>NC_083719.1:5314772-5617803 GCF_028564815.1 Eubalaena glacialis | reverse complement strand
GTGTCTAAAAATTTCTTCCATGGTAGACAGTTATTTTCGTCTCTAAACACTGCAATTTTGTTACAAAGAACTTACAGGGTTATGAACTTTGTTCTATTCTCCTATGTGCAAAAGGGCTGATAACACACTGCTTGTTTCCTATAATGCTAAAACTGCTTGCTCAATGCTATGGAGATTTTTATTTTTATTTATTTATTTATTTTTAAGATTACTGGCAACCTTTTGTTTTTTTTTTTGTTTGTTTTTTGTTTGTTTGTTTGTTTTTTTGGCTGTGTTGGGTCTTCGTTTCTGTGCGAGGGCTTTCTCTAGTTGTGGCAAGTGGGGGCCACTCTTCATCGCAGTGCGCGGGCCTCTCACTATCGCGGCCTCTCTTGCTGCGGAGCACAGGCTCCAGACGCGCAGGCTCAGTAATTGTGGCTCACAGGCCCAGCTGCTCCACGGCATGTGGGATCTTCCCAGACCAGGGCTCGAACCCGTGTCCCCTGCATTGGCAGGCAGATTCTTAACCACTGCGCCACCAGGGAAACCGCTATGGAGATTTTTTAATTGTCTCCTAGCATTTCGAAGTACTTGGAGTTTTCATTCTGATTTTCTCTAAGTTCAATGTCTCTCAAAATTTCAAGATTCCACAGGATTCCCTGGAGATTCAGTCGTGCTGCTCATATACACATTCTGGGACAAAGAAATAATACCTCTGAATAGTTTTCCTAAACATCATCAACAAGCCGCATCCATTAAGCAGTATTCCAGATAGTACCGATCTGAGCTCTGGGGATCCAGCTGCCACCACTGAAGACACAACCACCCAGATGATAATCTGAGAAAAAATAGTTCAGTGTTAAAAAGAGTATAATCCTGGGTATAGGATTTACCGAACTAACCAAAGGACATCTGTTAGGGAAAGACATTTTGTAATCTAATTTGCTCTCTGTCTTTGAGAAATGCAAACCAGCTTATTTCTGGAGTTTAAAATTCTTAACTTCAAACAAGATGCATTTTTTGGAGATGTCGTTTTGTTATCAAAACAAGGACAAGATATGACTTGAGTATAAATTCCTTGAAGGTAGAAATACCAGAGGTGAGAGAAGAGCAACAAAGAGTTTGTTGTTATCTGTACCCTCTACAATATACTTGCTGGAGAACATCCAGGTATGACTGCCTATTACTTCCTTAAGGATAATCATTTGGCGTAAATGACAATAGATTCAGGATCCTTTAAAACCTGGGAGACACCAATTTGTCCATGTAAATGAATTCCTACTAAGCCCAGACAGTCCCTGTTTTTGTAGAGGGCCTGGGACCAGCATCCTTGCTGGCAACTCAATTCCTTCTAAGACTGTGCCCCTCTCCTCCACAATCCCCACTGGGTTTCATAAGTACTTTCCAGCAGCTTAATAGTTTCCTGTACTCAGTCTTCAAGGGGTGGCTTCTAAGAGGAGCTTCAAAAGACATCATCCATCCTTCTACCTCCCCTGGGATCCCCATTGTACGTGGTGAAAAGTGTGAGAAATTGGGACCTGCATAAATTATTAGGTATTAAATCAGTTCAGAATTTATCCTGGAAACTTTTGATGCCTACACTTTAAATATTGGACTTTGGGTGAACCCACACGTGGTCCAGATATGAGAAAGGGACCTTTGGAAAGACATCATCAATGACAAAGATGGAGGCATGAGTGTTAGTTCTTCTTTGTCCCATCTCAGAAGTGATGGGTGCCCATGATCAGGTGTTGGTACCTATAGGAAAGCTTTGACTGGGCAGATTATTCAGATTTAGTTTATTCTGCAGTGAGACTACCAATATTGGTTCCTAGAATCCTAGAGTAAATCCTGACTCTACTTCTCCTAAGAAAATTGAGACTGGGCTGATATGCACCTCCCAGGGTTGTTGCAAAGAGTTAACCTAGTACTGAGTGCACATGTTGGGTGAATCTGAACAGGACTTCCAGCCTGTTGTTTGGGCCATTGGCCTGGCCCAGCCCTTAGTAGTGGTGCCCTGAGACCAGCAGATTCCTTTCTCTGGTCCTGGCATACAGCCCCCGAGTCCACTTTGATCATGGTCTTTTAGGCACTGCTCTGGGACTTGTCTGCTCTCACAAAGTTGCCCCATTCTCTATGTTCCTCATTCTGTCTAGTTACTACTGATCTCAGTCTCATGTCCACAAACTCACACAGTCAAAATAGCTTGACACATGTGAGTTTGAGACTTATCACATATTTAATATGAAAACTGCCAATGCCTAATATCACTCACTGTTGAACATTTCATTTCCTTTCTAAGTATTTACATAACATTATAATATAATGAGACATTCCTCTTGTAAGTTCATAGTCAATGTTGACATTATGCTTAGACAGTGGTATCTCTACAAAGTTATCTTCGAAATCAGTTCTATGTTAATGGAAAATGTATCCATCAGGCATTTCCAGGGCTAGTCTGACATTATGGAATGCTCTAGTTTTGCTATTCATATGGACCTCTTAAACACAACCATGTATGAGTTTGAACTTCACAAGAGACATGGTTCTTTAAAATATATTTATCATCTTCCTAAGCTCTGTCTGAATTTCTCTATATACTGATGGCCTATTTGAGTAAAGGCCTGGGATACCTTTGGTCATCTGGCCATCATGGTGCTTCTCAACCTTTTTAATTTTTTAAATTTCATGGCACCCATAGAAAATTATATTTTCCCATCCCATTAGCATAAATATTGGGTCCTCTAAAAAAGGAGCTGGCAGGCCTGGGGTTCCAGCAGCTCCAAGGACCAAGGGAATGTGGGAGTCGTTCCCAGCATGGAAGTTGTGTTGCTCTGCTTTGGCTTAATGGCACTTGTGGCCACCCATTTACTGAGAAAAATAAGAACATGTTCAGCCCTGTTCCAGGTGCTGTGAAGGACACAGACATCATGAAAATGAGGGCCGTTCTTAAATAACTCACAGTATTACTGGGAACACTGGAAGGATGACAATCAGATGAAATGAATGAATGAGCAAAATGGATTAAAACAATCCGAGCAAAATACACAGCACAGATCCCAGTAGAATCATGTGTTAAACTGCAGATAACTTGTCAGTGATGCTATAATGATTCAGAGGTCAGCTGTAGGACTAGGTAAGGAAGGCTGCTGTGAAGGAGGTGGGATTTGAGCAGGAACTGAGGATGAGTAGAATTTGGGTAAATAAAGACAGGAGGATTCTAGGAGAAGATAACAGCCTTCATAAACATGAGAGAGGTGAAATGGCCATGCCTTCCTTGTGGAATGGAGAAGAGATGTCTTGCTAGATATGCAGTGAGGTTATATTTATGAAATTCCCCTGCAGATTTTTTTTTTTTTTTGGTTTTTTTTTTTTGGTTTTTTTTTTAACATCTTTGTTGCAGTATAATTGCTTTACAATGGTGTGTTAGTTTCTGCTTTATAACAAAGTCAATCAGTTATACATATACATATGTTCCCATATCTCTTCCCTCTTGCATCTCCCTCCCTCCCACCCTCCTTATCCCACCCCTCTAGGTGGTCACAAAGCACAGAGCTGATCTCCCTGTGCTATGCGGTTGCTTCCCACTAGCTATCTATTTTACGTTTGGTAGTGTATATATGTCCATGCCACTCTCTCACTTTGTCACAGCTTACCCTTCCCCCTCCCCATATGCTCAAGTCCATTCTCTAGTAGGTCTGTGTCTTTATTCCCTTCTTGCCACTAGGTTCTTCATGACCTATTTTTTTTTTCCTTAGATTCCATATATATGTGTTAGCATACTGTATTTGTTTTTCTCTTTCTGACTTACTTCACTCTGTATGACAGACTCTAGGTCCACCCACCTCACTACAAATAACTCAATTTCATTTCTTTTTATGGCTGAGTAATATTCCATTGTATATATGTGCCACATCTTCTTTATCCATTCATCCGATGATGGACACTTAGGTTGCTTCCATGTCCTGGCTATTGTAAATAGAGCTGCAATAAACAAATGGGACCTAATGAAACTTAAAAGCTTTTGCACAGCAAAGGAAACCATAAACAAGATCAAAAGACAACCCTCAGAATGGGAGAAAATATTTGCAAATGAAGCAACTGACAAAGGATTAATCTCCAAAATTTATAAGCAGCTCATGCAGCTCAATAACAAAAAAACAAACAACCCAATCCAAAAATGGGCAGAAGACCTAAATAGACATTTCTCCAAAGAAGATATACAGATTGCCAACAAACACATGAAAGAATGCTCAACATCATTAATCATTAGAGAAATGCAAATCAAAACTACAATGAGATATCATCTCACACCGATCAGAATGGCCATCATCAAAAAATCTAGAAACAATAAATGCTGGAGAGGGTGTAGAGAAAAGGGAACACTCTTGCACTGTTGGAGGGAATGTAAATTGATACAGCCACTTTGGAGAACAGTATGGAGGTTCCTTAAAAAACTAAAAATAGAACTACCATACAACCCAGCAATCCCACTACTGGGCATATACCCTGAGAAAACCATAATTCAAAAAGAGTCATGTACCAAAATGTTCATTGCAGCTCCCCTGCAGATTATAAAGCACCTGTTAACATAAGGTATTATTAGGAGCATTTTTATCATAGTGTCAGAGGCAACAAGACCTAGTGGAAATTGATGCTAATCTGAGAAAGGTTCTCATCCCATCTTTCCCCTCTACCAGGTGTATGTTTATGCACAAGTTATTTAGACTACCACAGACTCAGTTTCCTTGAGTAAATAAAGTTCTTGAGAGGATTAGATACTTATATGTAGCATACTTTCCATGATGTCTGGAGATGTTCTTTGTTGGTGTCCAGCACTGGTGCCTCGATTTGCATCATTGCTGTGTATTTTGTCTTCTACCCACCAGGCAGGGGTTCCAAGTTTTCAAGGCAGGGTTAGAAGGAAGGAGGCATTTGAAATCCCTGGATTCTGTTTGCTCTCAGTTGTCCTAACTGATTTTATTATCCCCCCCATTTGGGTCAACATAAAGTTAGACTGACTCATCTACAGTTGGATCTAAGCCAGGTGGTCAACTTGCCATGCCTATGTCAGTCTATAAGGAGTATCCTAAAACCATGTTTCTGAAGTTTGGGAGGTGATCAGCATCACTAGGGTTCTCATCATATGTTCAGCTTCCTGTATCCGTCCCTGGAGATTCTGATCCAGTGGGTCTGGGATGAGTTCTTCCAGATCACATTTATGCTAGGGAAGCTTGAGAAAACTAACACAAGGCCAGCGATATCCTCACTGCACTGAGGAAATAAAAGGTCTGTATAAATTGGAGCTGGCCTCATATAACAAACCCATGAGATTTGTGGACGAATGGAGATGCTCTCTGTGAAACTTTTCTAATCTGAATTCAGAAAGCAGAAGGCTACCTTGACTTAGCAAAAATTTACAGAATGGAAGGTCTACTTTTTGTCACAAAATGCATTTCTTTTCCATGACATTTAACATGATAAGATATACACAATTATTATTTGTCAACTATGCCTCAAAAAAGATAGGAGTAAATCTTTAAAAATCTCAAATTAGAAATTAAAAAAAAGATTTTTAAAAATCAAAATGAACTTTAAATATCTAAGGAGAAACCCATTTAAAATCTTAAGGAAGGGACTTCCCTGGTGGCGCAGTGGTTAAGAATCTGCCTGCCAATGCAAGGGACACAGGTTTGAGCCCTGGTCCAGGAAGACCCCACATGCTGTGGAGCAACTAAGCCCATGTGCCACAACTACTGAGCCTGCACTCTAGAGCCCATGAGCCACAACTATTGAGCCCACATGCCACAACTACTGAAGCCCACATGCCTAAAGCCTGTGCTCCACAACAAGAGAAGCCACCGCAATGAGAAGCCCACGCACCTCAACGAAGAGTAGCCCCTGCTTGCCATAACTAGAGAAAGCCCGTGTGCAGCAATGAAGACCCAACACAGCCAAAAATAAATAAATAAATAAATAAATTTATTTTAAAAAATCTTAAGGAAATGCTGATTTTCATACCTTATTAAACCCACTTACTATTATTTTATTTCATATGTTGAGTTTTCTCAAAACATGATTCACTCAAATGTTTAAATGAAATGTTTATTATTTCTGAATACAGTGTGAATTCTTCCTCAGATTTAGTACCAAGAAAAAGCCTGTGCTTTCTAATAGATTAATGAAGCTTTCTTTTCTTTTGTTTTTGGTTTTTTGTGTTTTTTTCACCTTTTCTAATGTTGCTTTTTGTTTTTTTTAATGTTTATTTTATATTGGAGTATAGCTGATTAGCAATGTTGTGTCAGTTTCAGGTGTACAGCAAAGTGATTTGTTTATACATATACATGTATCTATTCTTTTTCAAATTCTTTTCCCATTTAGGTTATTACAGAGTATTGAGCAGAGTTCCCTGTGCTACATACAGTAGGTCTTTGTTGGTTATCTATTTTAAATATAGCAGTGTTCACATGCCAATCCCAAACTCCCAGTCTATCCCTCCCCCCACCTTCCCCTCTGGCAACCATAAGTTCGTTCTCTAAGTCTGTGGATCTGTTCCTGTTAAAGAAAGTTCTTCATTAACAGATAATGAGAGCAATATAACTACCTGAGTTTGATATAATCCTAAGACGATCAACTCCTAAATACAATCTTCTCTTAAATATATCCATGTCTAGTAAAATCTGTAAATTGACTGTAATTAACTGTAAATTCATAGAAACTGGCTGACAGATCATTTATATCATATGGAACCAATAGTTGAAATACCTACAAAAGAAAATTGATGAGCTTATTCATATAGAAAGTGACTATTTACTCCTGAATTTTGTCACATGCATATTTTTGACAAAATTTCACTCTGCCTTAACATGTTCTAAAGAGTTGTTCAATCATTATACACATTCAAAAGCAACATAGCCCTATTGGATTAAGGGGTGGGGTGGGGGGGATTTTATCTATTTCACAAATAATTCAACACAACATTTACACACTCAGAATCCTGGGACTTTATAGTTGTTATAGATGGTTCACCATGGTCCCCCCTCTAATTTTACAGAGGGAAAACCTGGAAGCCAGTGAGGTTATGAAATCTGTCCACAATGTGACTAGAGATGGGGGGGCAGGAAGCTAAGCACAGAGGCAGGGCCTCATGTACCTGCTGCCCAGAGGAGCCCAGACCAGCACCTACTGACTCCGTGCTCCATCCTCAGGGCCCGGCACCCAGCAGGGCCCCAGAAAGTACTTGTTACATTGGATTGAATTCAATCACTTTTATCAACATCATTAAAAAGTTTGAGAAAAAGATACCTCAAAGCATGAAATTTGCTCTCTAGGAAAAAGCAGTCCTATAGATATTTCCAAAAGTAGATCAACAGAGTCAATGGCAAATTGGATTCTGTTCTGGAAAAGACAAGGGAGGGGGAGGTAGCACCATGTCAGCTCAAGCTCTGCAAATGTTGGATAATTTGGTAGCTCATTTATTCACAGAGAAAACAAAGCGTGGCCTCATTACCATCAAGAAGGGGGTTATTTGAGGCCAGCAGCTGATGCACACTTAGTAAACACATACACATGGCAAGAGTTTATACATAAATATGGAGATCTCTGCTAAAAATAAAAACTGAAAACGCTTCCTCCATCTGTCTGTGCCTCAGAGGTGCCCCAAAGCTACTGTCCAGCAGAGAGGACACAGACACACACAGCAGTGGTCATTGTACAGAAGCAAGAATGTTCCTTGTAACCAGTCTTAACCCAGTATGATTGGCAAAAATGACTGTACGATGAATATGCCCACAGGGAGCATTAAGTGTGAGGACCAGGGAGGAGGCCTGATGTCATTCACAGTCAAGTCTCTCTGGGTGTGCCCATCAAAGTCCCACATGCAGATGCAGCTACCTTGGCCAGGATTGCAGCATCCCAGAAGACCCACCAAGCCCCCTGTGCATTGATTTGGGGACCCTCCAAAACCCACATTTTTGTAATTCAACTCTGCGTGGAACACAGATGTGGGGACAAGCTTGGATTTGCATTTTTGCTCAGTTCCTCACTAGCTGCAGGACCTCGAGTAAGTGAGCAAACATTTCAGTCTCCTGATGGGGATAATGTTGTACCTACCTTTTAGGGTTACGGTGAGTCGTAAAGGAGTAAATGCATATTCAGTGCTAGGCATTCATGACGAATGACATAGATGGAGGTCACTATTATTATTACACAAACTCATGGCTCTTTGGAAATAAAGTGCAACACTGAAGATGGTAGAGGAAAAGAAAATCCTCAGCTACCACGTCCTCCATACCGTGTATCCCCGTCTGCAACACCTGGCTTACTTACTGGTTTCCTCATTTACCCACTATCCTGCCTTCCGGGAAGGCTGTGTTTTCTCCACCATTATATCCCTAACACAGAGTAGAAGCCAAATTAAATACTTGTTGAATTAATGACTTTTCTCTATCCTTGTCTGACCTTTCTTCCAATGTTCCCCATCTTCTCAAAGAAGTGTTAGAAAGAGCAAGAAAGAGAAAAAAAAACAGAGCTGAAAAATTCCAGAGAAAAATCCAAACCTGGCTCACAGTCTCCTAGAGATAAAGCCTGTAAGTGCCACCATATTTCTTCTAAATCACATCAGTACATGGAAGCAACCTAAATGTTCATCAACAGAGGAATGAATAAAGAAGACATGGTATGTATGTGTGTGTGTGTGTGTATATATATATATATATATATATATATATATATAATGGAATATTACTCAGCCATAAAAAAGAATGAAATTATGCCATTTGAAGCAACATGGATGGACCTAGAGATTGTCATACTAAGTGAAGTAAGTCAGACAGAGAAAGACAATTATCATATGATATCACTTATATGTGGAATCTAAAAAAAAAAAAATCGTACAAATGAACCTATTTACAAAACAGAAATGGAGTCACAGATGTAAAAAACAAACTTATGGTTACCAAGGGGGAAAGAGCGGGAGGGATAAATTGGGAGATTAGGATTGACCTCTACACACTACTATATATAAAACAGATAACTAATAAGAACCTACTGTATAGCACAGGGAGCTCTACTCAATACTCTGTAGTGACCTACATGGGAATAGAATCTAAAAAAGAATGGATATATGTATATGTATAACTGATTCATTTTGCTGTACAGCAGAAACTAACACAACATTGTAAATCAACTATACTCCAATAAAAATTAATTTTAAAAAATAAATAAATCACATCAATGAATGTGAGCTCAACAGTAAAAGCAGAAAGAACAACTAAAAGAAAGACCTCAAACTGCTCATTTCCTAAAGAAATGAAAAACCCTTCAGAATGACTTTTCCAAGTCCAGTGGCCTGGATGTCAACTGTCACTTCTGTGAGGCCAAACCCACGTGGCTGAGTGTCTCTGTTTTCTGCAAAGGTCTTCCACTTAGCTGGAAGGGTTTAATCTACACACAATACTGTAAGTTACACAGCTCTGTCCATCGTACAGGCAAAGAAACAGACTCCAATCAGTTGTGACTCGCCCCATCAGGCATCTGGTAAGTGAAAGAGGTAAGACTCAAATCTGGTTCTTCCAAATGCAAATTCAGGGCTCCCCCCAACACCCCAGCCCCAGGGACACCCAAGCCCCATGGCCCCAGCCAGTATCTGCAGTCTGTTCCCACGACTTTTAGTGCCTGTCCCCCTCCTAGCCCTTAATGCTCATCAGACCTTGCTGACCACCTCCCTCCATGCATCCTGCTCTCCACCTGCTGGCCACCAAGCCTGCAATTCAAGCTAAGGGTGGGGTGAAGGTGTTAATGGATATCCTTTGAAGTCAAATATCAGATCTCAAAAAACGGTTTAAGGGAAGAATTTTTAAATTATGTGAGAACAGTGGCAAGTGTAGTTCATTTTCTTTCTCTCCTTCCTCCCCTTCTTTCACTTCTTTCTCTCCTTATCTCTAGAACTCATTGATTACTTCTTCCTGAAGAGCAACTTGTAGTCATATAACTCAGAGTGCAGGATGGGAAATGCTGAACTATGTCATGATGCTTTCCTTCTGGTTCCTTAGACCGAGGGACCCTGCACTTGGATAGGCAGCCCCTTTCCTAAATTATTTCATCACAGAAGGAACTCTAAATAGGAATATATCTTGTATCTGGAAGGAAGGAAGGAAGGAAGGAAGGGAGGGAGGAAATAAAAAGGAAACCCTACACGTGGCCTGGGAAAGATTTTTGTTTAGCTCTTACAAAATATCCAACACCTGGTTAAGAAATTGAAAACAGGGACTTCCCTGGCAGTCCAGTGGTTAGGACTCTGCGCTTCCACTGCAGGGGGCACGGGTGCGATCTCTGGTCAGGGAACTAAGATCCCACTTGCCGTGCTGTGTGGCAAAAAAAAAAAAAAAAGAAAGAAATAAAAGAAAAAGAAATTGGAAACAAAAAAGCGACCAACCACGGAGCATGACCAGCACCCAACAGGATCAATCTCCCTAGGGCCCTTGGACTCAAGGGCTGTGCCTTTCTCATGTGTTTCCTGCTTGGTGGTCAGCAGTGCCTTGTACATGATAGATGCAGCCAATGTCTGGTAAATGAATAAACACCTTACACAAAGCTATTGTCTTACACAAATTCTTTTAAGAAAGGAGGGAGAAAAATCTCAGTAGTCCTTTAAAAATTTCTTTTAGCTAGTTCATCTTCATCTGCCCCATCTACAGAAGCCAACAAGCACAGTTGGAACAAATAGGTTAATAAAACCAAGCCAGATGGCCGGCCATTAATTTTGCTTCTTCTCTGCAGCGTTACAGATTTATCTTTTAAAGTCTTACACTAATCAGAGTGTAAATTCCCCTGAAACCATTTGGTGTCTTGGCAAATAAGCCAGACCCATGAATTTCTAAGACTACTGCACCCGCATTAGTCCCTATAGACTTCCCCTCATCCTGTTAGTGATTGTGAAAAAACAGCTGTCTTGAAGACGTCATTCTAAAACCGGGAATTTAGGATTACACTTTGATGCTGTATTTTTTGCTAATTTTGATTTATCTCACTTGAAATGTGTGACCATTAGAATAGTGCCTCAGTTACATTTGAACTGTTTGTGAAGGGGAAAAAAATGAACTTCTGGCCCAGCTGGTGTGGAAAGTTTGTACATCACATCTCCTCTCACTCCATCACCATCATCACCAAACCTGGAAGAATGACAGAGAACGCATCACCAAGCAGATTAGGAGGATACAACTGAGCACAGAAGTAGGACAAACATCTTTGTCACCAGAAAAGGAAAAGAAACACAATGGGGAGATTGAGGCTGATCTTCACCAGCTGTTCTCAGGCTCTGGGGGCAGATGGAGGTACCCGGGAGGGTGAGTCCGGTAGGTAGTTGGGGATCAAAGCCAAGCTCCCAGTTTGAATTGACTTGGATCAGGTTTCCTCATCCAAGCACAAAATTGTGCTAGGGCTGATGTGAGCTGCTTGTCTAGACAGACAAGAAGTAGCTGACCCAGCCTGGCAAGTAGAACTTGAGTCTTAGCACCGCAAGGCTGTTCATGACTACATCACAAATACCCAAAGCAGCAGGACAACACTTGGTTCTGCACTGAGACCTTCAGGGAGGTGGAGGCTACAACAAAATGACAACCAGGGTAAGTGAAGAGAGGGGAGAGAGAGAGGGAATGATGAATATAAAGGTGAGCCTGCAAATCAAGACTGAGAAACAGGAATGCTAAGAATGATACCCAACAAAGTCAACCACCATGAAATGAAATGACCCCAGATGAAATAAAAAGAACTTAAAAATGTGAAAGCTGACATTCAAATAAGGATTTTTTTTAATACTCAGAGATTGGAGTAAGAAACAGCTTTCATGAAAAAAAATAGACATTCTGAAACAAAAATGGAGTAATAGCAATGAAAAAGAGTCACTGGAAATCAAAGCAAAATAATTTGTGAATTAGAAAACACCCAATAAAAAGAATAAGCACTTAAGCAACAAATTTTTAAAAACTAAAGAATTAGAAAATATTTTTGAAATTTACCTATTATATGGAAGACAGAGATAAAGAAGTTCAAATATAAAAAGACATGGAGAATCTCTACACACATCACTGTGAACATGTAAAACATGTTTGATATTAAGAAAATCTTAAAAGCTACCAGACTGAAATTACTGATTACTTACAAAGAAACCAGCAATTAGTTTGAAAGCTAGTATTTCATCAATGACAATGGGTGACAATGGATGTCAGCAGACAATAATATCTTCCAGAAATTCAGGGGAAAGCAATATCAGGTGAGAAGTTATCATTCTAGAGTGAAAGGAAAGTAAAGACATTTTCAGAATATAAAAATAAGAGAATTTACTACAACCCGTAGACTATTTCTACATAATAGTCTAAAACTACTAAGCAGAAAAATAAACCTAGGGTGAATTAATGGTATTCAAGAAACAATGATGAGCAGAGAAATTGATGAAATACATTGTTAATGTAATTAACTATTGAGCATTTATAATATCAGAATGATAAAATATTGACAACAATAATAAAGGAAATGAAGGGAGAAATAATTAGGGAAGTAGGGGGAGAGAAAGTTAAAGCATACCAAAGTTCTTTTCTTTTTGAGAAGGACAAAACAAATAATAAATTTAGACTTTATTGGAAAGTTTTATGTTGACATATATATATTAAAAAGTTAAAGAAACAATTGAAGGAATAGAAATGTAATCTAAAGTTCCCAAACCAGAAGAAAAACAGGAACCAAAGAAAACTAGATCAATTCAACAAAAGACAGAAACAGAGGAAGAATATAAAAAGCAAGGTAAACAGAAGAAATAAGGGGATACTATTCATAATGTGATGATCTTAGTGTGGAGCCTCCCAAAGCAGCCCCTGTGGCAAAGACTTGGGCATGGTGGTTATTTGGGAGATGGTCCCACAAACACATGTGAGAATGGGAAGTAAGAAAACCAATAAAGTTGCATTGGTGTGCTGGCTGGCACTTTGGACGTCTGGGGCTCTGTCCTCTGAAACTGCTGTAAACTAGCACTTACCATGCCAGGGAGGCACTGATGCACCCATCCCATCCACCACTGTTGCCTCCCTGTGGCTCTGGTTCTCATAATTTCGACACTGAGCCTATGGGAGAGTAGTTCCCAAGGTACCTGAAAAGGTCCCCAAGCAAAAAGGAAGGATCACAGTGACATGTGAGGTGAAGGTGGCAGCCTGCAGGGACATCCCTTAGCTCAGCAGAACTCAGGTGGGGATGTGGGGAGAGGCAGCCACAGCGTCTGCTACAACATGTGACGGGATTGAAATTGCCACAGGGAGACAGATTTTCAGACTGTCTGAAAAAAATAGCCATATGCTGCTTACAAGACAACCCCAATAAAATGAAGCAGAAAGTTTCAAACGATGGGGCATGAAAAAAATACATACTGAACAGGAATAGTCACATTCGTGCGTGAGAATACGCACAAAAATGCTTGCTGGAGCAATGATTGTAATGGCAAAAGATGAAATACCATTATGTTCAAAAACGGAGAAGAGTTAGATGGAATGAAGTACAGTGATATAAGGAGCAGTGCACGGTGGCATCGATACCCAAAGTATAAAAATCAAATGGGAAAATCTACAGGAAACACTGTGACCCTGTAGTCCGGTCAAGAGAAGGATTTAGAAATAGTAAAACTGTACACATATACAGATAATGTTTATTTCAGGATGTTTCACTAATTTCAACTTACCTTCTAATATAGTTCAACATTTCTGAACTATTAATATTGCTGCAGATTTATTACTGGTTATATTAATGATAAACTTACCCTTTAATTGATTTGCCATCCAAAGTTTCTCAACAAGGAACAGAATTTTAAACAAAGATATTCTCTCTTTTTTAAAGTCATATGCACTAAGATGTTCACCGGTTTTACTAATAATTAAAAACTTAAATGTTCTGCATAAGTTAAAGGTTGCATGCTTTCAAAGAGTTTAAGCATTAAAATAAAAAATATAAGGGGAAAGTTTGTGAAATGAAATATGTACAACATGATTCTAATTAAGTTTAGAAAGAGAGTGAGAGAGAGAGAAGTAAACAGAAAAGTAAAGCAGAAAGTCAACCTTGGTTGAAGAAAAAGAATTTGAGAAACAATGGTAATAATAGAAATTGAAAAAAATAAGCTGATTTACCTAAAAGCCTACCATATACCATAGCAGCAAAAAAAAAAAAAATGAAATACTTAGATTTAAATGGAAGATGTGCAAGATTTCTATGCTGAAAACCACAAAATGCTGAGGAAACAAATCATAGAAAGCCTGAATAAATGGAAAGATACACCATACTCATTGATTAGAAAGTTCAATATTGTCAATTCTCCCCAAAATGATCTATAGATGTAACGCAATTCCAATCAAAATCCCAGCAGAAATTCTTGTTGAAATTGATGAATTGATTGTAAAATTTGTATGGAAAGGCAAAGGAAATAGGATAGTCAAAAAAATTTTGAAAAAGAAAAAATCACATTTAAAGACCCTCCATGGCCTGATTTCAAGATTTATTGTAAAGCTACAGTAATCAAGATAATGTGGTATTGATTAGGATAGACACAGATCAGTTGAACAAAACGGAGCCCAGAGGAAGACTCTCACATACATGATCAAATGATTTCCAGCAAAGTTGCAAAGGTACATTAATGAGGGAAAGAATAGTCTTAACAAATAGTGTTGGAACAATTAGACTTCCATGTGCAAATAAATAAGTAAAGCTGACCCATGCCTTGCACCATTTATAAACACTAACTCACAATTTAAACCCAAAACTATAAAATTTCTACTAGGAAACATAGGAGAAAATATTTAAGAGCTTGATTTAGGCAAAGATTTCTTAAACACCAAAAACATGAACAATAAAAGAAAAAAAATCAATAAACTGGACTTCATCAAAATGTAGAAAACAAACTGATTACCTAGGAGGAAAGGGGAGGCAGGAGGGATAAATTGGGAGATTGGGATTGACATATACACACTACTATATATAAAATAGATAACTAATAAGGACCTACTGTGCAGCACAGGGAACTCTTCTCAATACTGTATAATGATCTATATGGGAATAGAATCTAAAAAAGAGTAGGTATATGTATATGTATAACTGATTCACTTTGCTGTACAGCAGAAACTAACACAATATTGTAAATCAACTCTACTCCAATAAAAATTAATTATTAAAAAAAGGTAAAAACTCCTTTTCCTTGAAAAACTCTTAAGAAAATTTAAAAAGCAAACTGCTGACTGGAAGAAAATACTTTCAAAGAACATACTTGATAAAGAACTTGCATATTTGATAAAGAAGTCTCAAAAACAACCCGATTAAAAATGGGAAAAATATTTGAACAGATACTTTACCAAGAAGAGGTTAATGGAAAATAAACACATGAAAAGATGTTCAACATAATTAGTCATTAGAGAAATGCATATTAGAACCACAATTAGATACCACTACACACTCATTAGAAGAATTAAAATTGTAACAACAACGAAAAATTTTAATTAATAACACCAAGTGCTAGCAGGGATGTGGAGAACTTGAACTCTCGTACATGGCTGGTGGCAACACAGAAAGTTACAACCACTTTGGAAAACAGTTTGGCAGTTTCCTATAAAGTTGTGCTTACCATATGACCCAACAATCCCACATCTAGGCATTTACCCAAAGAAAATGGAAACTGAAGTTCACAACAAAACCTGCATATGAATGCTGATAGTGGCTTAATTCATAATCACCAGAACTGGAAATGACCCAAATGGCCTTCAGCTGGTGAATAGATAAACAAATTGGGGTGGTGGTTCCATGACTGCGTTTGTAAAAGCTAAAGGAACTGAACCATGGAAAGGCTGTGACCCTAAAGAAATAGGTTTGGGAAGAGTGGAGAGAGGTACTTCCTCTTTGGCACAGTCTAGGGAAGGTACTAAAGATGATGAGATCTCCTTAGGGACCCTTTGTTTTCAAACCATTGTTGGAGTATCTGGACCGACACATAGGAAGAAAGATTGCTCAGTGAATTGAGGAAAGGAAGTTAATTTAATAGGATCCTAAAGCATTTATCCTGATCTTTTCTTTTTTTAATAAGAAGTTTAAATCAATTCAATTCAATAAATATTGTCAGACTCTGGGCTGGCCCCTGGGAGCCAGCTCCACGTTGAACACTGTTCCTTACAGCACAGTGCCCCTTGGCGAGCACTCAAGAGATTTGCATCCTTTGGAGAGCCTCCCCATTTGATATTTGCTCCCAGAAACTCCACAGGAAAGCTGCAACCCTTAGGAGATGAACAAGCTGGAAATCCACAGGGCACTTTGGATAACTGTGTCTTGTGCACACTAGCAGGCATTCGAATTCTCCCCTTGAACTTCCTTAAATTGGCTTGAACTACATACATTTCTTAAAAGCTGGAAGAGTGTATATGGAAAATATTACCTACAAGGGAGATACAAGGATACCTCAAAATGATGTTGGATTCTTGAGAACATTGGCGAATGTGAAAGGAAGCCCAGTATAGGTTATTTGTTAAAACAATCTTTCCTCGCCTTGGTGATCAGAATATTGCCAGAAGTTCATTCAGCACATTTTTAAAACTATCATAGACACACTGAAGGCTCAAGAATTCAACCATAGAAATAGAATCATCTATGGGACTTAGTTAAGTAATCATGGATAAAAAGTAGAGAAAAACACCTAACGTTTAAAATTGAACTTTTAAATAAGGCTAAAATCTCTAAGTCTATGCATAGAAACTGGCAATTCTACACACAATCGATGGCTTTTGCCACCCAAAGTCATGAGAAAGTTAAAGCATGTCTTTGTAAAAATAAGTTTGGAAAAGAACCTCTTACTAAAATATTCACAAAACAGTATGGTTACATAAAAGGAGAGAACATTAAAGAATTTTTAAATCTACATTACAAATGAAAATGGGGAAGTCACTTTATAACCCACACCAGTACTGAATTTTAGCAAAGTGAGAAAATGAAGCAGGAGAACAGAAATCTTAACAGTAAATATTCATTATTAACTGGAAACTTGTAAAATTGTAATGATAATCTCATTCACCACTTTCCTTTTTGTCCTTATTTCCATTTAGATGAACATAACGCAACTATAGAAGACAATCTAACTGGATCACTTCTTAAATTATGCATAAAATATCAAATATCAGATAATGAGGACAGGGTACAATGTCAGAGCAGAACTGAAAATCATTGAGGGTTGACCAGAATGCAAAACACAGACCAATGGAATACTTATATCAAAGTCAAGTTCAACAGCTCAGGATGGTTTTTTCCATAGGGAAACTTACATCCTTGGTTAGTCATTGTATGAATCCTGAAATAAGTAGCTTGATTCAAGGGCAGACAGCAGAAGCAAGAAGGACTACAATCCTGCAGCCTGTGGAAGAAAAACCACATTCACAGAAAGATAGACAAGATGAAAAGGCAAAGGGCTATGTACCAGATGAAGGAACAAGATAAAACCCCAGAAAAATAACTAAATGAAGTGGAGATAGGCAACATTCCAGAAAAGAATTCAGAATAATGATAGTGAAGATGATCCAGAACCTCGGAAAAAGAATGGAGGCAAAGATTGAGAAAATGCAAGAAATCTTTAACAAAGTCCTAGAAGAATTAAAGAACAAACAAACAGAGATGAACAATACAATAACTGAAATGAAAACTACACTAGAAGGAATCAATAGCAGAATAACTGAGGCAGAAGAATGGATAAGTAACCTGGAAGACAGAATGGTGGAACTCACTGCCACAGAACAGAATAAAGAGAAAAGAATGAAAGGAAATGAAGACAGCCTAACAGACCTCTGGGACAACATTAAACACAACAACATTCGCATTATAAGGGTCCCAGAAGGAGAAGAGAGAGAGAAAGGACCCAAGAAAATATTTGAAGAGATTATAGTTGAAAACTTCCCTAACATGGGAAAGGAAATAGCCACCAATTCCAGGCAGGATAAACCCAAGGAGAAACACGCTGAGATACATAGTAATCAAACTGACAAAAATTAAAGACAAAGAAAAATTATTGAAAGCAACAAGGGAAAAAAGACAATAACATATGAGGGAACGCCCATAAGATTAACTGCTGATTTCTCAGCAGAAACTCTACAAGCCAGAAGGGAGTGACATGATATATTTAAAGTGATGAAAGGGAAGAACCTACAACAAAGATTACTCT
Source organism: Eubalaena glacialis (assembly GCF_028564815.1). NCBI lineage: Eukaryota > Metazoa > Chordata > Mammalia > Artiodactyla > Balaenidae > Eubalaena > Eubalaena glacialis. The sequence goes on along the minus strand of NC_083719.1, from coordinate 5,599,604 downwards.
ACCCAACAAGGATCTCATTCAGATTCAATGGAGAAGTCAAAAGCTTTACAGACAAGCAAAAGCTAAGAGAATTCAGCACCACCAAACCAGCTCTACAACAAATGCTAAAGGAACTTCTCAAAGTGGGAAACATAAGAGAAGAAAATGACCTACAAAAACAAACCCATAACAATTATGAAGAATAATAGGAACATACATATCGATAATTACCTTAAACATGAATGGATTAAATGTGCCAACCAAAAGACACAGGCTCACTGAATGGATACAAAAACAAGACCCATATATATGCTGTCTACAAGAGACCCACTTCAGACCTAGGGACACATACAGACTGAAAGTGAGGGGATGGAAAAAGATATTCCATGCAAATAGAAATCAAAAGGAAGCTGGAGTAGCAATACTCATATCAGATAAAATAGACTTTAAAATAAAGAAGGTTACAAGAGACAAGGAAGGAAACTACATAATGATCAAGGGATAAATACAAGAAGAAGAGATAACAATTATAAATATATATGCACCCAACATAGGAGCACCTCAATATATAAGGCAACTGTTAACAGCTTTAAAAGAGGAAATCGACTGTAACACAATAATAGTGGGGGACTTTAACACCTCACTTACACCAATGGACAGATCATCCGAAATGAAAATTAATAAGGAAACAGAAGCTTTAAATGACACAATAGACCAGATAGATTTAATTGATATATTTATAGGACATTCCATCCAAAAACAGCAGATTACACTTTCTTCTCAACTGCACACAGAACATTCTCCAGGATAGATCACATCTTGGGTTACAAATCAAACCTCAGTAAATTTAAGAAAATTGAAATCATATCAAGCATCTCTTCTGACCACAACACTATGAGATTAAAAATCAATTAAGGGAAAAAAACGTAAAAAACACAAACACATGGAGGCTAAACAATACGTTACAAAATAACCAAGAGATCACTGAAGAAATCAAAGAGGAAATTAAAAAATACCTAGAGACAAATTACAATGAAAACACGACGATCCAAAACCTATGGGATGCAGCAAATGCAGTTCTAAGAGGAAAGTTTATAGCAATACAAGCCTACCTCAAGAAACAAGAAAAATCTCAAATAATCTAAACTTACACCTAAAGGAATTAGAGAAAGAACAAACAAAACCCAAAGTTAGTAGAAGGAAAGAAATCATAAAGATAAGAGCAGAAATAAATGAAATAGAAACAAAGAAAACAATAGCAAAGATCAATAAAACTAAAAGCTGGTTCTTTGAGAAGACAAAATTGATAAACCATTAGCCAGACTCATCAAGAAAAAGAGGGAGAGGACTGAAATCAATAAAATTAGAAATGAAAAAGGAGAAGTTACAACAGACACTGCAGAAATACAAACCATCCTAAGAGACTACTACAAGCAACTCTATGCCAGTAAAATGGGCAACCTGGAAGAAATGGACAAATTCTTAGAAAGGTATAACCTTCCAAGACTGAACCAGGAAGAAATAGAAAATATGAACAGACCAATCACAAGCACTGAAATTGAAACTGTGATTAAAAATCTTCCAACAAACAGAAGCCCAGGACCAGATGGCTTCATAGACGAATTCTACCAAACTTTTAGAGAAGAGCTAACACCTATCCTTCTCAAACTCTTCCAAAATATAGCAGAGGGAGGAACACTCCCAAACTCATTGTATGAGACCACCATCACCCTGACACCAAAACCAGACAAAGATGTCACAAAGAAAGAAAACTACAGGCCAATATCACTGATGAACATAGATGCAAAAATCCTCAACAAAATACTAGCAAACAGAATCCAACAGCACATTAAAAGGATCATACACCATGATCAAGTGGGGTTTACCCCAGGAATTCAAGGATTCTTCAATATATGCAAATCAATCAATGTGATACACCATATTAACAAATTGAAGAATTAAAACCATATGATCATCTCAATAGATGCAGAAAAAGCTTTTGACAAAATTTAACACCCACTTACAATAAAAACTCTCCAGAAAGTGGGCATAGAGGGAACCTACCTCAACATAATAAAGGCCATAAACGACAAACCCACAGCAAACATCATTCTCAATGGTGAAAAACTGAAAGCATTTCCTCTAAGATCAGGAACAACACAAGGATGTCCACTCTCACCACTATTATTCAACATAGTTTTGGAAGTCCTAACCACAGCAATCAGTGAAGAAAAAGAAATAATATGAATCCAAATTGGAAAAGAAGAAGTAAAACTGTCACTGTTTGCAGATGACATGATACTATACATAGAGAATCCTAAAGATGTCACCAGAAAACTACTAGAGCTAATCAATGAATTTGTAAAGTTGCATGATACAAAATTAATGCACAGAAATCTCTTGCATTCCTATACACTAATGATGAAAAATCTGAAAGAGAAATTAAGGAAACACTCCCATTTACCATTGCAACACAAAGAATAAAATACCTAGGAATAAACCTACCTAGGGAGACAAAAGACCTGTATGCAGAAAACTATAAGACACTGATGAAAGAAAGTAAAGATGATACCAACAGATGGAGAGATATACCATGTTCCTGGACTGGAAGAATCAATATTGTGAAAATGACTATACTACCCAACGGAGCTGGAGGAATCAGACTCCCTGACTTCAGACTATACTATAAAGCTGCAGTAATCAAACTATGAGACACTGATAAAGAAATTAAAGATGATACCAACAGATGGAGAGATATACCATGTTCCTGGACTGGAAGAATCAATATTGTGAAAATGACTATACTACCCAAACGGAGCTGGAAGAATCAGACTCCCTGACTTCAGACTATACTACAAAGCTACAGTAATCAAGACAATATGGTACTGGCACAAAAACAGAAACATAGATCAATGGAACAAGATAGAAAGCCCAGAGATAAACCCACGCACCTATGGTCAACTAATCTATGACAAAGGAGGCAAGGATATACAATGGAGAAATGACAGTCTCTTCAATAAGTGGTGCTGGGAAAACTGGACAGCTACCTGTAAAAGAATGAAATTAGAACACTCCCTAACACTATACACAAAAAAAACCTCAAAATGGATTTGAGACCTAAATGTAAGACCGGACACTATAAAACTCTTAGAGGAAAACATAGGAAGAACACTCTTTGACATAAATCACAGCAAGATCTTTTTTGATCCACCTCCTAGAGTAATGGAAATAAAAACAAAAATAAACAAATGGGACCTAATGAAACTTAAAAGCTTTTGCACAGCAAAGGAAATTACAAACAAGATGAAAAGACAACCCTCAGAATGGGAGAAAATATTTGCAAAGTAATCAACGGACAAAGGAATAATCTCCAAAATATATAAACAGCTCATGCAGCTCAATATTAAAAAAACAAACAACCCAATCCAAAAATGGGCAGAAGACCTAAATAGACATTTCTCCAAAGAAGACATACAGATGGCCAAGAAACACATGAAAAACTGCTCAACATCAATAATTATTAGAGAAATGCAAATCAGAACTACAATGATGTACCACCTCACACCAGTTAGAATGGGCTTCATCAGAAAATCTACAAACAACAAATGCTGGAGAGGGTGTGGAGAAAAGGGAACCCTCTTGCACTGTTGGTGGGAATGTAAATTGATACAGCCACTATGGAGAACAGTATGGAGGTTCCTTAAAAAACTAAAAATAGAATTACCATATGACCCAGCAATCCCACTACTGGGCATATACCCAGAGAAAACCATAATTCAAAAAGACACATGCACCCCAATGTTCATTGCAGCACTATTTACAATAGCCAGGTCATGGAAGCAACCTAAATGGCCATCGACAGATGAATGGATAAAGAAGACGTTGTACATATATACAATGGAATATTTCTCAGCCATAAAAAGGAAGGAAATTGGGCCATTTGTAGAGACGTGGATGGATCTAGAGACTGTCATACAGAGTGAAGTAAGTCAGAAAGAGAAAAACAAATATTGTATATTAACGCATATATGTGGAACTAGAAATATGGTACAGATGAACCAGTTTGCAGAGCAGAAATAGAGACAAATATGTAGAGAACAAGCATATGGACACCAAGGGGGAAAAGCAGCAGGGGGGTGGTGGTGGTGGTGTGATGAATTGGGAGATTGGGATTGACATGTATACAGTAATATATATATAATGGATAACTAATAAGAACCTGCTGTACAAAAAAATAAAATAAAATTCAAAAAAAAATTTTTTAAGTAGCTTGATTCATAATTGCCTAAAATGAAAACAACAAATATCTCACAACTGATAAATGGATAAACAAACTGTGGTACATTCATACAATGAAATACTACTCAGCAATAAAAATGAACAAACTGATACATGCCTCTAAATGGGAATATAGCACTTTTCATATAACCTATTTCATCGTTCTCCCATCCCTGCCAAAACATGGAGTAATATCTCCTGGTGAATAATAATAAAAATAATAATGAAAAAGGATCATGGCTCATATTAATTAAGTGCTTACTGTATGCTGAGCCTTGTTCTAAACACTTCACATATACCCAATCATTTAATCATCACAACGTCTCTATGAAGTAGGTCCTGTGATTAGCCCCATTTTCAGATGAGAAAATCCAGTACAGAAAAGTTATCAACTTACTCAAGGTCACACAGCCAATAAGTTGCACAGCCAGGATTCAAGCCTGAGTCTATGTGAGCGTCGTCTTAACTCTCCAGAGTCTGGAACTACTTACTTCTCACAAGATCTTGGCTTTTCCTGAACTCACCAAGAAGTTGTCCTTGGCTGCACCAGAATTCCTTCTGCAGAAACGCTGCTCTGAGATGCTAAATCATGTTTAATAGACAGATGTGATATCCTCCAGCTCAAACAGAAAAATGTACGCTAATCTGATGTGAGTCGCTTCTGGGTTTGAAAATTTTTAAGTTTATTTATTACAGATTGGTTTTTTAAAGTTGTTTATTTCAGGAATGCTAGCTTCCTTTTAAAGCATACCTTACATATCTCCATATGAATATTCCACTGTGCTGAAAAATCACCTAATAAATAAGCATGTTGATTGGGATGGAGGTGGGAATTGGCCTATAAACTTGCTGCATTCTCATTTTCAAACTGAATTTTCAATGAAACTGAGAATGAGAAATGGCACATGTCCCAAACCAGCAAGTGTGCACCTTCCCACAGGGTCAGCAGTGGGGCTTAGGGTGGGGTCGTGTGCCACGAGCCCATGTCCCAGCTCCTTGAGGCCAAGAGCAGGGATGGGAGTGCCACCTCCAGGAAAACTCTTACAAACAGCCTCAGTGCCACTTATATAGCTGTGTGTGTTGGTCCCCAGGAACAGAGGGAGGGTAGGTGTAAGACAACTTGTTTGTGTAAGAAAATTGCAATCCCATTTGAGGATTCTTTTCAAGGTATTGAGTTCTTACTGAAACATGCTGTTTTTACTTTAAGTGATAACAGTACAGAAGCAATGGATGACTGGAGAATTCTGAAAAATTTTGCAGAATAAGGAAAGATGCTGATTTTGGTACATCTTTAAGATTACATTTCTAGATGCATAGACTAAGGCATTTTCACAGAGTTCAACCCCTGGTCTTGCAGATGAAACAAGTGAGACTCAGGGAGGCCCACTTACTTGCAAAAAGTCACACAAAGTTTTTTCTTGGACAATTCCCATTTGAATACAACTCACATACCCAAACAATACTCTTTAGAGGTAAGTATGCAAATAAATATTTGAAGATGTAGGGGAAGAATATAATACATAAATAAGAGTTTGTTCAACTGCAGCAAAGAATTGAAGTCTGGAATCTTGGATAAGTTCAAAAGCTTATCAAAAGGCTGCTAGTTACCCACAACATGCTAGGATAATAGGGAGGCAATGTGGAAGAAGAAAGGGGAGCTTCAGATTAAAGTTATCTGTGTGAGTTTTGATAAATCCCTTAACCCCTGAGAATCAATGGCCTCTATCAAATGCGCATAACAGTAATTCCAGTTCACCTGCCTTGCAGATTTATTGCAAAGATCAAATGACATAATCTTTCGGCTTTTCTTTTTAAAATGAGAAGCACTGTACAAATGTTAGCTCTTAGTATTGGGATTTTATCAATCAGTATACAGAGAGAGCAAATCAGAGAGATGACGTTCCTCCTATCTTACACTGTTAGGGTTAAACCTAAGTGTGGCAATAAGGCCTCATGTATTTCCATATGACTATTCCACTGTGCTGAAAATCACCTAATAAACACTTTGATTGGGGTGGAGGTGGGGATTGGCCTATAAAATTGTTTTATTCTCAGTTCCGTATTTGGGGGAAAGAGTTCATTTCATTTCTTTTTTTTTTTTGAAGTGTGGCCCTCAGGAGCAAAGAACTGAGTTGATCACATGCCCTGATCTGTGAGCATTAGCATGAATGGGGACAACACTGGCCTACTTTTAGCAAAATGTTTCCCCTTTTTGACCTAATCCCAGATCCCATTCCCCACCTCCCCACCTCCCCACCATGGGGACCACTATCACTTGCTAAATATCTTTATAACCCACTTCCCATAAATGTATCTTCGTGTGCTCCTCTATATATAATATTGTTGTTGGTTGTGTGTGTTTTGATTTATTTACATGGTTTTTATACAATAAACCTACTCTATGCATTGCAATTTTCACAGCAATATTTGTTCCTGCTGTCATGCAAGGTTACACTTCCTTCTCCTGTCTCTGCATTGCATTCCATCCTACATGCACACCACACCCTATTTATCCATTCCCCTACTGTTGAGCACCTAGGTTGCCTCCAATTCTTTGCTACAGTGCCCATGTCTCCTTGGACGTTTGGGCAGAATATAAACAAAGGAGTAGAATTGCTGAGGTGTACGATATCTATGTACTCAATTTCTCCAAGCACTGCCAGCTTGTTCTTCAGAGCAATGGCTGTCAGTGTTTACTTCTCACAGATGAGCAGGAGACCTAACATTTTTACCACTGCCCACCAGCACATTTTTAGAAATTATTCCCCCAGTTCATTCTGCATGTTTTTTATTTGTACATACTTTTTTATTCCTTGATCAGTTTTGCCAGCACTTCGCTTACGTTAAATCCTTTCAAAGAACCAGCTTTTGATTTTGTTGTTTAGCTCAACTGTTTTTTTGTTTGTTGTTGTTGTTTGTTTTGTTTTATTTTTTATTTATTTAGTAATGAGGAATTTCTGATATGGCTTACCTTATCACATTAATCTATCAAGTTAAAATAGGAGTTGTTAACTCTGACTCCAATTGTATTGTTATCTGTTCCTCCCTGTGACTCCACCAGTTCTTATATATTTTGAGGCCATATTATTAGGTTTCAATAGGTTCATGATTTTTATCTTCTTGATTCTTTACATCAAGTAGGAACAAATATTAGTTTAGAGTAGTTTCTTAACTCTATATTCAAAATCCCTATCTTTCCTTCATGATGTATTACTTCATTGAAAAATTTTACTGTTGTCTGATATTGTAATTGCTACCCTGGCTTCCTTTTAACTCAGATGTATATTCTTTGTATCCCTTTATTTTTAACCTTTATATATTCTTTTGTTTTCAAGTCTGTCATCTCTCTATGTAAAAATAAACTGAGATTGTTTATAAATATAAATCTTTTTCAAAATTCAATCTACATGGCTTCAGAGTAGAATATTTAATCCACTTACATTTATCGTAATTATGGTTATAGTAAGACTATTTTAGCCATCTTTGTTTATGTTCTCCACTTACCACGTTTAATTATGTTGTTTCTTATCGTCTCTTTTCATACTTTTATTTTTATATATAAAGTTATCTTCCACTGGTTTAAAAATTACATGTCCTACTTTTATTATTCTGGTGGTTACCCTTAAATAGTTGAAAACTTACTTTTAGTTTTCTCCCCATACAAATGTCTAAAGATGAGCAAAGTCTATGCCTCCTCCTCCCATACAAGAAAAGAGCCCTAAGATGCACTCATCTCCCTCCAGATGTCCTAACTCAGCTACTCCTGGTTAACACATTGGTATTATCTAGAGTTTAGTTGCAGATGATTAAGGCTACAAATATTCTCTCTTATCTCTCTAAGGATAGTTATTTTCCTTATTTTAAATTTATGTTATTCGTGTTGAAATAGTTTCATTTTACTGCTTAGCAGTTGTTCCATTGGTTGCTTGCTTGTTTGAAATTTGTCTCATAATTTTTTTCTGTGAACTCATCTTTATTCCTTGGGGTGGTTCACTGCCTTGACTGGTTTCATTGACTTGGGAGAAAGGCCAAGTGCCTTGGTCCTCTTGGCCAGCTTGAGGGGTGGGAGGAACACTCCTCAGGGCAGAGAACCAGTCATGCATCTGACCTCATCAAGGCACGCCGGACCTACGACATCTCCCAGGCCCATTGTCCTTGGTTCCAACTTTTTTTGGTTCAAGAACAGCCACTCTTCCTAGTTATTTCTCAGGACGCCTTGTGGATTTGCATTTCCCTGATGATTAGTGATGTGGAGTGTATTTTCATATATGTGTTGGTCATTTATATGTATTCTTTGGAGAAATATCTATTCAAATCCTTTGCCCATTTTTTAATTGGATTTTTTGGTTTTGTTTTGTTATTGAGTTGTAATAGTTCCTTTTACATTTTGGATATTAATTCCTTATCAGATATATGGTTTGCAAACATTTTCTCCTATTTAGTAGGTTGTCTTTAACTCTGTTAATGGTTTCCTTTGCTGGGCAGAAGCTTTTTAGTCTGATGTAGTCCCACAGTTATTTTTGCTTTCATTGCCTGTGCTTTTGGTGCCATATTCATGAAATCATTGCCAAGACCAATGTCATGAAGCTTTTCCTCTGTGTTTTCTTCTAGGACTTTCAGTTATAGGTCTTACATTTAAATCCTTAATCTGTTTTGAGTTAAATTTTGTATGTGGTGTAAGATAAATGTCCAGTTTTATTCTTTTACAATTGGATATCCAGTTTTCCCAACACCACTTGTTCAAGAGACTGTTTCATTTTCTCAACTGGGATTTCTGTTCTTTTAACCTCTTTCTCTTCTTGTGGCTCCTAAGATGCATGTCTGAGAAGAAGCCCATGATCCATGTTTAGCTAGCTGTCTTTTTTCACAATTAATATAAATTAAGAATCTCCAGGAAAATTATGCAAATAATGATTTTCATAACCAAAAAAATAGTCCTGGGCTTCCCTGGTGGCGCAGTGGTTGGGAGTCCGCCTGCCAAGGCAGGGGACACGGGTTCGAGCCCTGGTCTGGGAGGATCCCACATGCCGCGGAGCAACTGGGCCCGTGAGCCACAACTACTGAGCCTGCGCGTCTGGAGCCTGTGCTCCCCAACAGGAGAGGCCGCGATAGTGAGAGGCCCGTGCACTGCGATGAAGAGTGGCCCCCGCTCGCCGCAACTAGAGAGGGCCCTCGCACAGAAACGAAGACCCAACACAGCAAAAAAATAATAATAAATAAAATTAAAAAAAAAAAAAAATGAGATCCATGTTTTAAAAAAAAAAAAAAAAAAAATAGTCCTGGTGACTGAATAACCATAAATTTAAGCTGTAGAACTACCAGGTTTATTTGTTTAAGCATATACACACCCACCTATTAAATTGCCAATAAGACATGTTTGAGGACAAAGTGCAGTGGGCACCACATGATGGTGTCTCTGTGGATGACTGCCTCTGTGTTTCCTCCTAGGGCGTCTGTACAGGTGGAGTTTTGTCACTCAGAATGAGAACATAAACATTACAGTCTGTTAGGTTTGAGAAAATGTGCTTCATCCTATCAAGTTTCTAAATATATAATTGCCATGTTTCTACTAACAACAGTTTTATTTCTCTCTTCAAATGTTTTTTTAATATCACAGGAAAGAATATAAGGGATCAGGGACTTCCCTGGTGGCACAGTGGTTAAGAATCCACCTGCCAATGCAGGGGACATGGGTTCAATCCCTGGTCCAGGAAGATCCCACATGCCGCAGAGCAACTAAGCCCGCAAACCACAACTACTGAGCCCGTGTGCCACAACTACTGAAGCCCACATTCCTACAGCCCATGCTCCACCACAAGAGAGGCCACCCCAATGAGAAGACTGCGCACCACAAGGGAGAGTAGCCCCCGCTCACCGCAACTAGAGAAAGCCCACGCACAGCAACGAAGACACAAAGCAGCCAAAATAAATAAATAAATAAATTTATTTTAAAAAAAGAATATGAGGGGTCAAAGTGCTGATACATCAAAACCTTGCCAAGGGGCATGGCATGCCTACAGGTTTTCTGCCCTGCATACTCTCTGGGAATTGTGTCTGATTCCTGAGTGGGCTTTGGGGCTTCCCTTAATCTTGGGCAAGTATTAATCACTTCTTACTCCATTGTTATAATTATTTGTGGCATAAATATTATAGTAGTGACATAAATGAAGTAACTGTCTTGCAATTCTCTATAGCTATGTGTAGAGCAAAGGTAAAATTCTGTATTTTTGCTTACTTACTGTTATATCATAAAATATTTTCCCATATAGTACTACTTAGAATTAGCAATTATCTTTTTCACACTTGTCTAATATTCTATCAGATTAATGTCATATATTTCATTGTCCATTTCCCCACTTTTGTTTACATTTTGTTTGTACAATTTTTATAGTACGTCTAAGATCACTTTTTACTATTATTTTTCTCTCTTTCTTGGATTAATCCCAGAGGATATACAGGCTGGTTTTGGTTAAACCACCCAGTTTCCTTCCATAAAAACTTTACCAGTTTACTGCCAGTGGCAATGTACAGGGAATAGGTTCACCAGCATTTCATCAGAATTAGTCATTACCCATTTATAATTTTTGAAAAATTAATAGGGGCAAATGATCTGGTAACCGCTTCTCAGATCTGGAAATAATGACTCAATGTCAGAAACAGAAAGAAACGTTGCAGCAGAATTTTTTCTACTTGAGTTTCTATAGCTGCTTCTGTGAAAGTTGACCCCATAGGTCACTGCACCTTGTTCCAAAAATATGGATTCAGATCAGATGTCTGATTGCCTTCTTGGCCTAAGTTAGAATTGGAAGCAGAGACATTTCCCAAAAAAGTTTTAAAATCCTGCGTAACCTAGCCTTCATAGATGCCAGTGCTGAATGGATTTCCAGTTCCTTCCAGAAGCCCTTTACCTCCGAGGAGCCCATTTCTCCTGTCATGTTACAACTGAACTCCTTTAAAACATCTGAACTCTCCTGGGTATTATATCCTTTACAATTTCAGAAGAGGAAATGATTTAAAAACAAAATGTGTTCAACTGGAAGATGACCATGAAGCTGCCATCTGGAAAGAAAAGTGACCTACCTGAGTACTTGAGCCCAGAGATGCATCCAGCATCAAGAAAGCAGATGGGCTACACAGAGGATGATTGCATTCATTATAAAGAGGATGGCAATTGGTGTTATTCTAATATCGTGTAACTTTTAAAGAGAAAACACAGTCGCACAAAACTCAACTTATTCCCAAAACTTTAAGGATACATGGATGTAAAAGCTAGCACTGTTGTGTTTTGCTTTGTTGCATTTTTAAAATCATAGAAATCTGGACATGAGAACCACCTTGTTTCCCTCCTTAATAGTGAGATCTTAGTGTTTGTCACCCTCCCAATCACCATTTTACATAGATTAAAAGCCTACTGCTGAATTAATTTCCACATCATTAATCTTGGCCAGCCTTGGGAAAATGTGCTATGTGGGATGAAGATCTCCAACCATGCCATTTGCCCTTTCTTTGGCCCCTTCCCCCTCCCTTCTTAGACCTGTTACCTTCCACTGTTTTGGTATGTGGATATTCATAGCAACTTTGTTTTTTTAGCTTTATTGAGGTATAATTTATATACCCCCAAATTGTACACATTTAAAATCTACATCTTAATAATTTTGGACATATGCATACTCCTGTGCTACCATCACCACAACCAAGGTACTAAACATATTGTTCGTCACCTCCAAAAACTTCCTTGTGTTCTTTTGGGCCTTTTTTGATAAGAACACTTGAGATCTATTCTCTTAACATATTTTAAAGTTCACAATACTGTTGACTACAGGTGTTATATGTACAGCAGATTTCTAGAACTTATTCATCTTCCATAACAGAAACTTTACCCCTGATGAAAACACCTTCCCCTTTTGACTCTGCCCTTAGCAGCCAGAGGTCACCTCTCCTTTAAGTACCCGTTAAACTTATTCAGTCAATGAATTCAAGAACTGGAGTACGTACGACTGTGTGTGAATAGAATGGAAACATGAAATCTGATCATTTGAACTTGGCACCAAGTTCAACAGCTGCTTAGATGTATGAACCTTTGGAAAGCATTTAACTTCTCTGGGTATTCACCTAAAGTACAGGAGCAAATAATAAATTATATATAAGTAATTTGTAAATTGAAAAGCTCCATCATTTTCATAATAATCATGGTCAATACACCTTATCACATTCCCAGGAATAGTGTGATTTGATCTGGAGCTAGAAGCATGGCTCCAGAGAGAGACCACTTGGGCTCAAATCCTGTCTCTATTACTCATTAGCTCCACCACTTTGGGCTCACAGTTAACTCCTGTGAGCCTCAGTCTCCCCATTTGTAAGATGGAGATAATTAAATTCTTACTTCTTGGGCTGTTGCCAAGGTTAAATCATTTAAATAAATTGGTAAAACAGTATAGTGTCTGGTATAAGTCTCATTATCTGTACACATTGGCTATTATTATTATTATAATTACTATTATCAAATTTCTGGCATTTCTGCGGGAGAGATTTTCAGATCTTGGGCCATCTTTAGAAAGTTCAAACCATATCACATTAGTTCCTACTGTGCCCCATTAACATGAAATGGCAAGAAAATTACATGTCACAGTTAATCAAGAGTTATTAAGAAAATAGTTATTTTTAGGATGGAAAGAAATTGCCATATTAACAATAGCAGCCAAGAAATGCCAACCTATCCATAGAATTCATTGTCTGTCTGAACCAGGCTATTTCTGAGAGAAAGGAAGCACGAGTGATGATGATTAACAAATGTGTTGGGACAACAGGTGCAGACAAGGGCTGAGTTGGGCCAAGCAGACATGTGGTCTCTTGAGCTGTCCGCTGACCCTTCCAGGTTCTCTCCCAGGATCTCCCAGGACTGACCTTCACTGGAAACAAAACCAGACCATTCACCGTCTCCTGAACATCCCCCACCGCCTTTCCTGGGAGATGGCTTTAGAACTTTCTCTCTGTATGTAACATCTCTCTGCAAAGTCTGTCTATCAAAATTCTACCTGGTGCCCCTTGTCCATCTCTGAATGTCCCTTTGTGAAGAGAAGGTCTCATGCCTTCATTCAGATGAGTTCCCTGCTGTGACTGTCCCCAGCACTACCCACCTCTCTCGTGGAATTTCCATGTTCTTCCTTCTCTTATGATTGTCTCTGAACCTGTCAACTCATTCACATCTCTGTAAGTTTCCAAAAGCATGGTCTGTGTTTTATTTAACTCTAAGAGCTTAGCATCACATGTGGCAGGTAGCAGATGCTCGATGAATACTTGTCAAATGAATGAAACCAAGTGCCTCTTGCTTGAAACAATAGCAAACATGAGTTTGGCTTTTTCTTAATGTTCTACCCCCAAACTTTAGAATCTCACCTCAGGCACACCACAAAATACACCACCTATTTGATCACACTTATGTTCTTCACTTTCCAACACAGATCTCTAAAAATAAACAACCTTCCTAAGCCCTGGGAAGTGTCTGTTGTCTGAGAGTAACAGACGTTTGGAAGGAAGACGTGGTTTCTGGAAGAGAGATGACCCAGTATGATGCACTCCATTTGAGTCAGGGATGTTACACTATTAAGAAGCTGTTTCATTTCAAAACACTTTCAAGAAGAAGCAGAGTGTGGAGAGACCACAGCAAAGGTATTTATCGCAAAGGTTTTTACAGGTGGTGTGTGCTTGCTACAGAGAGGAAAAGAAGTGATGATGACCACTCCAACTTCTCAGGCAAAATCCGAGTATTTGAGATGCTGCTAGTTCAACATGTTCCAAATTCTCAGAGATTGTTTCGAGTGATTGATGGTACTAAGGTGAGCAAAGGTGGAAAATTCACTTTGGATTTTATGCACTTGGTCTACCAGAGAGCGCCGATCCTATTCCTCATCTCAAACACCATGTCATTCCCAACATCCATCAAGTTAATAATCTAGTTCTCTAGAGAGAAGACCACTCTGGGTTCACACATCACTTTATAGCTTAAAGATTATAGGAGTTCAGTGAGATACTTTTGAATCTGAGCCACAAAGTCCCTGGGTCAAAGCAGTTGCAAAAATCAAACATGGCAAAAATGGGGGCATCAATACAGCCAACTAAAAGCGTCACATGCCAGGGTCACAGAGGCTCACCTTCCCCCAAGAACACACTCGCATTTCTTTTACCGTAATCCAAAAGGAATGTGAATGCAATTCAGAGTTGAAGGGCTGTACAAAACACAGCATGACGCAGCCTTATGAGTCCACTAAATTGTACTGCACGGAGACAGGTTTGCTGCAGTATTTTAATAATTCCCAAGCGAGCCCATCATGCTTAACGGTGGGGATTTGACAATACAGAGGAGGCCCATCCATCACTTCTGGGGAAGTAAGGACATTTTTATTGTTGTGGAAGGAAGTAGATCTTTGTCTTCTTGCCTCTCAGGCATCTTTAAGTAGCCTCAGTTGTACAAATATCTGGTGAGGAAGGATTTATTCTACTAGGGGAAGGTTACGGATGATTCAACTCCTTATTATCAGTTTAGCATAAATTACCTTCCTCTGTTGGAGGAAGAGCTATTCATTCAGGAATTGGTGAATTACTTTGCATAAAAAATTCTAGGGCTTATTGGTAAGGAGGGGACTGACACCCAAGTTCTGCTCCCCAAATTTGACATTAACAAGCAGAGTAAACCAGACAAGTTCCAAACAGGAAAAACAGCGAGTCCCTGAGATGAAACTGCCCTGAGCAAGAGCGAGCTTAGCCAGGGGCCCAGACCCGAGACCTAAGCCTGAGTGTTCCAGGTGGGCTGATGCTGAAATCAGCCTCAGACTGACTTTCCTTAGCATCCTGCCATCGCCATGGTATCTCTGAAAGGGGACCACAGCAGACAAGGGCTCTTCTTTTCAAGCAGGGCTTGTGGCCACCGTTTTATGCGAGTGTGTGCATTTCTCCTGGGGAGAAATTACCCAGGTCTCACGAGATTTCCAAATGTCTTTTGCTCCAAAAGCAGCTAATCTAGAAAAATGGTACAGATGAACCTATTTGCAGAGCAGGAAGAGAGACGCAGACATAGAAAACGGACGGGTAGACATGGTGGAGCGGGGGGATGTGATGAATTGGGAGATTGGGTTTGACGTCTGTGCACCGCCATGTGTAAAACAGACAGCTAGTGGGAACTGCTATATAGCGCAGGGAGCTCAGCTAGGTGCTCTGTGATCACCTAGACGAGTGGGATGGGGGGTGGGGGGAGGAAGGTCCAAGAGGGAGGGGATATATGTACACATAAAGCTGATTCACTTCGTTGTACAGCAGAAACTAACACAACATTGTAAAGCAACTATACCCCAATTAAAAGAAAAAAAAAAGAATTGTCGCTTTAAAGATAATGTGGATGAAGATAAATGTTTAAAACACCAAACAGATTAGACACACTCACCAAAGGCAGTGAGCAGGACCCTTCTTGAGGAGGCCACCCTCAAGAGGTGACCACGGGACATGGTATACAGGGGAGGGAGGCCCAGAGCGGTGAGAGGGCCCCTCCACCCGGCAGCGTGGGCACCAAAGGACGCAAATCCAGACTTCCTGATCCCAGCGTACGCCAGTGCACGGTGCTCCTCCACACTTTCATCATTCAGAAAAAAACACTGCAGGTGCATTAGCACAACTAGAGAGCCTGGCTGTCTTTCCTCAACCTGGATTCTCAGTTTACAGCCAAGTTTCAATCAATGCTGGTGTCTGGTTCCATGAATGGTGTCTTTTCTTCCTTTTTATATAAACTTTTCTATAAAACCATGTATCAAACATGTTTCTGTTTTGGGACAACTTTGATTGAAAAACATTTTTCATGGACCTCTTAAATTGTTCCCTCCTGCTTGTCATTTAAAGAAAAGAAAGAAAAAGAGAAAAGAAAGGGAAAGCCTAAAAAATGAAATTCATTGAAAAAGATGGTGGAAGATTGCATGTGCTAAGTTTCTCCTGGAAACCAAGGCAGAGGCACTAAGACATACAATTGTGTGTGACTAGGTCTGGGCTCCTAGGCCCCCAGGAGTCTCTCGGAGCAGGAGGCTTCTCTGTAAGGGCAGAAGAGAGTGGAGACTGATTCCCAACATGGGAGGTGCCCGCAGGGGTCCCCAGTGACGTTGCCTTTCTATGTTTTCTTGGGGCATTTGACAAGTTGGAGAAGAAAAAGTGTCCTGGACCTAACAGAAATAGGGATTTGCTTAACTGAGTCCTAGAAAATCAAAATTGCTTGTCCAGGGAAACCATCCAAAGAATCTATTAGAGAATTTGGGAAGTGTCACCTCCTATCCACACTATACCTCTGTGGCCCGAGGGTCCCCGGGGACCAGGAGAGAACGGGTAGCAGGCAGGCAGCACTTAGCAGTTGTATTGGATGCAGCATCACTTTGCTCCTGGGGAAAACCAGACAAGTGGACCCGCAGCCCCAGGCTCCACAGGCAGACCCCTGACACAGCACCTCCCACAAGGACGTGTCAGTCAGAGCCGCCCCCCAAGATGTGGTCATGTGGGGAAAGCCAGCTGCCATCCTGTTCATTCTCTCCATCTTTGCAGCCTTTCCCAGGCCCTTCTAGGTGACCTGCTCTGAACTGGTGATTTTGAAGTCTTCTCAAGAGAAATCACTTGAAATCAGACTTCAACCTTCCATTACACTGTTAAACACACGTTCTCTGACCCAACCTCACAAGTGGATGGATGGCATCTTCCAAAGATGCCCAAGGGTTCCCTGGCTCCCTGATACCCACAGTGCCAGAACCAGGAGAAGGGTCACACACCTTTTGAATCACAGATACTCAATTTGATTCACAGGTATCCAAAATTGCCTTGGTTTTTATATATTTCAGAGCCAAAAAGGTGCAACTATAGTAAAACCTCAATTATATGAAAATCCAAATCATGACAAGAGCTAGTCCAGGACTTCTGCACAAGATAGAACGCACATGCTTCGGACACAGTGGGGAGGCTTTTCCATGTGCAAACCAGCAATTCGGTTCAATTCAACACCTCTTTAAGAACATGCAGCATGTATCAGGCCCTGTGTTACCCACTGGAGATACAACTGCAAATAATATGACCCACCCCAAGTAGGCAGAGACAGACATGGAGAGGAATATCTGTAACACAGCGTGAAGTGATATCAATTCCTATAAGAAAGAAGCTGACATGGAAGCAGAAATGGAAATTTGGAAAAAGGGAACATTCTTGTTTCTGAGAAAGAGATACCTAGTTTTGGAGGAACATCTCCTTTACAGACAAGGGAACCTTGTGGGGGTGGGGAGATTTGGACAATTTGTAAATGGTCCGGAAGAAATGAAGATTCCCCAAACCAGCAAGACTACAACAAAAATCTGACATGAAGGTCCCTTTACATATCTACTGTCTGTTCCCTTTTCCAATGTGGTTCCATCAGAGGCAGAAAAATGGCGACCAACTTGAGATGCAGAGGAGGGGCTTCAGATGGGCCCTCACCTGCCGTTTGCTGGCTGTGTATTTGGAGAAGCTGCCGCTTCCAGACCCCACTTTACTTATCTCAGAACAAAGCACTGATAGGGCCCCCTCGTGGGGTTGCTGTGAGCAAGGATCGGGATCATCCTTGTGGCGGCCCAGCACACGGGAATCCTCGAAAGACAATCACTACTACGGTTGTTGTATAAAGTGGGCGGTATTTATTATATGATTTCCTGACACTCCTCTTACTTCATAAGCCAGTTAGACTAGGGGACCCCTGGACCTTGAGGCTGTGTCCCCCAAATCATCCCCAAGCTACGGATAGTGTTAGATTATAAAACAACCCCGGGAACAGGTTCTGACACAGAAGCGTGAGGTTCAGGAGGAGCCTGGTCCCGCTGAGTCTCGGCTTATCCATCCCACATCCCCAGTGCGTGGTCCGCTGGTCACCCCAGAGCACAAAGGGCAAAGATGTGGAGGGGCTGTGGCCCCAGGCAGCAGGCTTGCAACTTCCTTCAGCAACAGGGTCCACTCCTCCTTCTGTTACTGCTGCTGGGCTTTCCTTTGGGTTTTGTCTCATTACAAAATGCAGCAGGAGGGACTTTGCTGGTGGTCCAGCGGGTAAGACTCCGTGCTTCTAGTGCAGGGGGCCTGGGTTCGATCCCTGGTCGGGGAACTAGATCTTGCATGCATGCCACAACAAAGAGTTCGCATGCCACAACTGCGAAGCCCGCATGCCACAACTGCGAAGCCCACATGCCACAACTCCAAAGCCCACATGCCGCAACTAAAAAGATCCCGCATGCCACAACAAAGATCCCGCGTGCTGCAACTAAGACCCGGCACAGCCAAAATAAATAAATAAATTTTTTTTTTTAAAGAAATGTTTATTTAAAAGAAAGAAACCACTCAATCCATCTTAAAAAAAATAAGAAAGAAAATGCAGCAGGAAGCATCTTCTGGGACAGGCTTTGCTGGAATTGCTCATGGTCTGTTGCTGTGATTCTTCCCCTGAGCTCATCCTGCACAGATGCCTGGAGATGTTCCAGAAGCACCACAGTTGCCTCACTATGCCTGTCAGGATGCTGCTCCTTACATCACATGGAGAAGGATGGTTATATCTGAGATCCAGGGAACCCTCTGTGCAAACTCCAGTGCACACAAAAAAGGTGCTTCTCAGCCTCCATGGCTGCCTCCCTGAGCATCCGTGACTTGTCTCCTGGCTCGTTGCAGAAAGGCTCTAATGTGGTACAAGAGTTCTGCGGGCCAGGACACAGGTCCTGCCTGGAGAGTCAGTGCTGGGTCACCTTGAAGTTGGGCAGTGGGACAGAACCACACCCTTCTCCCTCATCAGGCCACTCAGAGGTGCTGCTACATGACCCACCCAGGATGCCCACTGCGGCACCTTCCTGGTCAGAAGGCAAGGCCTGGGCACAGAAGTTAAATGAAAGCCAAGACAATGCAGCTTTGCTTGTGGCAGAAATGAATCCCTCAGCACTCTCTGGTGACCGGCTCCCAGGAGCCTCTGACCCCATCTTCGCCACACCCAACTGGAGACAGAGAGAGAGAATCAAGGGAAAGGTGATACGAGTCGGCTGCATTTGGGAGCCATCTCATGATTTTAAACCCAAAAACTTTAAATTCCCATTGAATTCAAGGATCTGTGTTGGAAGAAACTAAACCAATTGGATCCTCTCTCGGTTATGAAATGTTAGCTCTATATTTCTTTAATGTCTTTTTGTTGGTCTATTTTCTTTGACAGCTGGGAAATGATCAGGAAAAGGTAACTATTGTTGCCTGTTCATTTGTATCCCACCTTCTGCCTTACAGGCTTTGGGCAGCAGTCGGCTTACTAGCTCTACCCAAAACTACTAAGTGTCCAGGTTTGTGTGAATAATTTGTCCGTTATTAACTCCTCTAGTACGTCCTCACCCCCAGAACTGTTCACGCCCCCGGCACGCGCAGTCACACCACACACAAAGCGTGTTCAAGTTCCAAGCCATCAAGCCAACTCGCTGCCACCCGACTTCTGCAGGGAAGTGCTCTTCTGTAGCAACTGAATGAGCATCTCTCACCAATTCTGAAAGTCTGTTAATAAAGACCTTGTGTCATGACTGCCTGGCTAAAAAATCCCACATCGGGTACGATGTGTCCCATAGCTAAGAGAATCTGAGACCCCCAATGGGATCAATAAAGACATCGAGAGTTTCTTATTTTGGTGTTTTGGAAGATGAAATGCACACCTCTAAATGACTTCATATGAAAAAACACACAATATTGTAAAACATGACCAGATCTAGAGGGCCTGGCCCTTGGGATGCACTCTTGTTCACCATGGAGGTGACCAGGCCAGGCCAGTGGGATGAGATCAAGGAAAGATGGGGACAATCACAAAACAACCACTCTCTACAGCAACTTTTGAGACTCAGGTTTCCCATCCTCCAGGGAAGGGAGGCTCCTTGTCTCTTGTTGGCGGCCCTGTCAGTCCCACCGATCAACGCTGCGTGACCTATGCTCCCTTGCACCTCGGGCTTCCAATGTTGGCACAAGGTTGGCTTACGAAGACCCAAAGCAATGGCATCATCCAGACGGCACTGTCCTCAGCCATCTCCCCTGCACTGGCCCCTGATGCTGTGTTTGTTTTCACACCATCAATGCACGTGGCAGGTTCCCACACCCACTGACTCCAGTACCCCATGTCATACTCATGGGTTAGTATTATTTTTATTTTGACAAACACATGCAGTGATAAAAATTATACTAAACCATGAGCTAAAGAAAACCAACACTGATTGAGTCCTTCTGCGATTTAAAAAAAAAAAAAAAAACTCATTGTTTTTTTTTTTTTTTTTTTTTTAATTCCAAGTAGTATATTCTTTGAAGAAAATTTTGGTGTCTCTGCTCTACTGTTGCCCCAAGCATAGGATCACCTGAGTTCTTCCCTTTTCCAAAACCAAGAATCAGCCAGAGAGGGCCCAACAAGGTGGTCTTTGTCACAGGGGTGGTGTGGTTGTCTCTGGGGATCACATGAGGACTGACACCCCCCAGGGGACCATCTCTGGATGACGGTGCCACCTGTGTGCCAACCTCCTCCTTTCCCATCCCAGGCCTACCAGGTCCCCACGTCCCTTGTCCCTCTCTGCTCCTCTTCTTTCTCTCTGTGTTATCAGTATCTTCTCTAAATTCCTGAGCCCTCGTCCACTTCAGCCCCTCCTAGTGATGTAGGGGAGAGAAAACACAAAGTAACAACAGAAGTCAAAATACAGCAATAATAATTTCACATAAATTCTTCTCGTTCGGGTTTATAAATCTAAAGTTTATCTAAATATTTCAAATTTAGTTTCACAGAAATAGCAGTTCATAAATATCCCCTCTGCAGACTCTTGTATGTACTTGATGAGTTTCTACCTGGGGTTATGCTGTAGATGTTTATCCATGTTGATGTATACAGCCCAGAAAATCTGTTCCCTGGAAGAATCAAATGTCTCTCTCTTAAAAAATCGATCTTAATAACGTTTCTAAGGTTGGGTTAAACAAGTAGCACTAAATAAATTTTAATAAAATTTTTAAATAGTAGATGATTTCTGAAAGGAAGATATTCCTAGCAAGAGGTAGCATAGGGTCTGTTCTTATTAACATCAAATGAACTTATTGAAGTTGAATATCAATTATGTCCAAATGATCACTGAAGCCTTGTTTTTACTTTTTCATAAATTTAAATAGGCCAAAAAATGTTAAATTACTTTAGAATAATTTAGATTTTAAATTACTCAGTGTTCATTTCCAACTCCGTAGGCCTGAGGGGGAAGTGTACTTTTAATAGGTTTGTTTACTGATAAATAAAAGGCGGATGGTCTCCTACAATTTCTGCAATTTCTGTTGGAAACTTCACGGAGCTCCCGAGGAAGGGGTGGGTTATAATTTAACCACATTTGGATGAAAAGCAAACAACGGGCCTCAAAGAGCCAGGTCTCTTCGTTTAGCCTCCTCTCTGTCCCCAGGAAAGGACATGATGCAGAGACGGGGAGTCCCTCTGTGTCTGCCCAAAAGGACGGAGGAGACTTGACAGGGCACCACTGGGGTGAAGTTCACGGCCCCTCGGCTCTCCTGCTCCCACCGCCAAGTGGGGAGAGCGGGCCCAGGAGATGGAAAGATGGTTATTGTAGGTTAGAAAGCTGACTTGATTTTCTGAAAAGTTAACAGAGGAAACCACTCTTTTCCAGGAGGGCTCAGAGCCCTGCTGAAAGGACGCAGAGCTGCAGGCCCTCTGCCTGGGGCCTGTTACAGGCTGGCCCTGTCCCCCTTCTCTGTCCTCTGCCGCCACCTCCTATCTCTCAACAAGGGCCTCCTCTTCTGCTTTTTGGGTGGTTACCGTCCACTGAAAGCACTCGGAGGAGGCCTGGGGCACCGGATCACGGAGAATCCCTCCCAGTACAAAAACAGGCCACAGCTGGAGTGGGAAAAAAGTTTCAGAAGTAGAGAGTGGTGATGGCTGCACAACACTGTGAATGGGATGTACGCCGCTGTGGTACATGGTTACAGTGGCAATCACATGTATGTTACATATACAATGTAATATATATTATATAAGATTATATATACATTAAAATAAAATTATATCGAAAATAAAATTATATAGATGATATATGACATGAATTATATACACACATAATATAAAAGTAAATAAACAACAAAATTATGTATGTAAATTATGTGTACACTTATAGTATAATTATGTATAACATTTATTATATCTTGCATATGGTATATCATATATATATATATATAAATACAACAAAAAAGTTTTTAAAAAATAGGCCACTGCCATACAATGGACTCTTGAGCAAAATGAGAAAGCTTACAAGAATTAAAAAATAAAAACTCCTAGACATGAGTTGTTCCCTTTTGAGAAAGGTGTGAACCATTTTCAAGAATAAGCAAGCATCCTGCTTGCACATCAAAAAGAGAATAAATGAGACATTAAATAAACAGCAATTTAAAAAGGATCGTTTTCTAACAAGGTTTTGTTCCCCTGAGAACCATAGGCGTTGTCAGCATTCCTTCAGATGACAAATCTTTTTTCCCCTTAATTAGCATCTCTGCAGACAAACTGCCCCAAACAGATGTCTATAAAGCCAGCTGCATATAGTTATTTTTTTGTAAAAACATATAAAAGGAAGAAAATCAACAGCAGCAAGACTTGAGCCGATTAAATTGCATTGAATTTTATTTCCAGTTCAATTGATAATTTATTCTCTAATCCCAAAATAATCACACAACTCTCAGAGTCAGAAAGAAACGTCATTGGTAAATGGGTTCTCTGGCATCTAAGGCTCACTGCATTCAATGACGAGTCCTCGGTTCTGAAAACAGTCATGTCAATACTCAATATTTTATTTCCTGACTTTCTTACCTTGATTCTCCCGAAATGAACCCAAGACATTTCTTCCTAAATATGCACATACGATTATCCTCTACAATTTGTCATCCAGTGGTGTACTCAGTTCAATTACAGGAAGTCAGACAATGCCTATTTCAAGGCATCTCAAAATCCAAATGCGATAATGAATTACCAGCTAGAAGGCTGTAAAGCAGAGACGCGTTTCTAATGCGTGAGCCCTGCGTGTACACACTCCCAGACCTGGTTTAAATGTAGCTTCGGTGGCTTCCATTCAGGGGAGCTGCCTATGGACCAGGCCTGGGGCTATGGGCCTGCTGTGAATTACTCACTGGATTTTCACACAGGTCCCCTGGTCGGTGATGTTACAGTCTGCACTTCACCTGCAACAATAATGTGGCACAGTTACGTCATTTGCTCAAGGCCACAGGCCAGTATGTGGAGAAGTGGGATGGGAGGGAGGGATGCTGATCTCCCTGCTCTGTGCTGCCTAGCTGTTACCTTTGCAGACCCGACCTGCCCGCAGGTTCTTGAACCTTCCATGATTTACAGCGGGTCCTTCAAATCCACTAGGGCTTTACCTCCTAAATGTATTTATTTTTTAATATTACATTATATATTATAATATAATATCATAATGATATTACAATATATGTTATACACAATATATGACACATTATATATTGTATGATATTGCTATTTGTTTACATTATATTTAAATATAATGTATTTATTTCCAATTGTGTTCAACACAATCGAAGAAAGTTCTCATATACTCACTGTTTCAAAAGTGCCTGCTGAGATTTTTTTCATTTGTTTATTCTGTTTTGTTTCAGTCAAAAATGATTGGATTATTAACCTTATACCTCTTTCAGAGTGTGAAGGTATGACTTTGCTTAGCTTTATTCTAGGTCATTCTCTGTATTTGAGGGGAAGGCACTTAACTGTCCTTGGTGTGCATAACATGAAAATAGCTTCATCTGCGTTCTCTGGGTGCCTTCCCTGGAGACACCCCTTTGCCTGTGGGCCCCTGCAAAGCTGCCCACCCCCTTTTCTCATATAACCAAGGTTATCTAATGGGTTGACCCTCCACTGGAGAAATGTATCCAGTCATTACTTACTTTCTGAAATGCAAGCCCTTGGATGCCCTTCAATTAGCAATTCAGAACGTCTCCCGTCTGAGCTACTAAATTAGCCACCGTCAACTCGCGTCTGTCACTTGCTAACATGAGAAGGATGCGATCCCTCTCCTCCCACTGGCTTTGCACTGAGCTGGAAGGTAGGGGAGCAGCCCGGCCAGACCACATGAGCTCATCCCCTGAGAGATAAGGCTCACAGGCTATGGTTTGGTAATATACTCTCAGCTGCTATTAACTAAAAAACAAACGATGCTTCTCCTGGGCCTGGTCCCTCCCTGTCTCCCCACGCCCACTTCCCTGAAACTAGAGAGATGTGCCAGTGAGAGGTCCCAGGGCATCAGTGGGAAAAGGCCCCGAGGGCGATGCAGTCCTGCCTCACTCATGGCTCAGGCACACTCTCTCCTGCTCTGACTGTCCCCCAGCCTGGCCTTGTCTCCCCAGCCGGAAGCCAGGAGCCTGAGGTTCAGGCTGGGCTCTTGGCGGGCAGGCGCGGTCACAGACCCGCCTCCCTGTGTGGCTGTGAGCTGTGGTGCTCCCTGGCCTCGGGGGAGGGGACATGGCACTGTGCCAGACCCGCTCTGGGGATTCTGATTAGGAGTCGGGGCTGAAGCAACCAAGAGGAAAAGGGTCCCTTTGCCAAGCCCCTTGCAAGGTGCTCTCGCTTCACTTGGGGTCCTTGTAGAGAGGTGTGGACCTTGCATCCATCCATGGCACCTCTGGGTCTACACCAATCTGAACATGATCTGACAAATAGAAATCTATGAAGCACCTTCCCTGTCTTTGCTTCCGCTACCGAGAAACTCTGAGTCAAATCTAACGTTCAACATAGAAACTGTACGATCTTGTGTTCGTAATATCCTTACCTTCTCCTCCTGCTATATGATCTTGAACTTTTGTGTTTATCTGAATGACTCAGCTTCATTTATCTTTTCTTATCAACAGCTTCAAATCCTCTGGAAAAGAAGACAAAGAAAAAAAAGTAAATACTAAGTCACTTACTTTTTCACGGTTTAGAAGTAAATGATATTTTTGCACCATGTCCTCAGATCCTTTCTGTCATGGGGCAGGATTTGAGTGAGTTGATGAATTAAATGCCTGCAGCACATCAGAACCATAAGGTTTCCTTCACCTTCACCAGGAGAGGAATGCAGAAACTTCCTTTGATTCTGGAAAATGACTGCATGCCCGAGCAGGTGTACTGCTGAGGGACAGGGTTTCTTGTGGTTTATTGCACTGGATTTGATTCTTCAGAGCTGATTATTCATTTATTTGTTCATTCATTCCCTCAACAACCTTATGTAACGTATAGTCGAAACATGAAAAGCTCAGTGCACTAGAAATTAGAACGGTATCCTCAGGAAGCCTAAAGAACTGGCTTAGAAATGGATTTTGACTCGAGAATAGCTGACCAGGAAGGACAAAGGAGGTAGAAGATGGTGTATGCAGAAGGGGGAGGGGATGAGAAAGCATGGGAAGTTTGTGCGCTGAGATCAGAGCGCTAGGGACACGGAGTGGGACCAGATCTGGCTTCCTGGGCATGTGACTTGCTCTGTCACACAGGGCCTGGGGCTTAGAAGGACCCCGTACTTGGTTTAATGCTCTGCTGTCATCATCTTGACATTTTTCACTTTTGAATAAGTGGCCCTGCATCTTAATTTTGCACCAGGCCTTGCAAATTATGCAGCTGGTCCTAAAGAGAGGTAAGGCAGGAGAACCTGTAAGATGGTGAGAGATGGTGACAGGTGGATGGTGGATGGTTTTCCACACTGGGGGTTTTGGTAATAGAGTCAGTGGGGGCTTTTGAAAGCCTCCCTTCCACAGCTGCCCCTGTCAGCCTCCTGTTCCTGGGATGAATCATATCCGGGCTCAGTTCCTTCCCCGCCCACCTGGACCAGAGGCTTCATCGCCAGGACTGCTCTCAACCAACATGTTAACCCTCTGCTCATGGACGCTGCTGGGTCCTCGTCCAGCCTCACAGCTTCTCCAGCACAGCAGGTCAGGCTTGTTGGGAAGACACACAGAGATGGAAACTCTATGATTTCTCAAGCCACACCACCCCTTTTACTTGTCCTAATCTGCTCCCTCCCTGCTACCTGCTATGACCCATCAACCCATCACTCCTCCTGTTCTACATGCAGCTCCACAGCCCCACACTTGGACGATTTCCCTTCTTACTTCATTCAGACGGTCCTTCCACCCACCACATCTTCATCCCCAGTCATCTTCTCCTCTTTGGGAGGACCCCAGGCGTGTGGGGGGCAACCCCGTCTGTGCTCACCGTGGCCTCTTTGCGTGACTTCGGACCTGTTTGTAGACTTTTTCTCCTCTGCTCTCAGCTTCTCCCTCTCTTCTGGACTCTTTGCATAAGCCAATAAACAAGCTCAGTTTCCTCTAACCTGAATAAATAAATGCATGTGCAAACGCCCCCTCTTCCCCACCAACTTCTTCAGGCTTCTCTCCTTCCTCGAGTTGTTGCACCTTCACGATCCCAGATGCACAGCTGTGTCCAGTCCCTGCTTTTCCCTTCATAGGGTGTCCTCTTCCCCCGTGACCTGACTTGGCTTTTTGTCCTGGTTCTTTCTCTCTGTCACAGCTCAAGGATCACCTGGTCCAACTCATAGGTCTACAGCCGGGATTCAGACCCAGTTCTGTCTGATTCCGGAGCGGGAGAGGAGATACCCAAACAAGGAAGTGGTCACTGAACACGCTCCCTGCAACTTCCTTTTTCACCTGCCTCGGCTCTATCTTTGGTCTGGCGGCAAATATTCATCCCTCCTCCTCTCTCCATGACGCTGGGTCTGAAAACACGAGTCACTTTGGTTGATGGAATGTGAGAAGGCTGATGCAAGTGGCTGCTTCAGATGCCACCTCATCCTTGGCTCAGCTCCTGCCATCCTGTCTCGCATCCCAGGTGGCCACTGGTCCAGGATGAGAAAACACCTGGAGGAGACCTGAGCCTGACAGTCTGGAGCCCAGGGCAGTCAAGCCCTGCCAATGCTAGCCAACCCACAGATCCTTAAGCAAGAAGAAATCTTTGCTATTGGAAACCACTGATGTTCGGGCTTGTTTGATACACAGCATTAGCATAGCAAAAGCTGACTAATACACTCTCCCATATGTTGGGGTTACCAGTAAGAAGTGAAATACATCCACAAAGCTTACAGAAAAAAGAAAAAGTGAAAATGCTAAGTCCTTAGAAGACCCACAGGCAAGACGAAGTCAGCTTTTAGTGAAACCTGTGTTTATAGACAGAAGCTTCCAAATCGGGTTTCTGAAAAACACACCAGTAACTGGCTGGTCCACAAAACCCCTCCCGAAGACTGTCATAAAGACCCTTTTTCCTCTTGACCTTGTGATGACATACAGAGGGCGCTCCACGGGAGCATGGCTGTTGCTCCCACCCCCGCCCCTTACTCACTCCACCCCAGGGGGGCCCGAATGGCTTCTGTCACGGGTGAATTTGAGAGAAGGAACAGAAGTCCCTTTTCTCTCCTTTCTCCACGCAGACCATGCAGTCTGGTCTGTTGTCTACCCTGCTGCAGGGGCTTTCCCCTAGGAAGGACTTACTCAGTGGCTGGGTGAGTGGATAAGCAGAATTGAGGGATGGGGGCACAAGTCCATTTTTTCACAGACATAACTACATTTTAGGGAAAAAAAAATGTTGTTGGTAATAAAGTTTTATCCTTAGTGGCTTGACACCTACATTATTTCTCAGCTGGTCCCTAATTCGGGCAGGCAGGAAAGAAAGGGATGTTAATGACTAATCTCCTAAGACTTCAAACTAAAATAATTTACAGTAACATAATTTAGAGTAGTATAAAAATCGTATATGTCAGGGAAGAAATCACTGGGTTTACATCTGAGATCCATGAAGGGGTAAAAGCAAGAGGTACCCTTCTGTAACTTATGTACTGCCTACCTTGGAAGAGCATGGCATATTCATGTCAAAGACCTTTCGATGAAGGAGGTTCCCATATTAAGATGTGGAACAGGCTAAACTATGGGAAACTACCTTAAATCAATTAAATTTGTCCTTTTGTGTTAGAACAGTGATCAACTGTAGCATAAATAATGGTTTGGACCTTGAAGATACCTGTCGATGCTGCTCAAATGTTAATGAGACAAACACTCCTGCTAAAGATTTAAAAAAATATATCTACCATTCAGACATACTTGGTACGTTCAAAACACTGCCTCTTGCCGAAAGGATTAACAGCAGTAATGAACCATGGACGCTTCTGTAAAAGGCATGTGAAGACAGTTGATAATTGAAGCTGGAAGGACCTTAATGAATTGCTAGTTGTTACTACCAATTTTCTAGGCTTGCACCAAAGTTTCCATCTCTAGCAGCTTCAACATAATCAAGTCTTTGGAAGTATGGAGAGTCCATAGAATGAGAATGTTTTCCAGGAACATTTTTCTGGAACATCTCAGGCCGAATCTGTGCAGAGGGGACTTTCCCCATCAGGGTCTCAACCTTCTCACCATCTAGGGAACTTTATATCCTCCCATTTGTAAGAAGGCTTTAAGCAAAACTTTACTAAGTAAGGAAAAATTGTTTTCTCATTTATATTTATCAAAGATAAATACCAAGTCCTCCATCTACTTAGAAAAACCTGTTTAAGCACATCAAATTGCTATCATTCAAGCCAATAATGAAACTTCACATTTACATGATTTCCATGCTGCTATCCAAGCAAATGTGTCTTATTCACTGGAAAGATCTGTTAATAGTTCAGAGACACCCTTTACTACCTTCTTTGACCCCAGGAGTCTGTCGATCAATTGGGATACACTGATTTAAAGGATCTGCCTACTAAAATCCTATGAGTAAACCTCTGCCAATAATCCTACAACAATTAAATACTGCCAGAATACGGGGAATTTTTTCTATTCATTCACCTAATTGGATAAGAGTTTCTTACTTCACCCAATGTCCAACATGGAAAATTACAAGTTGATTGAGGAAGGAATGAACAACAGAGAGATAGGGGTTAATGGAAATGAAAGTGGGGAAAGTGCACATAGAGCTGACTTGTATGAGATTCCACAGTGAGCCTTCATGGATGTACAGAGGTTGGCAAAGTGTCCTGGGGAAGAGGGAAAGGATGCTACAAGCAAAAGCAGTGTCCCAATCCTTCTTTGTTTTTTGTTTGTTTGTTTTTGTTTTTTTTTAAATCAGGAATCTATGTTTATTTCATTAAAAAAAAACAAAACAAAGCAGATTCATCCCCCAAAGAGTATTGTATCCTTTAAAGCAGTAGCAATCACAAGGCACATATGTACAAAATACCTCAAGCAAAATAGAAACTAAACATTAAAAAAAATATGTTATTTAAAAAGATGTTGAAGACCATTTGTTAATATGAACATATATTATAAAATGACATTTTTAAGATAATTTTATTCCTTTCCCTTTAATAAGAGATGGAGTAATAGTGTAATATTTATGTACTATCTTGTGGCACATATCACAAACATTTATACCACCCAACTTGGTTTGCTAAGGGAAAAACAGATAGCTAAAGCACAGCTTAAAAATTTTATTTTTAGCACTTTCACATCTTTTTTAGATATCTGGAATTCATAAGCTGAAAAGAAATAAAGGTCTCATTTTCTTTAGCTTAGAAAAAGCCTGTAGTTATACATCCCTAGGAAACCCACTATACAAAAACGAATACATTCAAAATATTCTAAAATATCAAGGACAGGATTTCTATTTTGGGATCATCACAATAATCCTCCTCCGAAAACAGATTAGAAGTCAACACATAATGAATGTAAAGGTCAACTTACTAAAATAAAATAGTATTTGATTTAAATTGTTGCTCACTTAAGAAGTATAATGACTATTCTCTGGTCAAGGATGCTAAGATTCACTGTTATAAATGGTGCAACATCAGTATTTAGTGTATATAAAAATTCTAGGATTCAAATATATTTTAATGAAAAGTTTATAATAATCACACAAAAAGTATTCCTTTATATATTAACCACGACTGAGCTTCACATGACAAAGACTGAAAAAGATGTGGTTGAATTAGATCTTCAATACCTTTTGTATCATATATGCTGAAGTGCCTCTAAGCTTTAATGTTGCAGACAATTTTCTATGAGATATTAAGGAGTGCTCACAATCTTCACCATTAGAAGGGAAAGAAGATAAACTAAAGCTCCATTTTTAAACAATGACAACAAAAAGAAGAATATAAAAAACTAGTATTAATAAAACATTAAAATAGTACAACATAGCAGAATTTAAATATCAGTTATATGCTGTCATTACTTGGGCTTTTGCATGTGTTTTCTTTTAAGTAACCAGCATCCTTCTCATCTAGTGACACCCCGTCTGGTACCCGCAGGCCCCCTCTGTCTCACTCTGCAGTGACTCTGAGGGCTGTCTGCGTGTTGCGTGGTGAGCGGCCACCAGACCCCAGACTAAAGCAGCACGGTCTGGGCCACCTTGCTGATCGTGGACACAGCTTTCTCCAGTTCCTCTTCTGTTTGTTCCCCTGTGACCACAACCCTAACGCACAGAGGAGGGAGATACTTCTCTTCTTTCTCCAGGTAGCGCTCCTGAGTTCACGCGAAGCCTCTGTCCATGCACTGAGTTACAATTTCTTGAAGTAGTTTAACCTCTCTTTCTCGACACCCAGTGCTCTCTTCCAGCAGGAGGTGAAATGCCGGAGAAATGAACTCACCCACCACTTTTAATCCAGAAATGCCTTGTAAAGCTTTATGGATTCGTTTGCACTTTTCCTGGATTTTCTTCCATGATGTTGAGGGTCTCAGTTGCAGCAGCAGCTAACAGGGGAGGGGTAACGAAGCTGAAAAGCAGTATCCCTGGCTGGAAAGTCACAGATGGTCAGTTACGGAAGACCTGCCATAGCAGAAACCCCCAACAGAAGCAAGTGAATTCTCCGTGTTGGCACTGATAAGATCAATATGATCAATATTGATTCCAAAATGCTCAGTGACTCCTCGGTCATGCTCCCCCAGGACTCCAAATGAAAGGCTTTCCTCCAGAAAGATCCTTGCTTTATATTTGTACTTTAACTGAACCAGTTCTGGAAGAGGGCAAATCGTTCCAGTACTCATGTACAAGCCTTCGACTACAAAGAAACGTCGAGTTACACGAGCCTTATGAGGATTCTTTTGATCTTCAGTCTCTTGTTCTTTTAGTGGTTGTTCCAGGTCGTCCGTATCATTATGGTTAAATAGCTTACTGTCACTACGTGATGCCTGTAATCCCTTCTGAATAGCAAAGCGGGCAGCTTTATCTACAGACACAATGTCCCCTCTCTTAGAGCAAGCAGGAGTAGCACTGGCTATCACGGCAAATCCATATGAGTGTATAATGGCTGCTTTCTTCATACATTTTGCCAGGCGGTCTTCCAAATCCAAGTGCACATCAAATGTGCCATAAAATCCTCTAGGTCCACAAGTTCCCACACCATACTTCTTTAGAGATGCCAAAGCTGCTGCCTTGAGCCTAGTGTTATCCAACAATCCAAGAAAATTGAATGAGGCAAAGTTTATACCTTCTTTTCCATTCACCACAATGTTATGGCTTTTGGAGGGCATGAAACGATGCTACAGTTGAGAGCAGGAAGGTCTCCTGAGACAGGAGAAACAAGAGGTTCTGGTTGCCAAGCTTCAATCAATTCTTCCTTTTCTTTGACTGTAAGATCAGAAATCATTCTTGTAACTTGTATGTTTTAGAGAAAAGAAGTCTGATTATCCAGAGTATTAAAATTCCTTCCAAAATAAGATGATAAACAGGAGCCTTAACGAAATTATCCACGTCAGGTCTTCTTTTCAACTGTACATTTCCAGGATAAAGGCCAGGCTGACTTTTATGTTTTACACAACTAAACACACTAAGTGCACGTAGAAGATTCTAGATAATAACTAAGCCCCCATCAGTCCGTTATGGGGTGCTATATTCCAATAGGTTGTCATTGGAAAGTCATTTTAAAAATGTATTTAGAAATGGAAATACAAATAATTTTTGAACATTAGACAGAAAGAAAACAATGATGATTCACAATAGTTAAAAAAATTCAGAAGGTGGGGACAGTGAAATTGCTGACAATTTCATATATAAACTTTCAGGTCATTGCACAAATAACTTTAAAACTACATACATGTTGCATATGTTTGGGTACACAGCAAGACTCCTCAAATTCTGCATACACGGTGCACAGAAATTAGAAGCAAAACCAGAAATCTAAGACTATTTTTAAAATTTGCTGATCCCTCCTGAATGTAATTCAGTTAAGAATGAGGACTCTACTAAAAAAATCCTTTTGGTTTTATCAATAATCAGATTATAGTTGACAAACGTTAAGTCCAAGTCACGAGTTAAACATTCCACTCCACAGAGAAATCATCCTAAGAAAAGTTTAAATGTCTACTGAATTAATAAAAATCACAAATGTGGCTTCTATTCTTCCCTAGGAAATGTTACATCCAGGAGGACTTCTCACTCATGGTCAATACCAGGGTATGAGACGTTACATAGTTAAGAGGGCAGTCTTCAAAAAGGCAGCAAAAATATATAGTAGAAATTACTCATTTCTAAAAAAAAAAAGAAGAAATCTTAAATTTTAGTGGCTCATCTTAGTCACTGTAATCTACCTAAGGGTGGACATCACCTAAGCCCTACTTGCTCTCTTAACTGGTTTTTTTTTTCAAAACGTCCTGATGGGTTTTACAATGATACATCTTGCATCATCACCCTTGCCAGTAAGTGCGATATTAAGTTTTAAGAAAATTATCAAAAGAAAACTGAGATTCACTTTAAATGAATGTAAGCTCTGTGAGCACAGGCACTTTTACCTGTTCGCTCACTGCACTATTCCCCGCATCTAGATCTCTGCTGTCCAATACCGTAGCCACTAGCACCATTCAACTATTTAAATACACATCTAAATTAAATTAAATGGAAAATTCAGCCCCTCAGTTGCACTAGCCATGTTTCAAGTGCTTAATAGCCACATGTGGTTAGCGGCTACTGTACTGAACAGCTCAGAGGACACGCAGAAAGTTCTATTGCACAGCACATGGAAACTCACTAAATGTCAAATGAATGAACATGCTCCAAGACTGACATTTAAAAATTTCATATTATTTTACCTACCTGAAAGAGCTGGCCTTTCAAAAAAGCTCCTAACTAGTCTTTCTTTAAAAATTTACTAAAATAGTTGTATCTTTACAAGACATAAAATGGGACGTATGCAGAAGAATGACAAACTATTTCACGTACCTAAGTCATTCAGCTTCCTTTCTCACCCTACGTCCAAACAAAAACAAAGTCCAACTTATTACAGCTCTTTCCCCTATTCTCTGCTCCACAGTTCCGAGAACCTATCTTCCCTAGGGCCTCTCCAGACTGAGATTTTCCACTCTCCTTTCATCACTCCGCTTTACCATCAGTCCCAACTCTCGTTTTTGACTAGCCTCTCTCCTGTCCCCGGGCAGGACCTGGAGAGGGCTCAGAGCTCTCAGGAGCGCAAAAACGAGACCCCAGGCTCCGGCTCCCGCCCGGGCCTCCTTACATTCCGCCGCTGGGAAATATGTGTGCCTGTGAGACATTCCAGCCAGGGACGCCGAGGGTCTGGGCGTCACCCGGCCAGCCCCGCCCAGGTCTCAGACCAAAAATCTACACAAACCGTCCACTTCCCCAGGGCTGGGTGTGCCCCAATCCTTCTTTGGACCGCTAGTGGGGAATTCAGAAATCCAATCATTTAAATGGCTTCCACCTCTGATGATGTCATTCCAAAAGTCAGTTGATGAGACGTATTCAAAGAGGTTTCCAGTGAATTTCATAACCAAGGGGCTTTGTGTAGATGATGAAGATGAAAAGATCACATTCAAATTTATATAAATGGGAGAATTCTAAGACTCCGCCCCAAGATTTCCCACCTTAATCCCCAGGACTATGAATGTAATGAGATATCACATCCATGATTATGGTATGTAACATCGCAAACAGGGATCTTGCTGATGTAATTAAGGTTCGTTATCAGTTGACTTCCAGTTCCTCAGAAGAGGGGTTATCCAGGCAGATCTAATCTAATATTTGAGTCCTGAACAGCACAGAGTTTTCTCTGGCTGATTGCAAAAGCAGAAGTCAGAGAGAATCAAAGCATGAGGATTCCACACATAGTTGCTGGCTCTGAACACGGATGGGGCTGTATTAACTATGTTTTTTGTTTTCTTCAGGTTTATGCTTGGACATATGGGGCCTTGCTGATCCTGGTGGGATGGCCCCTTCCAGAGCTGTATAAGTTCTAAAGATAGTGAACAATTCACCTGAAGAGCACCTTTCAAATGCAGACCAACAGATCCAGAGCCCACACCCCACCCACATTTTCTACCAGGTTCTAATACTCTCTGTCACTATCTACCTGCCTTAATCACTCCAGAGCTGGGTACCAGATAACTAGGGACAGCCCCATGCCCCAGAGCCCTGAAATTATTCAATCTAGCCAATCCTAAGCATGCTTACCCTGCCTCTCCTATTTCTTCCCTTAGAAACCACAATAAAGTCCCCTGATCACACTTGCCCTAACACCCTCTGCCTTTTGGACAACCTGGTGCTTCCCCATGTGGCCCACCTGTGGAGTCGCATGCCCCCTCCCCAAAGGAACTGTGAGTAACAAACTTTCTTTTCAATGGCAAGTATCTCTTGATCTGTTGGTCTTACTGACTCTCAAACTTTTTATTAATATTTTAAATTAATTTAAAATTAATATTTTAAAACAGGGGCCATGTGCAAGGACCAGAGAGCAAGTGAGGGGACCCCAGGAGCAAACAGAAACCCCTGGCCAACATCAAGCAAGGAAAGGGGGACTTTAGTCCTATGACTACAAGGAACTGAATTCAGCCACCACCTGAGGGAGCCTGGAAACGTCTCCCTCCCCCAGCCCCCCAGATAAGAGTCTCGTTGGGCCAACTCCTTGATTTGCGTCTGTGAGATGCTGAGCAGAGAACCAGCCGAGCCTGCCCAGACTTCTCAGCTAAGGAACTGGGAGAAATAATGGGGTTTTGTTTTAAGCCCCTAAGTTTGTGATAATTTATCACACAGCATAGAAAGCTAATACAATATACATAAAGATTCTACATATGCACATTCATTTATTGTATGTAGGCTGCTGCCTTAAAATGCTTATACAATTTAAATTTGGTATACTTCCTCAAATCCAGATAAATCATATCATCTCGTTTACATTTTCAGGACACAGGAAGCATTTTCATTCCAGTGTTGAATGGAGTTCAAAACTACTAAACAGTTGCCAAAGCTCTGAGCAGAGATCAGCCCCCTATGGTTTGTGCATCTCCACGTGGCTCATAATGGCGTTAAAGCCACAGGGACAACAGCCCAGGATGCATTTGTCTGGTGTTCTTTGATGAGGTCTGAATTGCTCATCTTTTAATACTAAGATTCCTGTGCCAGCTGGAAGTGTGCCCACAGTGCCCTTCTCCCCTCTGGCCCCGGTGAGCATGGAGATGCAAACATCAAGTACCCAGCAGGCCTGCCATGGTCAGCTGTTAGCAGTGACCAAGACAGACACCTTGGGGACATTGACAAATTGGAACGTATGCTACATGACAGATTCCTTCAGTGGAACAATCCTGTCTCATACAGCATCAAAAACAATGCGTTCCTGAAAATATAGCCCATTTTGACAAATAGTTGTTTCCAATCTTAATCAGAAGGTTATGGTGGGGATATAAATTTTTAAAAGCAAATTTTAAAGTTTAATACATGTGTATTGCACACCTGTCATATTTATGGTTCTGAGCCAAGTGCTAGGACAGGGCGTGGAATAAGATGGATGCAGCCCAGTGTCCCCCTTCAAACCAGGTATATCCACAAACCTTTTCCTTCTCTGCAGATGTTCTCTTCAGAAAGATCTGAGGGTCCAAACCCCCGGATCAGGCAGCATCCGTGATGCATCTGCTTCTGGAATCCGGGTCTGAGTCTCCACGGCCACCCTCCCATCAGGACGCACAACCGAGGCCATACATCTGCTCCCTGTCATGCTGGAGGTTTCTGTTCCACCACACGTGGTCCTCGAATGTCTATCAATGAGCTGTCACTCTCCCTGGTACTGGGAGAGCAGAGAATTAAAGGGTGGAATTCTTTGAGACACTCAAAAAAAATGCTTTCCTCTTGAGCTTTTTCATTTGCTTCATGATCAGCACCGTGGCTGTTATTCTAATTTGCCTCCACACTAATTGCCGTTTCTCAACCTTAATGGACCCAGAATCACACGTAGCAACTGCTAAATGGCTCTGCATGACTCATCTGGGCCAGAGACTGGCGTTCTCCTCTGTGTGCAAACCTGGCCGCCCCTCCGCACAGGGGCTGCATCCTGGTCCGGGACAGCCTGTATCTCTCTGCAATGCCAAGCCCCTCAGTCCAGAAAGATTGGAGCCCTAAAACCTCCAGTTTTCAAGACAGACTCTCACTTGCCTGAGAAGGCCTACTGGGCTCAGGAATGGACACAAAGTTGGTCTCAGATCTGCTGGAGCAAAGCCCAGATGGGACTGGGTCGTGCTGAGCGGAAGTGCAGTCTTATATTCTCTATTCCACACTATCAGTCTCGTCTTCTTTTTGATCTTTATCTTTTGTGGGGAGGTGGGATGATCTGAATAAAGGAGAAAACCCAAAAGCAAAGAACAGAGACTAGGAAAGCATGACTCCATAACAGTCACTGACCTCTGAAATCACGGTGGTCAGTCTCGGTGTTCTCCATGTGAATATGTGTGAACACGTGTGAACATGTGGTCTCCCCTTGTGACTTGTCACTTGGGACCAGCCTTCCAGGCGACACACACACTCCAGTGATAAGGATGATCTCAGACTCTCAAAGTCTCAATACAGAAAAATAATACCTTTTTACCCAAAAAGTATTCTGTTCTGGAATAACCAAATCAATTCTTCATCCATAATTGAGAAAATGTAAATCAATCTCAAAGTTTCATACAGGCTTTACCAAATATATTTTTATGTGTCAGGAACTGTGCTAAACAAAGACACCGCAAAGGGATACAATCAGATCATGTCCCACACATCCCCCCCAAAGTCTCCCATCTCACTTGAAGCCCTTGTACTAGCCCCAAGGCCCTGTGTGATCTAACCCCCAGACCTCAGCTCCCACCACCAGCCTCTTGAACTCTGTTCCAGCCACACTGGCCTCCTTCCTGTTCTCTGAATGTCAATCAAGTGCCGACCTCAGGGCCTTTGCACAGCTGTGCACTCAGCCTGGAATACTCTTCCCAGCCACCCACAAGGCTTATTCCTTCCTGTCCTTCAGGCCCTCACTCTAAACGTCACTTTCTCCAGGCTTTCCAAGGACACGTTATCCAAAATTACACCCCCATCCTATTACCCTCTATTCCTCTTGCCTGGTTCAGAATAAACAAGAAAAGATGGGGGAGAAGGAATGTGGGGTCCAGAGGTCCAGAGGAGCCTGGATCTGACCATATTGCAGATCAATACCAATAACAAGCCCATCTTGTGAGGGTCCATGCCCACCCTGTGGGTTGATGGTGACTCCAACCTCACTTGTCCTCCTGAGCCATCCCTGTTGGCACAGTCACAGATGAAAGAGCAATGTCTTCGTGTGTTTACAGAACAGAGGTGCCATGGGAGCAACGACTTTGTTTTCCCCACGCTGTATCCCTGTGCTCAGACAGTTCCTGCCCCACGGGAGATTTGTTTGCTCAGAAGGGGTTCCACAAGTAGGAGCAGCACCCCTTTTTCTCTTCTCCCTATTTCCATTCCTGCTACTTAGGATGCAGATGTGATGGCTGGAACTCCAGCAGCCTCTTGGATCATGATTTGCATACAATGATAGGAGCCACATACTGAGAGTGGCCAAGCAGGAGGAGACTGGAGCTGAGGACATGCAGACACTCTCACACCAGCCTGGACTGCCCCCCACCAAACTTGTCCTAATAAAACAAACCCTTATGATTTAAAGCACTATTATTTGGGGAGGGGGGGGTTCTGTTAAGTGCTGTCAGTACATTCCAGCCAATAGTCAGCAGAGACACATCTGTAACTAAACAAGTTGTGTTTATTACTCATTACAGTGAGGGGGAGCTCACAGTGTGGGAATCCACCAGGCATCTCAGTAAAAGCATAGGAGAGAAGACTTATCATAGGATTTAGTCTTTGTGCCTAACAGAAAGCCAATACTACAAAAATGTGGTTGAATGAATAAAGTGAAAAAAAAAAATATCTGGAATGTAATGTAGCTCTTTTATATCTGACGAATACAAATTTAAATTTCTAGTTTAACATGAATTAATGAATTGTTAATGTTGTTCAGATTTTTGGTCAAATTCAAAGTCCATGTATTTGTTGTAGCGTTTTTTTAAATTTTACATTCCATAAGTCCTTCATTTGGACATAAACAAATTTCAGAGGTTGATCGATCAAAGTTTATGCAACTCAGGACTATATGGGATTAGATTAAGGAAGTTTACTGACTTCACTTTTCAGAATATTAAAATAACCCACACTCAGAGTCCCAAGTATACTAAGTCAGAATTGGGTGGTATTTGAATTAATCTGGGGATTGCAATAAAAAATCTATTTTGAGCTCATTGTTTACAGGTGAAATATTGTTGTTTTGTGCCTGAAGCAAAATCCAAGAAAAACAAGGCTGCAATGTAATCACCATCCAATATAGATGTTGCTGAAAGAAAATAAATCAAGTTGATCCAAAAGGTGAGGAAAGAAACAATATTCTAATCTAAATTCACTTAGCTATTAGACCAAGCAAGGATGATCACAAAAGATGGATAGAGAAAAATCGTCTGTAAATGTCTTTGAGTATGCATGATTTTTTAAGCTGTTTTAAAATCTGATAGTATAATGTTGCAGGATTTCATAACATGAACTAGATAATGAACTGATGCTCAGAAGCAGTCATCCAAACACATATCCATTCATTTATTCAACAAATATTGAGCATATAGAACAGACTTGGTTCCATACAAGGAGCTGAGAATAAACATCCTGAATTCAAGGGGTTTACAACCTGCTAGAAGAGACAAAATAAGAAGAATATTCCCCCCCACAAAGTGCACAGAGAGTGGTAAAACTGGGATGATGGAAACACGGGTTATGAGAACCTAATCTAGCCTGGAAAGTAAGGATGATTTCGGAGGTAGAGATGCCAGTGGTGGGTCTAGGGAGTCAAATGGAGCTCTCCAGGTGTAGTAGAGGGAAAATCTTTCCCTGCAGAAGAAAGGGTGTGTGTAAAGCACAGAGGGAAAAGAGCAGATGACTGGTCCAGGATGCAGACAGCAGTTTGGGGAAGATGGATCTAGCGTGAAGAAAGAATACTGAGACCAGAGAGAGATGGACCTGGGTGAGGATGCAGAGAGCAAACAGATTTGTCCCAGGCCATGTGTGCTATCACTGTTTGCAGCTCTTTGTGTCCTCTCTGTATTTCAGTTCTACATCCTTGCCCACTCCCTGGGACTGCAGACCACCCACGGGCATGGGCAGAGGATGTGCTCCTGCCCCACTGATGATCGACTTCACAATGTGCACTTTTTTAAGCCAATAGAAGGTGAACAGAAGTGACAACATACCAATTGCAGACCACAGCCTCAAGGCACCTCATGTCTCCATGTTCTAGTTGTCTTCTGCATGAAGAACCATCACCAAGTGTCCATTTCTCTTTCAACCCACGTGCACTAGACATGAAGCCAAACTGACCTGCAGCCTGAAGCTGGGGTGCCCAGTAGAACAGCTGAACCACATCTGACCTGCAGATGCACAAACATTAAAACAAATGATTGTCCTTGCAAGCCACTGTGGTTCGTGACATTTTGTTATGAAGCACTATTGTGGCAATAGCTAACTAATACACATGTGCTAAGAAATGTAGATTTTACCCTGAAGGAGATGGAGAGCCCCGCTGAGAGAATTTTAGTCAGGGGAGGGACTGGACAGAATTCACATTTTAGAAATATCTCTTCTGGTATTTGCAGAATGCTTGGGCTGGAAGATGGAGAAGAACTGGAGTGCGTGGACCAATTAGGAGGCTACTGGGATGAGACCCTGAACTAAGGCAATGTCACCAGAGGCAAATAGGAGAGGACAGACGGGAGAGATGCTAAGAGGGAGCTATCTAGTCCTTTGTTGGGGGTGAGTGAAAGGGAGAACTTTCGGGTAACTACTATTTTCTGGATTTACTGCATTCTCTGACCCATGGAATCTGGAGGAGGAAAGTTTTAAAGGGAAACAAAATTAATTCCATTGGACTTCTTTTTTTTTGTTTGTTTTATTTTTTTGGCTGTGTTGGGTCTTCGTTTCTGTGCGAGGGCTTTCTCTAGTTGCGGCAAGGGGGGGCCACTCTTCGTCGCGTTGCGCGAGCCTCTCACTATCGCGGCCTCTCTTTTTGTGGAGCACAGGCTCCAGACGCGCAGGCTCAGTAGTTGTGGCTCACGGGCCTAGTTGCTCCGCGGCATGTGGGATGTTCCCAGACCAGGGCTCGAACCCGTGTCCCCTGAATTGGCAGGCAGATTCTCAACCACTGCGCCACCAGGGAAGCCCCCATTGGACTTCTTGAGTCTGAGATGCTTGTGGTCTGTCCAAAGGGAGCAACCACTCCACAGGTCTGGAGCACAATAGAGAGGGTTGCATCAGAGCTACAGTTTGGGGGAGCTTTATTGGCACTTGATATTGTACAAAGGAACCAGGATGACATAGCATGAGAAGGGAGGGGACTGAGAATGGAAACTAGGGGGCTCCTGCATGAAAAAGGAAAACAAAAAGACAAGGAAGGAAAGGGACACAAAGAAGATAAATTGAGCAAAATGCTGCAAAAAATGCTAGAAAAGATGAGGACTTCAAAGCTCCCTTCACCACTGGGTTAGTGGTAGAAAGAATGTCTCATAAAAAGTCTGGAACACTGTCCTGTGCTCAGCTTCTTTCTGCAGGAAGAACAGGAAGGAAGAACAGGAGGGAAAAATGGAAGGTGATGTGACTGCATTTGGGATCGTTAGGTTTGGGGCTAAGAGTGGGGATCTCAGCACAGAGCCAGGACTTAAAATACAGATTCTTAGTCCTGCATCGAAGCAATGGTCAAAGCCACAGAAAGCAATACAGGGACCCAGGGAGAGATGGAGGGAGAAGAGAGGAGAACCATGGGTGCCATTATAATTGAAGACATGGAATCTGGGCTTCCAATGGAAGCAGAGGATGAACAGTGAGAGCTGAGAAATTACCCAATACTGCACTGCCATAGGAATCAGGGGAGGAGTGAGCCTCTGAAAGGAATGTCGGGTGAATCGTGACAGACACCACAGCCATCCCAAGCAGAATTTAAAAGTTTATTACATGCAGCAATCGGGTTGAAGAGTTCCGGTGGCATGAAGAGGGGAGGGAGTCATTTTAATGTAAGAACTGAAGGGAATGGGGACCTGGTGGCAGAGCATGACTTCATTCTTTTGAGAACTTGATGAGAAGGGAGGTGGGCAAGGCAGGCTAGAGGCCCTCTCTGTAATAGAGGAGATGTTAGCATCTTTGCTGTCGAGAGGAAGTTTGTAGGAAAGAGCAGAGAACGGACCTGCAAGAGACAGAGGAGGAAAGATTGCTGATGTGGGGAGAGCCCCAGAGAAGGGTGACAGAGTGGTACAGAGCACCTGGTGGGCACCTTCTCTTCAAAACAGTGAGAAGGAAGGACCCAGATAAACTGTGATCAAGAGAAGAAGGACGTTGCAAGCAAGCTTGGAGGATTGGGATTGACCTATACACACTACTATACATAAAATAGATAACTAATAAGGACCTACTGTAGAGCACAGGGGACTCTACTGAATACTCTGTAATGGCCTATATGGGAAAAGAATCTAAAAAAGACTGGATATATGTATATGTATAACTGATTCACTTTGCTGTACAGCAGAAACTAACACAACATTGTAAATCAACTATACCTTAACAAAAATTAAAAAAAAAAAAAAGCAAGCTTGAAGATGCTATTTGACCTTTTGGTGGGATGTGTAGCAAAGGGATCCATTTAGGGACTTGAGCAAGGGAAAGTACCTAAAAATAGGTAAAGAAGGGGCTTGCGGTATCAGACCTCAGCTGAGATAAGGTAGTTTATTTCTGATTTCAGCAGAGTCAAATAGCAAGATTACTGTTTTTGCATAGTATGAACAGAAAGCAAAAGAACTGAATTCACCCAGGGAAAATGAGAATGGCAGGAAAAAGTCAATTCTTTGCCTATGATAGCATGGGTGATAGATGATTAAGAGATTGACTGACAAGGAGAGAAGCAAAGCCAGAAAGAGGCTGGTATTCCCAACACTAACTCACACCCAGGGATCACCTGCTGACTCAATGCCTTGCTCTACCTCCATCATCTCATGTCATCTGCAAACTAACCTTTGGAGAGAAGCCGGAGGAGGAAATGGAAAGGTGTGACACCAGGTCAGAATGAGGAAAAAGTATCACGTTTACAATGAGTGAAAACACCAAGTATCCATGTAGAAAAGGTATCTCCAGGGGTTATAGTCTTAGACGTGAAGTTCTGAGTGGCAGTCTAGCCATGTGCATGTGTCAATGAAACGTTGGGGTGGCCCAAAATTCGTTCGGTGTTTTCCGTAAGATGGCTCTAGTAGCACTTAGATGTCTTTAACTTCATTTGAAACAATTTTGTTAGATTGCATTATGACAGCTGTCATATCAGAGTGCATTAAACAAAAAAAAACTTATCAAAATTGGTGAATTTTTGTGTAGCCACCTTAGTATTGAAGACGGAAGGAAAAAAGGAACATTTTCGGCGTATTATGCTTTATTATTTCAAGAAAGGTAAAAATGCAACTGAAATGCAAAAAAAGATTTGTGAGTTGTGCAGTGTGTGGAGAAGGTGCTGTGACTGATCGAACGTGTCAGAAGTGGTTTGCGAAGTTTCGTGCTGGAGATTTCTTGCTGGACGATGCTCCATGGTCAGGTAGACCAGTTGAAGTTGATAGCAATCAAATCGAGACATTCATTGAGAACGATCAACATTATACCACGTGGGAGATAGCCAACATACTCAAGATATCCAAATCAAGCATTGAAAATCATTTGCACCAGCTTGGTTATGTTCATCACTTTGATGTTTGGGTTCCACATAAGTTAAGCTAAAAAAACCTTCTTGACCGTATTTCCCCATGTGATTCTCTACTTAAATGTAATAAAAATGTTCCATTTTTAAAACAAATTGTGTCAGGCAATGAAAAGTGGATATTGTACAATAATACGGAATGGAAGAGATCGTGGGGTAAGCAAAATGAACCACCACCAACCACACCAAAGGCCGGTCTTCATCCAAAGAAGGTGATGTTGTGTATATGGTGGGATTGGAAGGGAGTCCTCTATTATGAGCTCCTTCCGGAAAAACCAAACAATTAAGCCAACAAGTACTGCTCCCAATTAGACCAACTGAAAGCAGCACTCAACAAAAAGTGTCTGGAATTAGTCAACAGAAAACGCATAATCTTCCATCAGGATACTGCAAGACTGCATGTTTCTTTGATGAAGGCAAAAACTGTTACAGCTTGACTGGGAAGTTCTGATTCATCTGCCGTATTCACCAGACATTGAACCTTCGGATTTCCATTTATTGCTTTACAAAATTCTCTTAATGGAAAATATTTCAATTCCCTGGAAGACTGTAAAAGGTACCTGGAACAGTTCTTGGCTCAGAAAGATAAAAAGTTTTGGGAAGATGGAATTATGAAGTTGTCTGAAAAATGGCAGAAAGTAGTGGAACAAAACAGTGAATATGTTGTTCAATAAAGTTGTTGGTGAAAATGAAATATGTGTCTTTCATTTTTACTTTAAAACCGAAGGAACTTTTTGGCCAACCCAATACATTGGAGGAAAAGGTCATCTGAACTGGGAAGATTAAGATCAATTAAGTTCTCCTAGAGGCAAAAGGTTGAGAGATAATCCAAAGGGCATGCAACTTGTGGGAGGTCAATTCAGGTGAAAAGTTGGGTGTGGTATTCTTCAAAATGCATAACTTCAATTTAGTCATGAGAAAAGATCAGACCCCCAAATTGAGGGTCATTGTATAAAATACCTGACCAGTTCTCTTCAAACATGTCAAGAGCATAAAGACAAGGAAAAACTGAGGCTCTGTCACAGACTGAATAGATTAAAGAGTTATGACAACTACATGCAAGTGGATTCTG
Source organism: Eubalaena glacialis (assembly GCF_028564815.1). Taxonomy (NCBI): domain Eukaryota; kingdom Metazoa; phylum Chordata; class Mammalia; order Artiodactyla; family Balaenidae; genus Eubalaena; species Eubalaena glacialis. The sequence continues at coordinate 5,555,120 of NC_083719.1, read as the reverse complement.
GGTTCAATCCTGAACAGAATAGGACATTAGTAGAAAAATGGTGAAATCTAGAGTAAAATTGAGCTAATAGCAATGTACCAACGTTGGTTTCTTAGTTTTCATAATTGTACTATGGCTATGAAAGAGAGCATGCTAGATGGCAGGTATACAGGAACTCGTTGTACTATCTTTGCAACTTTTCTGTAAGCTTAACATTATTTTTAAATTAAAAAAAATTTTAAAGGTGGGTGTGAAGTGAGCTGTCTACCTGTCCTAGAAAAGTACAGACACCTCTGGTCCTTACAAACATAAACCATCTTCCTTGGGTCCATGATGAAGTCTCCTACACAAATTCTACTCCCAAGCAAATGACATTGCAGCTAGGAGCCTCGGTGTGGCGGCTTGGAGCACTGCAGTTGGTGGTACTCTACAGTCCCAAATAATTGCTCCACTTCAAAATCAAATTAGGAAATTCTCCATTTATATGGTAACATGGTAGCCATAATCAAGATACCTCCTCCCAACTTCAGCAGGGCTACCATGTTTCACAACGGCATGAAACACTACATATGCAGAAGAATAATGGACCCCCAAGACATCCACATCCTAATCCCAGAACCTTGTGAATATGTTAGGTTACATGGCAAAGGGAATTAAGGTTGCTAATCAGCTGACTCTGAGACAGAGAGATTATGCTAGGTTATCCAGGTGGGTCCCATGTAATCACAAAGGTCAAAAGTGGAGGAGGTAATCAGAAGAGAGAACCACAGAGATGGCAAGAGGAGAAGGACTCAAAGTTGCTAGCTTTGAGAATGGAGGAAAGGGCCACGACCCTAGGAATGTGAAAAGACTCTGGAGGCTGGAAGAGGCAAGGATTTTCCAGAAACAAATGAAGTTCTGCCAATACCTGGATTTTAGCCCAGTAAGACCTGTGTCAGACCTCTGACCTACAGAACTATCAGATTAAAAATGTGTGTTCTTTTCAAACACTTGTTTTGCGGTCATTTGTTAGAGCAGCCATAAGAAACCAATACAAAGTACAATGGTGCCCCCGGAATTGTATGATCTGAGAAAACCAGAGACCAAAACTGGCAACAGCACCAAAAACCATATGTTGACATCTGGGAAAATTTCCTCTACCTACAGCAAATATGGGAATGGATTTGAAAGTAGATTCTCAGAGAACGCACCACATATTCCACCCTCTGTACCAGAACACGATAGATCGTTCCAAAAAGATTTCTGACTGCCTTGTTCAGGAAAGTAGGTGTTTGCACCAACCAGAAATGGGCAGCCAGCCCCCAACTCTAGGGCACCTGGGTGACTGTCCCCAGGAAAATGTTCTCATGCTTCTGCCAATCCCGACATTTTGTAGAGAGACCTTCACCCTTTGTTCACCAGGTGGTAACACAAGTTCATTGAAGCCTGAAGGACTTAAGTGAAAAGCAACTCGATTTGAATGTTTACATTTGAAATGTGAATGTGTCATTGGTGTTTTTGTGTTATATTTTGAAGGGACTAGTGATGGCCAGCGACGGCCTCTGTACTCAGCCTCACAAGAGAGTCTCACCCAGATAACCCAGGAGGAAAGGTGCTGTGACCCCGTCTCCAGGGTGCCCAGAGCAGAGGCACCCACACCCTCATACCTGTCACACTCTGGTGCCACTGTGCCTGCTGGGGGCCCTGGCACTGGGACCTAGCGGGAAGCTCACTTCCCCCACTGGTCCGTCTACATGCCATGTGTCACAAGCTCGGACTTTTTTGCTCCTGCTGTCACCCAGGTTCTTAATTGTAAGAAGAGAGCCCCACTGGCAGGTCTAAATTGGGAAGGAATTTGTTAAAGGCTGTCAGGGGTCCAGCTAGACAGTCAGGCACGCGACTCAGCGGTCGGGAACAGTGCCTGAGGGACTGAGGGTCAGCCCCTGTGAAGGTCTTAGCGCCACACTCGGTGCACAGACGCCATGACCATGAACGCTGGAGCCGCAGACCCAGACCCTCCACCACTGTTGCTGCCCAAACAAGAGAGCTGAGCTGCTGCCCTCCCCAGGAAGTGGACTTCATAAGAAGGAGGAGGAGGAGGATGGAGGGTCGGGGAGAAGAAGGTGGCTGAAGATAATTTAAACATACTCTTTGCAACCATACATTTAATCAAGCAAATCCCCCTACCTAATAAAGGACCCAAACTCTCAAATTGGGTTAATAACATCAAACTGTGTGCTGCTTACCAAAGACAGACAAAAAATAAAATTAGGCAGGCAAGTCAAATCTAAAAAGATGAATGAAAATCAGTCACGAAAACACATATAAAAAAGAAATCAGAGCACAATTAACACCAGACCAGAATTCAAGACAAAAATGAATTGAATGTGACAATGAGGAACATTTATATCAATTTAAGAGATAATCTATAATAAAAGAGAGTCATGAAATCTTCAAGAGACAAATAGCCTATCTTCAACATGTGTACAGAAAAGGAGATCAAAATAAAAAGAACATTGGATTAAAAAAAAAGAAATGGAGTAGGACACAGGACTCTTAGTGTAAAACAGATCTAGTACATCAGAACCAAGGGTTCAGGAAATGTAAATAATATAATTGTGAATTCATTCATTCACTCTTATTCTGTGGACACTGCAAAGAGAAGATAACTTATTTACATGTATCCACAGAATTATTACCAAAAAAGACCTCATCTTAAGATAGGAAAAAAATCAGACATTAATAAGAGCTCAAATAAAATACTTCCTTCCAAAGACATTAAAATATCCCCACAAATAACTCTTGGTTAAAGAGTAAACAAAAGTAAATTTTCTAAAATATCTGCTATTTTAGTGTGGGGCTGTCGCATATCAAACCTCAGGGTATGTACTCAAAGCTGTACTTAAAAGAAAATTGTATTTCTTTAAGTGCTTTCACTATTAAGAGAGAAAGAATAAAATCTATGTGAACTAAGCATTTACTTTAAAAAAGTTATAAACTTAAAATGTTGAAAAAGTGCAGTTCCAAGGAAGCAGGAGGAAGGAAATAGTAAAGACCAAAACAAAAGTTAATGAACTGAAAAGAAATCAGTAGAATTGCTAAACAATTCTGAGAGCTGATTTTTAAAACAGCTAGAAATAATACAGAATAAATATTTTTAAAATAATTTTTAAATGTTTTATACAAGTGTATGGTGCTTAAATTTAAAATGTCAGGGGAAAAATATGATGGCTTTCCAAAAAAATTTAAATCATCAAAATCAACTTGAGAAAAGATTCAAAATATTTGTCATAAAAATTATCTCCAAAAAGGCACAAAACCCAGATTTTTGTTTCTAATATTCTCCAATAAAAGGAATCAGGGTTCCTTAGAAAAATGGCTAATTCTAGAACAAGATGAGCCTGGAGCATCTAATAAGCCAGAAAGTAAGGGAATGCTCAGAAAAAAAGGAGATGACCCACAAGGTCAAGAGACACAGGAGCCAACTGAAATCTCTCCCAATGTCCCCAAACTGGAACAACAAAATAAACAAGTCCTATTGGATCATAACCCAAGTATAAATTATCAATATCTGTGAGTCCATACTGATATAAATAGATAATTGAATAAGTAAATAAATGGGGGTGAAGAGACAAATCTCCCATGCGGAAGAATTCTAAATAAATGATGTGGGTGCTCTGCCTTCAAGGAGATGAATTATTACTCCCCTCCCCGTAAGTGTGGGCTGCACGGAGTGACCGCCTTCCAAGGACTGAGGAAGGCAAGGAGTGGGGTAGCTTTACAGAGCAGAACCTGGGCTACAGGACCTCAGCCAGGTCAACACCGACAGTGCTAAGTCATGTTGATGGTGCACACCCTTGATACGATGTGATGAGAAGTTTATCTTACCTCTGTGGTCCTCCTCCCCAAAAGCCATAAGCCTCGTCTAACCATGAGAAAAACTTCAGGCAAATCCCAATAGAGGGACATTCAACAAAACACATGCCCAGGGCTCCTCAGAATTGCCAAGGTCATCAAAAACAAGGAAAGTCTGAGTAACTGCCAGAGCCAAGAGGAGCCTAAGGAACCATGACGGCTCAGTGTAATGTGGCGTCTAGGATGGGATCCTGGGACAGAAAAGGACATTAGGTAGAATCTGAGGAAGTCGGAATCAAGAACGGAGTTTAGTTAACAGTAAAGTCTAGATATTGGTTCGTTAATTGTAACAAGTGTACCAATCCATGTAAGATGGTAACAGTAGGGAAAGCTGAGTGTGGGGTGTATGGGAACACTCTGTGTTATTGTTGACATTTTTTTGTACATATGAAACTGTTCTTAAATTAAAAGTTGGTTTTTTAAAAGGCCAACAAATATACATTAATAAATTTTCAGGTAATTTTTTATAGTTTCAAGGAAATGATCATGACAATGTTATAGAGCACAAGAAAATATTAAAAGTTTTTTTCTTCACTTTAAGTAGCTAAAATACTCTGATACTAAATTTGACAGAGGTTGCATACATATAGATACATATAAAATCCTAAAATATTGGCAAATTGAGTTAAAGTGTATCAAAAGAACATTCTAATGAAATACGGAGTTTGATATCTATTACTACAATATCAATCTATCACATCAAAGGGTCAAATAAGAAAACAAATATTTCAATAGATGCTTTAAAAGGCTTTAGATATAATTCAATATTACAGATTAAAATTCTTAGCAAAACAGAAATTTAAAAAACAATAGATGGTTAACATGATAAAGAATGGTGGTCTTATATCAATAGGCAAAACCTCTCTAAAACTCAAGCAGCATTCCCACTGAAATCATAAATAAGGCCATTATTTATGCCTGATAAGTTCACTAGTGTTATCTGGACATTGAACATAGAACATAGTTTTCTGGACATTGAACATAAGATATTATAAGGTGAGAATTAGAAAGAAGGAGAAACCCCACTAGAAAAGAGGCAAAAGTATTATATTTTTTAAAGACATCATTGTACTTCTAGGGAAAAAAATGAAAGAACCCATTTTTAAAAAGGCATCAGATGTCACTTATGTGTGGAATCTAAAGTATGACACAAATGAACTTATCTACGAAACAGAAACAGACTCACAGACATAGAGAACAGACTTGTGGATGCCAAGGGGAAGAGGGGGTGGGGGAGGGATGGATTGGGAGTTTGGGATTAGCAGATGCAAACTATTATATATAGGATGGGTAAACAACAAGGTCCTACTTTAGAGCACAGGGAACTATAGTCAATATCCTGTGATAAACCATAATGGAAAAGAATATGAAAAAGAATGTACGTATATGTATAACTGAATCACTTTGCTGTACAGCGGAAAGTAACACAACATTGTAAATCAACTGTACTCCAATAAAATAAAAAAATTTTTAAAGGCATCAGGGGGACTTCCCTGGTGGTGCAGTAGTTAAGAAACCGCCTGCCAAGGCAGGGGACACAGATTTGATCGCTGGTCCAGGAAGATCCCACATGCCGCAGAGCAACTAAGCCCGTGCACCACAAAGACTGTGCTCTAGAGCCCTTGAGCCACAACTACTGAGCCCACGTGCTGCAACTACTGAAGCCCACGCACCGCAACAAAGAGTAGCCCCCACTCACCACAACTAGAGAAAGCCTGCGTGCAGCAACAAAGACCCAATGCAGCAAAATTAATTAATTAATTTTTTAAAAAGGCATCAGAATTTATCAGAGAGTGCAGTAAGTTTGTCAGGTTCAATATACATATAAAATGCTATAACTTTATATAATCAATAACTTGTAGAAAATATACAAGAAAAAAAATCAACAAAAAATACAGAATACCTGTCCAAAATGAGTGAGACTAGATCCTGTGAAGATAGCCAAGGGCCAAAGAGAAAAAGGAAATCAGTCAATAACAGGAGTTAGAAATGGATCAGGGGAGAATCTTATGGAAGGAGCCACACCAAAGAATTATGAGACACCTTTTATTGCAGAAATATCATAAAGGGTGATAAGCAAGGAGTCTATTGGATTTGGGGGGTGACCCTCTACAACTATCCAGTGATCACTGAAACCCCGTGATCGTGTGTATGTGTGTGCACTTGAGAAAAAAGACACACAAAACTTTTGAAGATTTCTTCCATCAGAAGCTAGATCTAAGTCTCAGACATTCCCACAGTTTTGACCACTTGAGTGGACCATTCAACTCTTCCAAAAAGTAGCAATCAAGACCAGGAAAGAGTGGTCACTCTGGAAAATTTGCTGCAAGAAAACAACTTTTTCACCCTTTTTCTTTTGTGCTCAACATTCCATCAGCAGCAGTCCCCCTGCTGACATGCACCTCAGCTAATGATTTTAAGAAATCAATTTATTTTTCTAAAATCCAACATACACCAAAAATCATCAACACTCTACCAAAATAAAGTAACGAAAGGGGATGGACTTCAGTATAGGTAGTACTCGTTCAATCCCAAACTCGAAGAATTGAGAAATAGTTACTGACCCATCAATACACTCATGACAAAGAAAAAGGAATCTAAAATGCAAACATGATTTTAGGTCTAAGGGTAGCCTTCACAGTCACTAACTTTGGGAATTATTTCTTTTATATATTTTAAGATCTTGGAGGTATAATTGATGTACAAAGAATTGAGCATATTTAATGTGTACAAATTGATGAGTTTGAACATATGCCTACAGTTTGGATACTATTACCACAATCAAGGGAATAGACATTTCCAACACTTCCCAAGATTATTTCCTTGTGTCCCTTTGTCTTTGTTTTTGTTTTTGTTTTTAATGCATTCACTAACTTTGAACTACTTTTCTAAAATGCAGCAGAAAATAATACTAACAATATGTAAACACACAAATACAAACATACACATAAAATCTACTGCCTAAAAGCTGAACACTTAGAGTTTGCTCCAGAGGATTACTAAATTACCTCCTAGTTTTTCAGGTTTCACTCATTTACATGGTAAAACTATAGCTAATTAAAAACATAATAAATGAAAGGAATAATGAAAAGAACATAAAACTTGACTCAAACTGAAGACACCAGGATTCAAATTCCCTGAATAAATCACTAAACTATCTGATCCCTCATTTTCTCACACCATCAGCATGAGAATGTGTGTAAATACAGTTCATAATGGTAAATTACTACATAATTGGGAAATATAATTTCACCAACCTACCTACCCATTTCACAGCAAACTAGTCAAAATATGAACCTCTAGAAGAAAATGATTTTGAACTGCTTGTAAAAGCAAAGGAAAGACCTACGTATAAAATAATTTGAATATGTAGTGCCTAAATATACATACAGGTAGCCAAATTTCCCGTGAAGAAATTGAATTTTGATTGAATTTTATCCTAACTCACATCTGTACTATTTTATGATGTAAATATTTCACCAAAATTTCACTTTATTGCAAAACAGGCCAACTTCCTCCAGACAAGTTTTAAAATGCAGTCCTTTTTTTTTTTTTTTCGAAGATGGGAACCAAGAGATAATTACGACAAATTAAAGCAGATGAAAGTTGCATCATACAAGGGATTGAATCTCCATCAAAAGAAGCCGGGGGCAGGGACTTCCCTGGTGGCACAGTGGTTAAGAATCTGCCTGCCAATGCAGGGGACACAGGTTTGAGCCCTGGTCCGGGAAGATCCCACATGCCTCGGAGCAACTAAGCCCGTGCGCCACCACTACTGAGCCTGCGCTCTAGAGCCCGCGAGCCACAACTACTGAGCCCGCGTGCCACAACTCCTGAAGCCCACGCGCCTAGAGCCCGTGCTCGGCAACAAGAGAAGCCACTGCAACGAGAAGCCCATGCACCGCAACGAAGAGTAGCCTCCTGCTCGTCACAACTAGAGAAAGCCCGCACGCAGCAATGAAGACCCAACACAGCCAAAACTAAATAAATAAATAAAATAAATTTTTTTAAAAATTAAAAAAAAAAAAAGCCACAAGGATATATTGTACAACATGGGGAATAGAGCCAAAATTTTATAACTATAAATGGAGATAACCTTTTAAAATTGTGAATCACTGTATTGTATACCTGTAACTTATATAATATTGTATATTAACTATACTTCCATAAATAAACAAGCAAAAGTAAAATGTAAATATTAAATTTTAAAAATAAAAAAATAAAAAGTAAATTTCATTTGTGCCTTGTTAAGTAAGCATCCAATAATAACTTCTCTCAAAAGCTGTAAGGTTTTTCCATATCAACAGAAAGTCTGACCTGTTTGTCTGCCCCCTCCCCACCTACTGGTCGTCCTCAGGTCCCTGATGACAGAGGCAAGCAGTCTGGCTGACAAATGTCACTGGCAGCCATCTCATCTGTGATGGAAACCCCAGGAGCTCATGAGACCTCCTGCAGGGCAGTGGCTGCCACTATAGCCACGACCTGCGGTCCAGCTCACTCACGTGAGTTGAAAGCTCAAGTACCAAATGCTTCCTGACAATGACTGTCCAGTCCTCCGCGAGCCCAAGAGTCAGAATCATCCCTTTTAAGTCATTTTCTTTGCATTTGAGCAACTGAACCAAGGGAAATAGAACAGCCCCTGGGTCAACAGAGATGGTGGTTTCCCTAAAAGATGGTGGATGTATCTCATCTGCAGAGAGAGGCTCTGGGGGGAAGGACAGAGGGACCTGCAGAGAGAGGGTGGGAGGAAACACAGAGTTGGACAAAAAAACATTTATAAAGAGAGAAGACCAACCGGGTTCCTGTGTTTCCAAGAGAGGGTAAGTGGGCAAAATGCGTGAGGTGAACCATGTAAGTGGTGTGATTAACGGGAGGTTAGAAAGTTTAATCAAAGAGGAGTTTGGGAAGGAGGATAGATTTCTAAAAATCGTAGCAGCGTGATGCCAACAACAGGAACGAAGAAGGGGAGGGTGAACCCCTTTGCACCAAGACCAATCCAGGGAGCGGCAGGGAGGGTCTGGACCCGAAAGGACTCATTTTTTCAGCACAAGGAACCTTCTTAGAGCACAGTAAGGACTGAACAGACTGACGTGTCTCTGTGCCAGTCCTTTGTGGGCAGCAGCTTCTGCGTGCCAGACTCAGTGATTGAGGCCCCGGGCCTCGCTCTCCTCAGGGCTCCTCTCACCTCTTCTGGAGCTGGATCTCAGCAAAGACCCCACCCAGACATGCTTCCTGATACTCCAAGGACCCACCAAAAGGGCACTTGAGGGATTGGAGCCACTTCATATGGTTTCGCTCGTGGCCAAGGAATTTCGGTTCCTACCACTTTGGGCCAATCTAGTCACACAAATCGTACCCTAATCCAGCATTTTAACCATCAAAATAGACTGTTCCATACAATCCTGTCTAATCTCCCAGTTGAGGTAGACACACTATCTTCTTTTTTTAACAGAAGAAAAACAAATTTAATTTCATATGTGCAGGGGCAAAGCTATGGGACCCAAAAAAGTGACCAGGACAGGCAATTTTTATACCTTTTAGACAAAGAAACAATAAATTTGAGAAGAATTGATAAGACAAAGAAGTTTGGGCTTGGGGGAGTTAATTAGTAAATAAGTAACAAGGTTTGTTTATACAGCCTTCTCAGCCCTGAATTCCCTATTTCTGGTGATAAGGATGTCTCTCTACCTCCTGGTACAGGGAGGGCCCCTTTCACATGGGAGAGTTATTTCCCCCTCTTTAGGGGATGAAGGAGGGTCAGAATGTTTTTCTTGTGCTGGCTGTTTCTTAAGTAAATTTAACTCAAAATAATCAATATGCCAAAGTGGTGTATTTTGGGGTGGCTTTCCCTGAATGCCATCAGTTCCCTCCTCTGAAACTTCCCTGGAAATTTCACAGTTTGGACGCTGAGTTGGTAGATTGTTCCATATCTCATTGAACCAGTCTCTTGGTCCAGGGAGTAGGTCAGTCTAGTCAAACAGTTGTGTCCAATTTCAGGAGGTATTCCAAAGTGGGCTCCCCAAATTAGGCCTCTATGGTGCAAAGAAATCAGGTATTTAATAAGAGGTATTGGGGCTTCCCTGGTGGTGCAGTGGTTGAGAATCTGCCTGCTAATGCAGGGGACACAGGTTAGAGCCCTGGTCTGGGAAGATCCCACATGCCACGGAGCAACTAGGCCCGTGAGCCACAATTACTGAGCCTGTGAGTCTGGAGCCTGTGCTCCGCAACAAGAGAGGCCGCGACAGTGAGAGGCCCGCGCACCGCGATGAAGAGTGGCCCGCGCACCGCGATGAAGAGTGGCCCCTGCTTGCCGCAACCAGAGAAAGCCCTAGCACAGAAACGAAGACCCAACACAGCCAAAAATTAATTAATTAATTAATTTTTTTAAAAAAAGTAACAAATGTTCAAGTACAATTGGTGTCTTTAAAAAAAAAAAACCATGCCCTTACATTATTTAAAAAAAAAAAAAAAAAAGAGGTATTTCTATGGAAACAAAAGAAAAACAAAGGTTAAGGGTTGGAGCAGATTATAAACCCAGCCTGACTCTTGAGGGCAGCCGGTCGAAGATTTCTAGATGTTGGACTTGAAGCATCTTCAGATGGAACAAAGGCAGGCAGTGACAATCGGACAGATTTTTCTGGTTTGCAATTTGAATGTCTCACCTGGTCTTTCTGAGTGGCCCATACAGCACCAGGCATTAAGATTGTCCATATATGAGCTGCTGTGGTAATTTCTCTGAAGTTTATTTCAAGTTGTCCAACTTTAGCTTACATGACTTCAGAAACTAATGTTTCCAAGTTTTCTCCCACCCTTCTGCCTTAGACACACTATCTTTAGGTGTTTTTAAAATGCTATTTGTGGCCCATCCAAGGAAGAGACTGCAAATACTCTATATTAGGCATCAAATCAACAGGGACAAAGAAGCAAAACCTCTCCAACTTAGCCTACATCAATGCCCAAAGCAGTGTAACCAACGGGCGACTTGGAAAGACCAAAATGGGGCTTCCTAACTTCCTTCACTTTTTCCTCAAAACTGGTAGTCAAAAAATCTTTGTATTTCAAAATATGACATAAATAAGACACAAAATAAACTCACAGGCAGGAACTGAAACACTGATGGGATACGGTCCGTTCCTTCTAGTTCCTGAGTAGAATCCTCTGGTAGCACGGTTTGCTTACCTTCACCTGCTGATGGACATTCGGGTTGTTTGCGGGGTAGGGCCATCGCAGTAGAGCTGCGACAACATTCGTGTGAAATCAATCAGTCAGTCACTCATAGGCCACTTCTCACCCAGCCCTGGATAAAAGGAGCAGTTCTTCATCCATCCATCCCATCAGCCAAGGAGACGTTGGTGACCTTCTCCAAAGCCACCGATCCCCATCCCCCAGCTCCCTGCACAGCCCAGGGCCGGACACCCCTCTGGGCCATGTGTTCAAGCAAAACTAAGGAGCAGCGGGAGAGGAAATACCCAGTGCAGGCCTGCCTGGTGGGCCATCATCAGAAGCGGCTCAGCTCCACGCAGGCAAAGACGCGGTGCCGGCCTCCAGCCGGGAAGGAGCAGCACCTCCCAGAGGGCGGCCCCTCGGCCCTGCAGCCAAGGTCAGGCTCGCTGCTGCCCGGGGCCTAGCTGAGCGCAGGGCGTGGAGAGAGAGGTGCTCAGCGCGCAGCCTCCAGAGCCGGGATGCTCTGCCCACACCACCAACGCAGGCAGCACATCTGCAACTTGCTAATTTTTCCTTTATCCACGAGACAAAATAAAGCCTTAAAAAAACGAGCCCCTTGTGCTAGAACCTGTAGAAGCTCCTCGAACGTTGAAAGGATGAAGAACTTATCAGCACTTCGCAATTCAAGCAGAGCCAGAGAGCAGACACACACACTCGCACACACATACACACGTGTGCCCCACCTCACGCTCACAGGTACAGACAGATGCATGAACACACACTCTAACTCACCTCTACATGTGCAACATATACATATGTACAGGTCGGCATACGAGTGTTCACGCACCTACATGTACACCATACACATACGTACACACACACCCTCTCACAGGTGCTCAAACTCACAATTCCACGCAAACACATGCCTACACTTACACATTCACACAGAAGTGCACACACTCGAACACACACACACACACACACACACACATAGGGAGGCTGAAACCAGGGAGTTTCAGCTCCTGGCAGTGGAAGAAGGATGGGAGCCCACTCATCCATTTCTGGACCTCCAATCCAGGCCTCTCCTCTAGACCACAGAAGCATGAGGGATCAGGAACTCGTTGACCTCTTATCCATTTGATGCATGCACTGAGTGCCTGTCGTGTGCGGGTCCCTGAGATCGGCACTGAGCACACAAAGTGACAACAGGAGCAGGATGCCTGCCCTCATGCCACTTACCTTCTGGTAGAGGAGGCAGACATCGCTGAGCAGTCGTGTAAAGACAGCATCCAGGAAATTGTTTTCCTAACAGAAGGGCCAGACTCAACCAGTAAAGGCCTTTTGCTTGTCGACTTTGCCCTCCTTCCCGCCTGGGATATGGCTGTAACATCATCTGAAGCCAGAAAGAAGAAAGATACATACTAAGGATGGGGGAGCAGAAAGACAGAAGGAGCTGGCCTCACCCGAGGCTTCTCATTACGTGAAGAAAAACTCAGCTGTCTGCCTCATGCAGCCAAAGCAGCCTCTGAAGGACACGTGGTAAGCTAACAGGATCACGTAGAAGGCATTCATTGATGCCACCTGCGGTCCTGTTAACAGAGCCAGAGTGGGCAGAGAACAAAATTCCAAATCCAGCATAAGTGTCCATTCACTAAGGAGAGAATTGCCCCCATCAAGATGGAAAGGGTCCAGCGCAATCCACCTGCTACCAAATAAATAATGGCCTCCTGGAGACACAATACCAGCTTAGGGGAGAGAATGTAAAGAACGTAACGATAGCAAAGAAAATCCTAGAGAAACAGACAAGATCCAAGAAGTTGAGAAGCTCTCCAGGAGCAGGAATCACGCTATAGGCGAATCAAGGTGTCAACACTGCAAGTGGATTAATTCTACTCTGGCGTCGCTGTGCTCAAGAGCAGAGCTCCACACAAAGCTTAGATCCTGTGCATATTCTTGGCTGCACTTGTCCATTACAAACATCTCTAGCATATTCTCATACCTGAGTCCCAAGAAACTGCTTTCTGTAGAACTCATTAGAGCCACTCTGTATTCCAGCCAGAAAAGAGAGATGAGCCCTGCGTCAATATCACACACTGACTCAGCCCCAGGGCTTCCAATTCCCTGAGCCTCTACATCCAAAATTACGAATTCCCTCTTGAGAAAATCTCATTAGCACTGCTGTCTGGCTCTAATAAATCAGCCACCGTGGCTGTGGGCCAGGATCATATATCACAGACGGAGAGTGGACATTATGACTGGAAAGAGTGATGGACACAGAGCCTGCACTGTTGGGGGTTGGGGAACAAACACATAGAAAGTTAGAAAGCTCAGCCTTAGACACCTTCTTACAACTAACCATTGGTATTTCTTCATGGTATTTCCCATTACTTCCCTAAAGTCCTTGAATCACAGTCTTCACAACTTTTTCTTGTTCTCATGTTTCCTAAAAACCCTGGTGAGCCATCACCCTGATCAGTTTGGAAGGGGGTGGAATAAATAAGAGTAGGGAGGAGAGCCCCTTCTTGAAGTCCTTGGCCCTGGGGTGAGACAAGTAAAGAGGCAACGTCACTGTGATGAGGATGCCGAAGCTCTCAGCCAGGATGCCAGGGGAGCATGGAGAGACACACCTAAGCAAGCCTCAGACAGGAGGCTTCCCAAAGGAGGCCAGGGCTAGCCTGTGGTCCAGGGAGCGCAAGGAGAGTCACGCAGCAGAGGGATGCATGAAGTGTGCTTTGGGTGGTGGGAGTGTATCAGTTATCTAGTGCCTTGTAACAAATTATCCCCAAACTTAGCAACTTAAGGTCACAAACATTTATTATCTTTCAGTTTTTATGAGTCAGGAATCCAGGTGCAGCTTAGCTGAGTCCCCTCCATCAGGGTCTCTCACAGGCTGTGGTCCTCTCAAGGCTCAACTGGAGAAGGATTTCCCCACCCACGTGATCGCTGACAGGATTCATTTCCTCCTGGGCTGTCGATCAGAGGCTGTACTCCATGGTAGCTGTTTTCCTCAAAGCAAGAGATAAGAAGAGCCACAGAGAGCAAGACGAAAGTCATTCTTTGGGAATCCAGTCTTCCTGCAAGTGGTCAGCCCAGGAGGAAAGAGGAATAGATTGTGAGCAGCTGCATTGCTAGCCCTCAGGTTGGAAAAGCAAGAAGAGCACACTCACCCTGGAAAATGACCAAGATAGACTGTGAATCTAGAGATAAGAACTGCAATTATGAAGAATGTGGTATGGACAAATATATATTTATTATTCATCAAACTCTAAGCTATATTACTGAATTAGAACACTTAATAAGATGCAGGAGGCATTTCCCAACCTCCAGGATTCCTTATCATGTGCCTTAAATGTTGTTAATAGATATCCTGAATTTAGCATATTGCGAATAAAAGTTGAGCTCAATTCTTATCAAACTGATAGAAAGAGTGCAGATACATTTTTATGCAATTCGAAACCAGAGAAAAATCAGCAATTAATATGGAAATAATGTTTGGTTCTGCAAATGTAAAAGACTGGCCAACATGTGTTCTTGAAAAGTACGCATTCCCAAATGGATGCTTTGTCTATAAAGCTGAATTCATCAATACTTGGCATTGGATGTTTTATGTAAAGTATAATCCACTATAGTTTAATCAAATTATTATGGAAACAAAAGGCCAGACTATTAAGAATCTTAATATGAAGAAATAAAAGTTATTTCAACCTAATTATTCAAGAACTAACCAAACTTTTCTAGATTATTTTCTCTGTCATTCAGCTTACCTTTAGCCAGCTTCAATTATTTACCAAAATCACTGTCAAAAGTGGTAGTAAAGAGTAAAACTAGGAATCAAAATTTAATGCAGGCCACTTTAATATTGAGTTGTTCTGTTTATGGAGCTTCAAAAGAAATGGTAAACATAGTGGCTTAAATTTTGTTTATGAAATAAATTACAAATCTTTATTACTCCTAAATCCTGGCTTATGCAATTTTCTTTCCAATCCCATTGGAAAAGGAAAATGCTTTTATGCAAAGAAATTGCCCTCATATTTTATTCATTCCCTTAAAAAAATGAGAGAACTTCAACCCAGAAGACATAAAAAACAGATAAATACACTTGCAGAAAGCGAAAATAATTCTAAGCAGTAAAGAAAAAAACAAAAAAAAAAAAACAAAGTTACAAAACAAATGGAGAACTAGAAAAAATATTTGCAACTCATTTCACACATAAGAGCTTACTTTCTTAACACATAATGAGTTCCAATAAATCTTTAAGAAAGAAATCAGCAGTGCGATAGGAAAAAATGGGCACAGTATATTATAAGAGAGTTTACAGAATAAGAAATGTAAATAGCTCTGAAACATATGAAAAAATTCTCCAATCTATCCTTCCATTTCTCACCGCAAACTTGGAACCATCCTGAAGCTTTTCTTTCTCTCCCCCCACCCCCATATTTAATGTGTTAATGCATCCTATTGGCTCTGTCTTCTGAAAAGATCCAGAGTCTTACACACTTCTCACCACCATCACCTTTGCTTGTACTCCTGTGATTTCTAACTGAGCCCTCTGTTTTCATCCTTGTTCTCTATACCATTCTCCATGGGGCAAGCAAAGTAACCCCTTTTAAATGTAACCCTACATTGGTTTCCCATCTCAGAATCAAAGCCAAAGTCCAGTGGTTCCAAGGCCCAAGCATCTGGTCACCTACAACCTCTCTTTCCTGTCTCACTGCCCCCTGCTACTCCCACTCCAGCAATCCTGGCCTCCTTGCTGCCTTCCTAAAGATGGCAGCAATATATTGCCTCTGATGGTTAACTTTGTCTGTCAACTTGGCTGGACCACAGTACCCAGATATTTGCCCAGACACCAGTTTAGATGTTGCCATGAACATTGCCATGAATGTTGTCATGAATGCCATGACATTAACATTTAAATCAGTGGACTTCTTTAAGCAAAGCAGATTAACCTCCATAGTGGGGGTGGGCCTCATCCAATCAGTTGAAGACCTCAAGAAAATAAAGACTGAGATCCCCCAAGGAAGAGGGAATTGTGCCTGTAGACTGCTTTCAGACTTGAGCTGAAACATCAACTCTTTCCTGGATCTTCAGGCTGCCAGGCTGCCCTGCAAATTTTGGACTTGTTAGACCTCAAAATTGCATGAGCCAATTCCTTAAAATATATCTCTCTCCCCACTTCTTACCCTATATACCCACAGAGCTATAGATATAGAGATAGATATAAGATATAGGTAGGTATATAGATAAATAGGTAGGTAGGTAGATCTACATATGTATTGATCTATAGATGATAGATAGATCCTATTTGTTCTATTTCTCTGCAGAAGACTTACTAAGGCATTGCCCAGTAATATGACCTCATTTCTCCCATGAAGAGGTGGTGTTCATGCCCCTCCTCTGGGTGTGTGTCTATTTTGATCAACAGACTATGAATTCTGAGATTAGGTCATAAAAAGCCCTTCAGCTTCCACTTGGTGCTCTTGGAACATTTGCTCCCAGAATGCTCTCCTTCAGAAACTGCTCACTAAGCCGGAAGAAGCCCAAGTGTCATGGAGGGGCCACATGTAGGTACTCTGCTTGACAGTCCCAGCTGAGCCCAGCCAACCGACCATCGCAGCCCAGGTGCCAACACGTGAGCAATGAGGCCTCTGGATGATCTCAGCTCCTGAGCTCAAGTTAGCCCCAGCTATTCAAGTCTTCCCAGTGGAGACCCCAGCACCAAGGAGCAAGAAGAGCATCCCCAACAGCCGTCCAAATTCCTGACCCACAGAATCCGCAACATAACAAAGTGATCTGCTCCTAGGTTTGGGTTGGTTATTCAGCAACTGATGAGCAGCATGGCTGCCAAGCACAGCTCCAAACCCCTATGCCTGCCATGCCATCTTCCTGGCTATCCTCCCTGGAATCCCACGTGGCTCTCTCCCTCACCCCCATCAGGGCTTTGCACTAATGTCAGCTACTCAGTGAGCCTTCCTTTACCCCCACTTAAAACTACAACCCTCCACCCCACACGCTTTAGCTCCCTTCCTTGGTTTCTTTGACTTATAGAATATATTACCATCTTATATTTTCCTTTGCCTATCTCCTCTGACTAAAATGTCCACTCCTTGAGAGTAGGGTATTTGGGGTTCACTCTGTTCCAGGCTGCATTACTAGTGCATAGCACGGTGTTTGCGCACAGTAGGTGCTCAACTAATATTAGCAGAGTGAATAAACAAACAAATGAGAGCCATAAACTAAAACTTGGGGGACATATTCAATACAATTTTGTACCTATTAGATTCACAAAAATCTAACCTTTTGTTAGTACACTGTGCTGGTGAGCATGTGAGGAAACAGGCACTGTCATACTTTGTTGCTGAAGAATAATCTGGTGCAATCTCTTCAGAGAAAGATTTGGCAATAGGATCCAAAATTTGAGGTGCACATCAAATTTGACTCAGCAGACTCATTTTTAGAATATATCCTACAGAAACGCTCAGACTCATGTGAGATGGTGTATCTACATGGATATTTATGGCAACACTTGTTTGTATGAACAAAAGATTCAAAAACCAAATGTTCTTCAGTATGTAACTGTTAAATAAATGTTGGTTCACTCCTGCTAAGAGACTTAGACAGATGTAAAAGAGAATGTGGCAGTTCCATAATTAAATAGAACTTAGGTAGAAGAAGCTCCTAGATATATTGTCAGAGATTAAAGCAAAGTTCAAAAGAGTATGTGTGTTAAGTCACCAGTTTAGTTATAAGAGGTTGAATATCTCCTGAAGGATAGAAAAGAATTGAAAAACAGGCATGTTGTGCCACATGCATCCAGTATCAGCTGAAAGAAAACATGCATCTATTTTTTAAAACAAAGATAAAAAGTTTGAGAATCTGAAAGCTTGAGAATATATATATGTGTATATATATATATATACATAAAACTGAATCACTTTGCTATACACCTGAAACTAACATAACATTGTAAATCAGCTGTATTTCAATTTTTAAAAAACTTGAAATATTTTCTCTCCAATCTTTCCTGCAAAGAGCAATCATGAGTTCTTGCTTCCCTTCTGCTTGTTTCAGGGACAGACAGGTAACACGTCTTGTGGATAAAGAAGGGAGACTCCTTTGGCCATTTCTCCAGAGAAAGACACCTGAGGAACTGTCCATAAGGGCGCACAGTCATCCCTACCAACTCCAAAGACTTAGTCAAACAGAAAATAAGCAATAAACGCTTCAGTAAAACTTGCAGCAGATGTAGCTGACAAGACTGCAGGAAAGCTTCTCAATATAAGAAATTATGGGATAAACTGTTGCTTATCTTTGCACATCATGATGACATGTGGGTCATCTCACCTACAGATGGGTACTTTGAATAAAGTAAACGTGCAGGAAGAAGGCTGAACCAGAATATATTTTCATTGATATTCCCTTTGGGGGTTTTCTTCATCAAGATTGTTAGATGAAGAAACACTTAAAACACATTACATTCAAGACTTTTTTAATCGACCAAGTTGAATAACAGTACTTAAGAGCAAAGAAACAGGCTATGTTAAAAAAGAAACATGGTGTGTTACTTAGTAACAAACTATTATATGTCTCTCTCAGAAACCTTTCCAGGGTTAAGACAGTTAATGAGGATTATTCATGAAAGTGGTTTTAATCAACATCTAAACTGCATTTTTAGTCAAAAGAAAAAAAAATACCTACACTGAAGAATTTGCAAAAATGTCATCTTCAGGCACGGAGTCCCACTGCATTCAGCATTTACTGAGCACACATCACCTAAAAGATACGCACCATGGACACCCCTTGTCTTCAAGCAGGTCTTGGGAGCAAAATCCCATGTGGGTAACCCCAGCACAAGCTCAATGGATGCAGGACAAAGAAGAAGAGGACACAGGGGGCAAGACTTCATGGAGGTGGCAGTGTTTGACCTGTGCCCTGAAGGGTGAATGATGAGAAAATAAATACTCTTCCAGCGGGGAAGCAAATCCGATGTGGGCAGCGTGGCCGACATGCCTAACTTCTAACCTCCAAGAACAGAGAACAGAAAATACTGTTCGGGCTGTAGAGGGTTGAATTGTATCCCCCAAAATGATATGTCCAAGTCCTAAACCACAGCACTTGTGAATGAGACCTTATTTGGAAATACGGTCTTTGCAAATGTAATGAAGTGAAGGATAATCTCCGGATGAGATCATCCTGGATTTAGGGTGGGTCCTAAATCCAGGGAACAGTGTCCTTATAAGAGGAAGGAGAGGGAGATTCCACACACAGAGACACGGGGGATCGAGGGGAGGGTGTGAAGACTGAGGCAGAGGTTGGAGGGATGTGGCCACCAGCCAAGGGCCACCAAGGATGGCAGGCAGCCACCGGAAGCTGGGGGAGACCTGGACCAGATCCTCCCTCAGCGCCTCCAGAAGGAACCAACCCTGCCCACACCTTGATGTTGGACTTCTGGCCTCCAGACAGTGAGAGGGAGAACAAATGAATCTTGTTTTAAGCCACCAAGTTCATGGTAATCTGTTACAGCAGTCCCAGGAGACTGATACACTGCCCTTTTTTCCTGACCCTGGTATCCAGGGCATCACCCAGGGCCTGCACTTGGAAGGTACTCAGGAAAGACTGGCTGAATAAATGAATGAAGTGGGAGTCCAAGGCAGACTGGGAGGGACTGCCTTGAATGTCTCAGAGACATTCTTTGCATTTGTTCTGCAAGCTTGGAGGGGAATTAAGGGACTTGTGAGGAAGAACATGACATATTCAACAGGTGGAAGATGTTATGGCAACAACAGTGGGGGAGCTGGAAAGTAGAGCGTCAGGGCGAGTGGTGGGGAGGAGGGGGAGGATTTCTGAACAGGGGCACCAGAGCCCCAAGAACTAAGATTGACACTCTGGACCAGGCTGGACTGGGAAGGGAAGGGGAGGACGTGTCCACTGGGGGTTGCCGGGTTGAGAAGCTTAGCCCAAGTTTGGCAAAACGAGGAAAGGAGCATTTGCGGTTAGAAAGGGATCTTGGACCAGGTTTCCTAGAAACCAGAACCAAGGCCAAGCTGAAGCACCCCTGGATTGGGGGAGTTGCAGACCCAGCCCCAGGGTGACGAGAGTGAGAAAAGGAAGAGAGGCCGGGAGAGGAGGGAAGCCCACCCAAGACGGTGCAGGATGGTGCCGGCCCTGGTGCTCCGCAGAGGGAGAGCCACCTGGGGCCTCGGTGGACAGACTGGGCGGAGTGGTGGTCTCAGCGCAGCCCCCCGGAGCTGGAGCCGGAAGGAGAGGACGCGTCCACAGGCCGCTGGTCCCCTACAGCCAGCTGTGCCGACACCAGATCCCTCCTCCAGGGTGCTTCCAGGGTGCAGGGCTGGCTCAGAGTCAGGACGTGAGGGATGGAGCCGAGGCAGGGGCAGGGCCAGCAGAAGAGCCGCAGTCCTTGGTGGCATCCGTGGGGGTGGCAGCAGCCCAGGCGCTCCTGAGCATGGATCTGGGCAGGACACAGGGCGCCAGCAGCTGTGAAGAGGTGACTGATACAGAATAATGGGATGCTGGCGAGTGCCACTCATCTGTACAATTTTTAAATCTTTGTGGCTCCGTGGATAACTTGTTTATTAATTTGTTTGACCAATAGATTTCTAACATAAGCAAATTTAATCACTGGATAAAAAAGCCAAAACTGTCTCAAACCCAGTGATAGAATTGTGCAGTGATTTTTATTTATTTAACATATATTGTATAGCATCAACTATAGGCCTGACTCCCTCCTATTAACTCATTTAACAACCTGCATAACAACGTTTTGGGGTAGAAACTATTGTTATTCCCATTTCACAGAGGAGAAACCTGAGGTACAAAGAGGCTGAGTGACAGGCCTGCAGGGCTCCACCCTGACTGCAAAGCCCATCGCTTCACTCTGCTGCCTCTTTGTTTGTTGTGAACTTTGTGCTTATGGGGTATTTTTATCTTACAAGCTTTCCATGGGAGAAAAAAGATTAAAATGCGCACTGCATGGTGAGCCTCACGTCCCACCTGAGACAAAGGCTGTCTGTTTCAATGTTCCACCTCTTTCTTTTCACCAGGAGCTCAACCAGGAGCAGAGAGCTTGTTTAGCCTCAGACCTTTAAGATCTCAAGATTAATTAGGCAAACAGCGGGCTTCCTGGCATTGCCTGTGAGTTCAGCTTCCCAACCAGTCTTCAGGCTGAACCTGAACAAATGTCACAAACGTGCCTTGGAGAAGTCCAGAGCACTCCTGCATCAGGAGCATTACGGTCAAGACGTCAGATCACGTGGTCCATGTCAGCTCTGCCACCTACCAGCCTGCGCCCTGGACAAGGCACTTAGCCTGCCCTTGGTCACGTGCCCCGGTTCCCTTGTCTGCAAAAGGGAGTGAAAAGTGCACCTACCTCTTAAGATCCTTGAGCACCAAATGGGTGAAAACATACAAAATGTTCAGAAGAGTGCTTAGGACATAGTTGGCCCATAGAGAAGCATTTGATGAATTAACAACACTATTATAGGAGCCTCGCTGTAGGTCAGTCAATCTGGGCAGGCTCTGGGGGTCAGCTGCGCACTGTCATCCGAATCCTGACACCTGCAGTTACCTGTGATTCCTTCTCCTGCCCACTGCGTGTTGCCTCTTCATACCGACACTATTCATCAGGTCATGCAGCCACAGCTCACCCCAACAAGAACTTGGGTTCTGCCGTTCCAGGATTTCTTTCTTGATGGCCAATGTGAGTTGGAGGACAGGCAGATGAGAAAGTCCAAAGAGGCGAGGGTGCTTGTCGCCCCATCATCATTCAGCCACCACCATCTCTGTGGCCAGGATGCCAACTGGAACTCCCCGTTGTTTTCTTGGGGTTCCAGTGCCAGTAAAGTGATGGGTTCATCTCTCCTAAGTGGTGGCGCAGTGGTTGGGAATCCACCTGCCAATGCAGGGGACACGGGTTCGAGCCCTGGTCCGGGAGGATACCACGTGCCGCAGAGCAACTAAGCCCGTGTGCAGGCGAGTACACCTCCTGAGGCCCTTTGAGTCTTGACCAGGTCGGGGGGTCTTATCAGCTTCTTAACACAAACAGAACACAAGCCCCAAAAGACCAAATGCTGGAGCCAGCACTGCCTGGCCCCCTCTCACTACCGCTGTTGTCCTGCTAACAGTTGCTCCTCGCCCGGGGATGATTCATGCTACTGTCAGCAGCAGTGCCTACCAGCTGGCATATTGACAAACTAACAAAACAGATCACCTAAGTGGAAAGAGCTGGCACTCCCTTCGATGTACTTAGGCTGACATAGTGTGATCGGGCCATGCACAGACTCTGCTCAGAAAAGAGAGAAACCACACAAAATTAAATATCTGTTGTTAAAGGTGGAATTTCTGAGAAAAGATGAAGTGTTTAATGGCCTGTACTCCCTCTGGTCTAAGCAAAACATCACAGATTTTAAGACATTTGAGGATCTTGTGGAAATGTCTTTTCTCAAACATTAGAAAGACTAAGGGCATTCATTGGCTGGTTGTTTCAAGAGAACTTCAGGCAAAAAAAAAAAAAAAAAATGGGAGCATAGACCAAAAAACAGGAGAGGGGAGTCTGGGAGGGTCTGCCAGAGTTAGAATGAGGGGTGGCCCTCTGGGCTGGGGTGGGGAGCAGAAAAGAAAACAATGTCACTGGGGTCTTATCCCTTTGAGACCTTGAAGAACAATAATGTGAGGAAATAAAGGGAAGAAAGTACTATTCTTAAAAGCTGCCTGAATCTTTTCCTGTCATTTTAAGGAAGCAACAGAATTTATCTTTGGGAGAAACACTGGGCCATTTGTTGGGTATAGGGTTGGGGTGGGGGGAATCGCTGTATTTGTTTACTTAGGTCAGGAAAACTTCTGCTTTTGTAATTGCTATGGGCTGAATGTTTGCATCCCCTAAAATTCATGCGTTGAAGCCTAATCCCCAGTGTGACGGTGATTGGAGGTGGAGCCTTTGGGAGTTGATTGGGTCATGAGGGTGGAGCCCCCATGAATGGGACTAGTGCCCTTAAAGGAACAGACGCAAGAGAGATGAGCTCCCTCTCTCTCTCCCTCTCTGCCATGTGAGGGCACAATGAGAAGACGGCCATCTGCAAACCAGGAAGCAGCCCTCCCCAGACACTTGCTCTTCCAGAGCCTTGATCTTGGACTTCGCAGCCTCCAAAATTGTGAGAAACAGGTGTTTGCTGTTTAAGCTCCCCTCGGCCCCAGCAGTCTGTTCTGTTCTAGCAGCCCTGACTGACGAAGACAGTAATGGTCAACCCCAGATCTCGTTCTGGAAGGGGAGGCATAGGCAACAAGTTATTTTAAATAAAAATGGGCACGGAACATGTCTGAGGACTTGGTTTGATGTTAGACTTCAGTTCTCTCTCTATTTTTGTCTGGGGCAAGGAAGATAGGATGCTGTCTCTGAGAGGAAACACCTTGTCATGGGTGCCCCCATCTGTGGTTGGTGGGTGGCTGCAGAATGCCAGCAGCAGAAGTGGGAATGAACAGATCACTAGTGGTGACGCTGTGATGGAGTTCAACATACAGCCCCAGGAACAGTGCTATTGGAAAGCCAAGGCTAGGAATTCAGCATTACAGCTCTATGCCCTCCCCACGCCTTCAGCTGAGTTTGTTATTGTTGCACCTGTGCTGCTTGCATCTGTGAGAATTCGGGGACAATTTGCATGGGCCAAGTTTCCATTGCAGAGAATGGAATCCTCTCTAGCAAGTTTGTTAACTTCCTGAGGCTTCCATACAAACCACCACTAACTGATGTGGCTTTGTGTGGCTTAAAACAGCAGAAATCTCTGCCTTTGCCTTCACACGGCTCCTCCTCCGTGCCTGTGTCTCCCCCTCTTCTTATAAGGACACTCTCATTGGATTTAGGGTCCACCCAGATAATCCAGGATGATCTTGTCATATCAAAAGTCTTAAGTTAACTACATCTGAACCTATTTCCAAATAGTCACATTCACAAGCTCTCCACGGACACATATTTCCGGAGGGGGCGGGAGCACCGTTCAACCCACTATACTTGTTAAGCAAAACGGGAATTTTTATAAATTATTAAACGCACACAGAACCACTGGGGAAAGTAAAGAATCAGATTCCAGGATGAGTTTCCAGGAAAAACAAAGCCTCAGGGAACCTGGTCACCAGGAAAGCTCCGCCCTCCATAGTGGGGAAGCTGCAGGGCGGGGAGGCTTCCGTGGCAGCTGCCAGCTCCACCGCCTCTGCCAGGGGCCACACCCTGCTGCTCCCCAGCATGAGGGATTCTGAGCTCAAAGGCTGACCAGGCAGAACCTGAGTTACATGAGATCCCAGGGGCGAGGAGTTGAGGGAACACAGCTAGCTTGCCAACCTCAGCATCCTGGAAGGTGCTGGAAAGCAGGGGAGGTACACACCCCAGGACCCGCCCACCGCATCTGTGTCTGCACCTGACTCACATGGCCCATGGGAGCACAGCAGAGCATGGGGTGGCAGTGAGATCGCGACCAGCAGCAGCCAGGAAGGGGTTCTGAAATGTGAAAGCCAGGCATTCTCAAGCTTTGGGGTGCAGAAGGTCTCCCAGCGGCTGGCTGAACTCGCAGGGCACTGCTGGTGGGAATAGCGATGATGTGCCGAGTGAAGGGCCATGATGGGGAGCAAGGTCAGCAAAGAGGCCAAGCTCCGGGGCTCCCAGCTGTCACCTCCCTGCGCCTCACGCTGCCCGTCCTAACTCCTCTGCCCCTGCCCCTCGAACGGGCACCCGAGGGTTCACTTCCATGCGGGAAAAGGTGCAACAGGGAAGAGGACACCGGGAGCTCTGCCCAAGAGGATGGGGAAGGGGCAGCTCTGCAGAAGGAAAGGCTCTGCTCCTTTGGGGCAACTCTGAATTCAAGGCAAACCGGCACCAGGAAAAGCTCATCACCGCCTCTGCTGCAGGATTTCAGTGTCTGAGTTAAGATGGAGACAAACCAGAAGTAGCCCCCTCTGTGACTCACTTTCTTGACTCTAAAATATATTTTATTGGGTTGGCCAAAAAGTCCATTCAGCGTAAGATGCTACAGAAAACCCAAACAAACTTTTTGGCCAACGCAATACTTCCAAACCAGGCTCCAGCTGCTAAGAGAGTATGTAAGTATGAGAAAAGGTACGCTCCTAAAATTCTCAATGCGCCATCGGAGTCCCTCAGAATAGAATAGACCGTCCCTTCTCAATGGCTCTGCTGTCCCCGCTGAGGCCCTGGGGTCACAGACCCCAGCGGAGCTTCTAGGGGGACCTCAGCCTCCGTCTCACCTTGTCTTCACCAGAGGCAGGGAGAGCGAATAAGGAGAAGGGAAGGAGACTGTCGGGGTCTGGGAGTTCACATTTAACACTTTGCAGGGTAACCTGAAGGCTGGAACATCAAGGATGATACAAAAAGAATTCATACAATGTATGCACAGCCTAGAGAAAGAAATATTTTTGGACCCCAAATGGACATTATGACACTCAATGGAAATGAAGAATATTCCCTTTCTTAAGTGAACTGATTTATTCCAAGATGTGTAAATACAGGTCTCATGGACTATTTTAAACAAGCTATGAGATTTTTAAACAAATATTCAGAGATCTGTTTCATAGCTTCTGGATTTTCATTTCTAAAGCATGAGTGATTATAAAAATGAAAATATCCTTGTATTCGTGTTCTGCACCAGGAAATCCCAAATAAGTGGGCTTATTATTAAAAGATAATCTTGCCTCCCATGTTCATCATCAGTAAAAATTCAAATCTTCTTTATTCATCACTTGAGTTTCCTAAAACTGTCATTTCCACGAAAGCACTGAGGAAAAAAGAATAAGAATGTTTGGTATGTTACTGCTTCAATGGCTTGGCATTTTCCCGCCCAGAATGAATCTTCTCTCCAGGGGTTTCCATTCCCATTTGCGTTAGTTCGCTGGGACTGCTGTAACAAAATACCACAAACCGCATGTTTCATAACAGAATTGTATTCTCTCACAGTTCTGGAGGCCAAAAGTCTGAGATTAAGGCCTCAGCAGGGTTGGTTCCTTCTGAGACTTGAGGGAGAACCGTTCCATGCCCCTCGCCTACCTCCTGGAGAGAGAGCACTGGGGTCTCTCCCCGTTCTCATCAGGACCACAGTCTTCTCAGATTAAAGCCACACCCTAGGATGTCATTTAACCTTTATTACCTCCTTATAGACCTCCATCTCCAAATATAGTCACATTGGGGGGTTAGGGCTTCAATATATGGATTTGAGGGAGACACAACTCATCCAAGACAACTGGTAATCTTTGGCCTTCTTTGCCTTGTGTAAGTTCACCCTGATCTCTGCCTTCATGTTCACATGGCATTCTCCCTCTGTGTCTGTGTCCAAATCTCCCTCCTTTTATAAGGACACCAGCCACGTTGGATGAAAACCCATCCTAATGACCTCATTGTCACGTGATCATCCGCTAAGGCCCTATTTCCAAATAAGGTCACATTTTGATGTACTGGGGATTAGGACTGAATTCTGGGGGAAACAGTTCAACGCATGACACTACGACCTTGAGACTGGCCCACTCTCTGTGCTCCTCTTCTGTCCTCACGCCCTCAGCCCTCCTGCTGCCCAACTGCCTAAAATTCCACTTTGCACATGTGATTCTTACTCAGGAAACTTGGTTGGCTCTTAGAACATTAAGAATGAACCAACTCCCTCACCCTGGCATCTAGGTTCCCTCTGGGGAACTTGCTGCCCCTCCAGGAGGCCTGGAGTCTGCAGAGATGCCAC
Organism: Eubalaena glacialis; assembly: GCF_028564815.1. Lineage (NCBI taxonomy): Eukaryota > Metazoa > Chordata > Mammalia > Artiodactyla > Balaenidae > Eubalaena > Eubalaena glacialis. The sequence goes on along the minus strand of NC_083719.1, from coordinate 5,528,340 downwards.
AGGCTGAGCCCTCCCATCACCCTGGCTTCTTCCCGCGGCCCTTCTACCCGACATCTGCGTGTGGAGCTCAGCCTGGGCACAGCGCTCGCATCCCCAGCTTCAGGAGGCTCATTGCTGGGGTCGTGTGGGCTATCACGTTGGGAGAACAGACAGCAAATTGGCCCTGGAGTTGGGAGTGGGGTTAAATGTCCACATGCCAGCCCCACTTACTTCCGGCTGTGGTCTCCCTGTGGTGGTGGCATCTCTCTAAGCCTCAGTGTCCAGCTGTGCAAACCACCCCTGCTCTCACCCACGTGCACTGACGCATGTGAAACTCTTAGAATGGTAAGTGCGCCACGAGCAGCTCTCGCCTCCCACACACTCCGTGCGCATTCCTCTCCCGACAGCCGTCACCTCGGAGACTCTCCCAGCTGCCTGACCCCTTCTCACCATCAGGGTCCACGCCTCAGGGAGGCCTTCCTCCACAGCCCAGCTGACTACCTCCTCCCCCATCACTCCTTTTCGCACTATCCTCGCCATTTTCCTTCTTCGCATCTGAGATCACGGTATTTACTCTTTTTTGTTTGTGGTCTGTCTCCCCAGGGAAGCTTCAGGCTTCGTGAGACTTGGCTCCTTATCTGTGTTCCTCACCACCGCACACCCAGCACCCAGCAGAGTTCAGGGCACAATAAGTGAATGAATGATCCCAGGTGCACACTTCTTCCGAGACCGGCCGGCCTGGACTCTTCCGTGACTCAAGATCCAGTTATCCTGCCTTCCCCTGACGTTCTGACGTTCAGCCTTCACATTTTGCGCATGGCTGTCTTTCCAACTAGACTGTCAGTTGGTGAGCTGACTGAGTTTTAGACGTGTCTGAATCTCGGTTGCTCGGCTCAGCACGTTGGGCCCCGGGAAGCTCAGGTAAGAGCTGTGGGAACGATGCTGCTGCATGGCTTCCCTGTTCCTGGGACCTCCATGTGGTGCCGTCCCTGGCTCTAGAGGTAAGTGGACATCAGTGCATGCTGCCCTCACCGCAGGGGCGCCCGCCTAGAAGGCAGGGAGTGGGAACTGCAGTGGGGCTCCCAGGCCCCCCAGTGAGATCACTTTGGGCCCTGAAGAGAGAGGGAGACCCTGACCCCAGCCACAGTCGTCTCTGCCTGCCACCCCCCGATGCCCACCGCCTCCCTACGAAATGCATTTCTCCCTGTTAGTCTCCTTATTCACTCTACACTGTTCATGCCATCACTATCCTTCCCCGTCTGGTGGCTCCCCCACCCAGGCATCCCCAGCCTAACCTTAACCCCACTTCATGGGCCTCTTCCCTCCAGGTCCGGCTTAAGACCCGCCTTCTACAAGAATCTCACACACACTGCCTTTCGCCCTCTGGCAGTGTCCTGGCGGCCTCGCATCCACCGCAATCGATGGCCCGCGACCTGTCTGCACGTCTCCTCTCCCGGCAGGACCACAAACCCCGGCGATCTGTGCCCTCCTCACCAGGCTGTGCAAACATACCAAGAATGCCAACCACAGAGCCGGCTGGCTTCCTGCTCCGTGCCCGGGTTTCCTGGATAATTGCATCTGCTCGCCCAGTCACTTCTGTCTGCTGAGTACTTCTCAGCAGCTGTGAGTCACCGCTCAAGGAGGCTCCGAGTTCCACAGCCTGATGGGTGCAGCTCCGTGATGAATATGGAAAGGGCTCAGCCTCAGGCCTAATGAGCAGTAGGGGAGAGAGACTTCCCTCTGCACGTTCGAGAGACGAATTAGCACTTACAGGGCTATGAATCTAGCCTCCACTAAAGTATTCCATGGTCCTGTTCTGACCCCACCATTACCTCAGGGGCTCTGTAATTTATGTTCTGCGGCAGCTTGCAAACCTTCCCTTGACCTTCGGGTAAATCAGAGAACCTTACAACTCGCTTCAGAGAATAAAGGAAAATGCAGTTGAAACTTTTTTGCAGGAAGGCCTGAAAAACGGAAAGCTCCTGAATTAAACATAATGGAGAAACAATTCAGCCCTCCATCCCCCTTTCCCTCAGGAACCGAATCTTTCCAAAGGAAAAAACAAGACGCCAGTATGATTTGAAGAAAATCATTTCCTAATTGGCTTTGACCGAAAATAAAGAGAGACCGCCCTGCAAACACACTCATGTTTATTTTACTTCAAGACAACGCCACCGAGGAAGAAGGCCATGCCGCACCCGGATGGAAGATTTACCTGGATCTAAGCATCTCCTGACTGCAAGTATCTTGGAAGCCACATAACAGGAGCTCTTTTCTTTTTTCTTCATGATTCAAAAGCATGTGGTCAAGTGTTCACCCTCTCCTCTCTCTCTCCCGCTTCCTCTCTGCCAAGTTCTATAAAACATATTATCTTCTGTCTTAAACTTTCTGTTTCTCTCGCCTCCACTACTGTCTGCCTCTGCTTTCTCTTGCCCTCTGCCTCCCTTCTTACTACTCCTGTAGCCAGGACCAGCCAGCTCCTTATTCAAAATGTACTGAGAATTTCAAGGCAGCGGCAGCAGAGAATAAACTGAGCCTGGGCGCTGTGCGTGAGGAGCCCTGTGTGACAGCACAAGTCGCAGGCCCTGGGGTCCCGCCCTGCCGGTAGCTTCTGCTTGTAGCATCCATGGTCTCCACTGCTAGACGTCTGCTCCTTCTGTCGGGCTCCCTGCTGCTGACCAAGTCCTGGCCAGATTTGAAAGAGAAATGGTGCTCATCAGCAGGGCATCACTCCCTTCTCCCTTCCAACCAGGTCCTTGAGGGTCCAGAATCCATATAATTGCTCCCCTGAGGAGAACAGGTTTTTCCCCACGACACCTTCTTAAGGACAAAAAAAGGTCACGTCCATATTACTGTGTCTGTGGTTCACTGTGCTTGTAGACCTACCTTAGCTTTTCAACATCCAAGTCTATCCTATCTCAATAAAAACAAACCATTCGCTAAATGGAAAGTGAGAAGTAGGCCCCATGAGTCTAGATATTTTGCCAAAACCTGCGCTTGGAGTTGCGTCCACGCCTCTCTGTCTGTCACACTCAGTCTTAGGACAGGTGGAATCTTGCCTCCTGACAAGCTCCCTTCCCAGCCCATCCTGAGGTCCAAAAGCTGTGTTTTAAAGATGACTTTCTCAACCATAATTCAAAAAGATTCATGTACCACAATGTTCACTGCAGCACTATTTACAATAGCCAGGACATGGAAGCAACCTAAGTGTCCATCGACAGATGAATGGATAAAGAAGATGTGGCACATATATACAATGGAATATTACTCAGCCATAAAAAGAAACGAAATTGAGTTATTTGTAGGAGGTGGATGGACTTAAGAGTCTTTCATACAGAGTGAAGTAAGGCAGAAAGAGAAAAACAAATACCGTATGCTAACACATATATATGGAATCTAAAACAAACAAACAAAAAAAGGTTCTGAAGAACCTAGGGACAGGACAGGAATAAAGCCACAGACGTACAGAGTGGACTTCAGGACACGTGGAGGGGGAAGGGTAAGCTGGGACGATGTGAGAGAGTGGCATGGACATATATACACTACCAAATGTAAAATAGATAGCTAGTGGGAAGCAGCCGCATAGCACAGGGAGATCAGCTCGGTGCTTTGTGACCACCTAGAGGGGTGGGATAGGGAGGGTGGGAGGGAGGGAAACGCAAGAGGGAGGAGATATGGGGATATATATGTATGTATAGCTGATTCACTTTGTTATAAAGAAGAAACTAACACAACAATGTAAAGAAATTATACTCCAATAAAGATGTTAAAAAAAAAATTTTTTTTTAATAAGATGATTTTCTATGTGCAGGGCCTTTTAAATTTCAGTGCTAACGCTGCCTTGAAGATAAATGTCTTCAGGCTCTGTTCTTGGCAAATTGAACTTTAAATTGAACTTTAAAATCCCCTAAAATAGTTTCATGTCACTTTATTGCCAGAGATAGAAAGAACCCAACCCCCAGGTAAGGCCACCCTTACCTACCCTAAGTGTGGTGGCCTCTGGCCTCTCCCCCATCAATGGGGCTCCAGGAAAGCAGGACTTAGGCGAGGATGAGGAAAGGAAGAGAATAGCACAGGACAGCCATGGGACAGGAGCCATTCAAAGCGAGAGTGTGGTGCCCAGTGGTTCCCCATTTGAACATGCAGGCAGGCCTGGCTCAGAACAAGAATAAAGGGAACCCTGAATCTGAAAGGCAGAGGCTCCTCCCTCAGCCCCTACATCAGAGGGGATGAACACGGTCAGTCAGGGACTAAAAATCCTCAAGGTACCAGCTCCTTTGGGCTCACCGCCATCTAAATGAAACATTTGGACATTTCCTCTGTATCAAAATGGCCCGGCACCATATGCCATCTCCTTGGTGGAGCCCACTTGAATTGCCTCTTTCATAGAGTCACGTTCATTGTGTGCCCTTCCGGCCCCTCTCCTCACTAGCCATTCTCCTGTAACAAAACGACCCTGCAAATCCAAAGAAAATGCAAGTGAATTGCCACCAGCATCCTGGGCTGTCTATTTGCACGAGAACAGCAAAGAAGTGCTATTCTCCTCGAATAAGCAGTGAATTAGCAAATGTCTTTCTCCATCGTAAACATTTGCTGAAAACAGCCCCTGGGTGATTGCATGAAGGATGCAGAACAGCTATTTTTAACTAACAAATGAGAAATGCAGCACCTAACTTTGGATGACTGCTCAGTTTAGGTGCCCGGAGCTGAGTCTCTGTGAATGGAAGGAAAACGCAGAGGGGAATTTCTTTCCAGCTTGGCCCCCGACGGCAACCGTAACACGCTCAGAGACAGCCAGTTCTGAGGCATGGGGCCGTGGTCACTTGTCTCCTTGTTCCACGAGGTCACCAGTTGAGGTGGCAGTGCCACTGAAGGACCCTCCCCCTCACCTACCTTTGTCCCCAGGTGACCTGGAAAAGGGAATGTATATGTTGGGGGAACACTGCGTGGAGACACCCAGGGTATCAACAGAAGGGACCCTGCAGGGGAGAAGGGGGAGGGCTGGGAGACCAGACTTCCTGGAAGGAAACTGACAACGAGTCCAGTGTGATGAGAAACTAGACCTTTAAAATGCTTTAAAATAATCATCTGACATTACTTTAAAAATATAAATAGACGGCATTGCTCGTGCTGAAAATAATGACAACCATGAGCCCCCAGAGGAAACCTCCACATCAGCAGTTGTCCAAAAAGCACCATTGATATACACTTTATAGCAGCAAATGCCTGATTTCCTCCTTCTGGCTGAGTGAAGCCTCTCTCCTGTGCAGAGGAAGCTTCCGGTCCTGGCTATTTAGCATCTTCACTAAACGAGATCAAGAACAGAAGGAACTAAGATCTAGGGTAAAAGCAATATTTTCCAGCCTGACTCTCCTGCTAAGTTTCTCAAGCTTTTAAGACAACATGAACGGCATATGTTATGTGAGCTGCTAACTGGAGACCTAAGGAACAATGTCATCTGAGCAGTACACTCCTGGAATGTGGCAGGATGACTCTCCCTGGGCCTCTGGCATTTCTACAAGTGCTGACCACCTTTCTGGGTCAGCTGTCTGTTCTGCTCAGTGAACGGCTTTGGAGGATGGAGGCATGTCTCCCACCAGAGAAAAGGACAGGCGTGCTTACTGCCCATTGTTAAAAGATTCAGGTTTCCTAAGCTCGGGATCGCTCCCCTGTAACACAGCTGGATGTGTGTGCAGTTGTCACATGGCCCTCTTTGCATCCCCTTGTAGGAACTGGGACTTGGGCAGGTGCAAAAGTGCAGATACTCTGACAGTTGAAGAAGAAATTGTCCATTTTTTCTGATCCAGGAGTTTTATGTCTTCTACCAGCATCCGTGATGTTTTAACAAGCTAACATTTTAGCTTGCAAGTAGGGCAAAATCTTGGACCATGAATAGTTCTTGCCCCTGAATTTACATGACTGTGGCTGACAGTTTTGGAGAATATGCTCTCAGGTGTGTAAATGATGCTTCAGGCAGAGGCTACTGGTGGCCTTTCTTAAAATGTGTTTTCTCCTCTTTTCTACAGAAATAGAACCAGGCATGGGGCTATCCAGAATAAAAACTGCATTTTCCAGATCCCCTTGTAGATAGGTACAATCATGTGACTACATTTTGTCCAGGGAGATGTAAGTGAAGTATTGAGAGACATCGTCCAGTAGCATTCCTTAGGAAAGCTGCCATTCCACTGTGCCCCCTCTTCAACCACTTTCTCCATCCTTCTGCTTTGACCATGGATGTGATAGCTGATGCCACATCCTGGCCCATGATGATGAGGACCTTGCTTGGCAGCATGAAAAGATAGGAGTCCAGGTCCCTGATGTAATGAAGCATCATACCTGGCCTGGATTTACTTATAAATAGAAATAAATTTTGCTCAAGCTGTTACCGAGTCCAAGATCATACTGCTAAGGCAAGGAATAGAGACTTTATTCAGAAAGCCAGCAGACTGAGAAGATGGTAGACTAGTGTCCCAAAGAACCATCCTACCCGAGTTAGAATTCAGTCTTCTTTTATACTAAAAGGGGAGGGGGTGGGGTTGGTTGTTGCTTCTTGGTGCTGGAATACTTTGTTCTCCCAGCTGTCCACGTAGGTCAGGTCTCGATGTCCCTATAAACCTCCAACAAGACAAATGCTATTCTCTGGTCTGCAACTTTTTATCTCTATATAAATGAAAAAGTGTTATACCCTTAAAGGTCAGAGCCTTGAGAATGGGATATCCTGTATATTTCGAGCTATAGACAACATTCTTAAATTGTAGCAAAAGCAATAGACTACAAAAATTAAAGTGAAAGAAACAGATCCAATATGGAGTTAGATTTGTTCTTCTCGATTAGGAAGCCACTGTCACTTTGAGTTTCCATTTATTAGTGCTGAATCATCCCTAACTCATGCAGCCAAAAGTGGATGCTCCAAGGAAAACACCCAAAACATGGTGTAAACTGCAGGTGCCATTCGGACCGGCCCGGGGCCAAATGGAGAGACACGTCATGTCTTCAGGAGTCACGGCACCTGCACCATCTTCCTCCCGGTCCTCGTCTGCCTTCACCTCCTTCCACACCATCTGATCTGCCCCAGGGCTCCCACGCCGCCCCCTGCAGGGTTCACCTGGCCAGCCCTGTCCCAGGCTCACTCCAGCTTCAGGTCTTTCTCCACAGAGAAAGCCTCATCCCCACGATATTTATTTCAGCGTCACTTTCCAGAAGAGCAGATCCCAGCCTCCTACTGCTGCTTTGAAAGGGCCTAAAACTAAACCAACCTAGAACACGCTTTCATGGGGATTTGGTTTGCAGCACGACCCTTAGTGGTGGGATGTGAGGTATCAGTCGTACTTGGGTGGGAGAGATGGGTTAGGGTGGAAGCCCTCCCAGTGCCTCTCAGAGCACCCCAGGGCCAAGAAATAGGCAGCCCATGGCCAACACAACCTCGCCGTACACAAAGCCCTGATGGGCCAATTCCCCCCAGCACAACAATCCTCCCCATGGGAAGTAAAACAGAGGGTTAATCACCCAAAGGGAAGCTCTGGAGTCTAAGAGAGAGCTTTATTCAGATGACATCATAGTGGTGACATCATAGTGGTGCCCATCTTCTCACCCACCCACTCACCCACATTACACACTGAAGACAAGGCCACATTCCATTGAAATCCCATCATTTGTTCACTTGTTGACTTAACACGCTCTTACTGAGCACCTACTGTATGCCAGGCCCTGCTGCATATGGGGGATGGAAGATTAATTTAGCAGGATCCACACCTGCATGGGTGCAGGATCTAGAGAGCCCTTGCTCCCCGAGGGCAGAGATTCAAACAGGATTATTTGGAAATAATCATTTACATTGAACCAAAGGAGATGGGCGTGAGGGTGAACCCTAATTAATTCATGGGGGAGATTTATAAAGGTTACAGTTTGGAAACATCCTGTTCTAGGATGTACATATATCCTATGATCTGTGATAACCATCAAAACAAGTCTATTTCTGTGCTCTGAGAGTCAGACAGGAGCTCCCTTCAAATTTCTTTAAACAGCATTCCCAAGTGTCTGTCTACTGACCAGCCAATCAGAATATCAAAACTGGTGTATCCATGTGTTTATATACTTACAGTTTCATAATGTATCAGCTATGAATGCTTTAGGCTGCAATTTAGAGACAAATTCAATCAACCGTGCTGTTTAAAGATAGAAATTTATGGTGAAAGCTGAATTAGGTTGTATTGATAGTTGAGCTAATAGCATTGTGGCAGTGTCATTTTCCTGGTTTTGACAATGTTGTATGGTTATGTAAAATCATACAAATTATAGGCGGGAATTTCTGTACTATCTTTGCCACTTCTTGTGAGTTTTTTTTTTTTTTTTTTTTTTTTTGGCCATGCTGTGCTGCTTGCTGTATCTTAGTTCCCTGACTAGAGATTGAACCCAGGACCTTGGCCGTGAGAGCTCATAGTCCTAACCACTGAACTGCCAAGGAATTCCATTGTAAGTCTTAAACTATTTCAAAATGAAAGGTATTTTTAAAAAAGATTTAGTCAGGATTAGAACCAAGATGGCGGAGTAGAAGGACGTGCTCTCACTTCCTCTTGCGAGAACACCAGAATCACAACTAGCTGCTCGACAGTCATCAACAGGAGGACACCGGAACACACCAAAAAAGATACCCAACGTCCAAGGACAAAGGAGAAGCCACAGTGAGATGGTAGGAGGGGCGCAATCACAGTAAAATCAAGTCCCATAACTGCTGGATGGGTGACTCACAGACTGGAGAACACTTATACCACAGAAGTTCACCCACTGGAGTGAAGGTTCTGAGCCCCACGTCAGGCTTCCCAACCTGGGGGTCTGGCAACGGGAGGAGGAATTCCTAGAGAATCAGACTTGGAAGGCTACTGGGATTTAATTGCAGGACTTCGACAGAACTGGGGGAAACAGAGACTCCTCTTTTGGAGGGCACACACAAAATGCTGTGCACATTGGGACCCAGGGGAAGGAGCAGTGACCCCAGGGGAGACTGAACCAGACCTACTTGCTAGTGCTGGAGGGTCTCCTGCAGAGGCGGGGGGTGGCTGTGGCTCACCGTGGGGACAAGGACACTCGCAGCAGAAGTTCTGGGAAGTACTCCTTGGCGTGAGCCCTCCCAGAGTCCACCATTAGCCCCACCAAAGAGCTCAGGTAGGCTCCAGTGTTGGGTTGCCTCAAGCCAAACAACCAACAGGGAGGGAACCCAGCCCCACCCATCAGCAGTCAAGCGGAATAAAGTTTTACTGAGCCCCGCCCACCAGAGCAACATTCAGCTCTACCCACCACCAGTCCCTCTCATCAGGAAACTTGCATAAGCCTCTTAAATAGCCTCATCCACCAGAGGGCAGAGAGCAGAAGCAAGAAGAACTACAATCCGGAAGCCTGTGGAACAAAAAGCACATTCACAGAAAGAAAGACAACATGAAAAGGCAGAGGGCTATGCACCAGATGAAGCAACAAGATAAAACCCCAGAAAAACAACTAAATGAAGTGGAGATAGGCAACCTTCCAGAAAAAGAATTCAGAATAATGATAGTGAAGATGATGCAGGACCTTGGAAAAACAATGGAGGCAAAGATTGAGAAGATGCAAGAAATGTTTAACAAAGACTTAGAAGAATTAAAGAACAAACAAACAGAGAGGAACAATACAATAACTGAAATGAAAACTACACTAGAAGGAATCAATAGCAGAATAACTGAGGCAGAAGAATGGGTAAGTGACCTGGAAGACAGAATGGTGGAATCCAAGGCTGCAGAACAAAATAAAGAAAAAAGAATGAAAAGAAATGAAGACTGACTAAGAGACCTCTGGGACAACATTAAATGCAACAACATTCGCATTATAGGGGACCCAGAAGGAGAAGAGAGAGAGAAAGGACCAGAGAAAATATTTGAGGAGATTATAGTCGAAAACTTCCCTAACATGGGAAAGGAAATAGCCACCCAAGTCCAGGAAGCACAGAGAGTCCCATACAGCAGAAACCCAAGGAGAAACATGCTGAGACACATAGTAATCAAATTGGCAAAAATTAAACACAAAGAAAAATTATTAAAAGCAGCAAGGGAAAAACGACAAATAACATACAAGGGAACTCCCATAAGGTTAACAGCTGATTTCTTAGCAGAAACTCTACAAGCCAGAAGGGAGTAGCATGATATACTTAAAGTGATGAAAGGGAAGAACTTACAACCAAGATTACTCTACCCGGCAAGGATCTCATTCAGATTTGATGGAGAAATCAAAAGCTTTACAGACCAGCAAAAGCTAAGAGGATTCAGTATCACCAAAGCAGCTCAACAACAAATGCTAAAGGAACTTCTCTAAGTGGGAAACACAAGAGAAGAAAAGGACCTACAACAAAACCCCAAAACAATTAAGAAAATGGTCATAGGAACACACATATCAATAATTACCCTAAACGTGAATGGATTAAATGCTCCTACCTAAAGACACAGGCTTGCTGAATGGATAAAAACAAGACCCATATATATGCTGTCTACAAGAGACCCACTTCAGATCTAGGGACACATTCAGACTGAAAGTGAGGGGATGGAAAAAGATATTCCATGCAAATGGAAATCAAAAGAAAGCTGGAGTAGCAATACTCATATCGATAAAATAGACTTTAAAATAAAGAAGGTTACAAGAGACAAGGAAGGAAACTACATAATGATCAAGGGATCAATCCAAGAAGATATAACAATAACAAATATATATGCACCCAACATAGGAGCACCTCAATACATAAGGCAACTGCTAACAGCTATAAAAGGGGAAATCGACAGTAACACAATAATACTGGGGGACTTTAACACCTCACTTACACCAATGGACAGATCATCCAAAATGAAAATAAATAAGGAAACAGAAGTTTTAAGTGACACGACAGACCAGATTGATTTAATTGATATTTATAGGACATTCCATCCAAAAACAGCAGATTACAGTTTCTTCTCAACTGCGCACGGAACATTCTCCAGGATAGATCACATCTTGGGTCACAAATCAGGCCTCAGTAAATTTAAGAAAACTGAAATCATATCAAGCATCTTTTCTGACCACAATGCTATGAGATAAGAAATGAATTACAGGGAAAAAAACGTAAAAAACACAAACACATGGAGGCTAAGCAATACCTTACTAAATAACCAAGAGATCACTGAAGAAATCAAAGAGGAAATCAAAAAATACCTAGAGACAAATGACAATGAAAACACGATGATCCAAAACCTATGGGATGCAGCAAAAGCAGTTCTAAGAGGGAAGTTTATAGCTATACAAGCGTACCTCAAGAAACAAGATAAATCTCAAATAAACAATTGAACCTTACACCTAAAGGAACTAGAGAAAGAAGAACAAACAAAACCCAAAGTTAGCAGAAGGAAAGAAATCATAAAGATCAAAGCAGAAATAAATGAAATAGAAACAAAGAAAACAATAGCAAAGCTCAATAAAACTAAAAGCCGGTTCTTTGCGAAGATAAACAAAATTGATAAACCATTAGCCACACTCATCAAGAAAAAGAGGGAGATGACTCAAATCAATAAAATTAGAAATGAAAAAGCAGAAATTACAACAGACACTGCAGAAATACAAAGCATCCTAAGAGATTACTACAAGCAACTGTATGCCAAAAAAATGGACAACCTGGAAGAAATGGACAAATTCTTAGAAAGGTATAACCTCCCAAGACTGAACCAGGAAGAAATAGATAATATGAACAGACCAATCACAAGTAATGAAATTGAAACTGTGGTTTAAAATCTTCCAACAAACAAAAGTCCAGGACCAGATGGCTTCACAGGTGAATTCTATCAAATATTTAGAGAAGAGCTAACACCCATCCATCTCAAACGCTTCCAAAAAATTGCGGAGGAAGAAACACTCCCAAATTCATTCTATGAGGCCACCATCACCCTGACACCAAAACCAGACAACGATACTACAAAAAAAGAAAATTACAGACCAAGATCACTGATGAAGATAGATGCAAAAATCCTCAACAAAATACTAGCAAACAGAATCTAACAACACATTAAAAGGATCATACACCATGACCAAGTGGGATTTATCCCAGGGATGCAAGGATTATTCAATATACGCAAATCAATCAACATGATACACCATATTAACAAAGTGAAGGATAAATACCATATGATCATCTCAATAGATGCAGAAAAAGCTTTTGACAAAATTCAACACCCATTTATGATAAAAACTCTCCAGAAAGTGGGCATAAAGGGAACCTACCTCAACATAATAAAGGCCATATACGACAAACCCACAGCAAACATCCTTCTCAATGGTGAAAAACTGAAAGCATTTCCTCTAAGATCAGGAACAAGACAAGGATGTCCACTCTCGCCACTGTTATTCAACATAGTTTTGGAAGTCCTAGCCACAGTAATCAGAGAAGAAAAAGAAATAATAAGAATCCAAATTGGAAAAGAAGAAGTAAAACTGTCACTGTTTGCAGCTGACATGATACTATACATAGAGAATCCTAAGGATGCCACCAGAAAACTACTAGAGATAATCAATGAATTTGGTGAAGTTGCAGGATACAAAATTAATGCACAGAAATCTCTTGCATTCCTATACACTAATGATGAAAAATCTGAAAGAGAAATTAATGGAACACTACCATTTACCATTGCAACACAAAGAATAAAATACCTAGGAATAAACCTACCTAGGGAGACAAAAGACCTGTATGCAGAAAACTATAAGACACTGATGAAAGAAATTAAAGATGATACCAACAGATGGAGAGATATACCATGTTCTTGGATTGTAAGAATCAATATTGTGAAAATGACTATACTACCCAAAGCAATCTACAGATTCAATGCAATCCCTATCAAATTACCAATGCCATTTTTTACAGAACTAGAACAAAAAATCTTAAAATTTCTTTGGAGACACAAAAGACCCCGAATAGCCAAAGCAGTCTTGAGGGGAAAAAAACAGAGCTGGAGGAATCAGACTCCCTGACTTCAGACTATACTATAAAGCTACAGTAATCAAGACAATATGGTACTGGCACAAAAACAGAAACATAGATCAATGGAACAAGATAGAAAGCCCAGAGATAAACCCACGCACTTATGGTCAACTAATCTATGACAAAGGAGGCAAGGATATCCAATGGAGAAAAGACAGTCTCTTCAATAAGTGGTGCTGGGAAAACTGGACAGCTACATGTAAAAGAATGAAATTAGAACACTCCCTAATACCATACACAAAAATAAACTCAAAATGGATTTGAGACCTAAATGTAAGACCGGACACTATAAAACTCTTAGAGGAAAACATAGGAAGAACACTCTTTGACATAAATCACAGCAAGATCTTTTTTGATCCACCTCCTAGAGTAATGGAAATAAAAACAAAAGTAAACAAATGGGACCTAATAAAACTTCAAAGCTTTTGCACAGCAAAGGAAACCATAAACAAGACGAAAAGACAACCCTCAGAATGGGAGAAAATATTTGCAAATGAAACAACAGACAAAGAATTAATCTCCAAAATATATAAACAGCTCATGGAGCTCAATATCAAAGAAACAAATAATCCACTTAAAAAATGGGCAGAAGACCTAAATAGACATTTCACTAACGAAGACATACAGATGGCCAAGAAGCACATGAAAAACTGCTCAACATCACTAATTATTAGAGAAATGCAAATCAGAACTACAATGAGGTACCACCTCACACCAGTTAGAATGGGCATCATCAGAAAATCTACAAACAACAAATGCTGGAGAGGGTGTGGAGAAAATGGGACCCTCTTGCACTGTTGGTGGGAATGTAAATTGATACAGCCACTATGGAGAACAGTATGGAGGTTCCTTAAAAAACTAAAGATAGAATTACCATATGACCCAGCAATCCCACTACTGGGCATATACCCAGAGAAAACCATAAGTCAAAAAGACACATGCACCTCAATGTTCATTGCAGCACTATTTACAATAGCCAGGTCATGGAAGCAACCTAATTGCCCATTGACAGATGAATGGATAAAGAAGATGTGGTACATATATACAATGGAATATTACTCAGCCATAAATAGGAACGAAATTGAGTCATTTGTTGAGATGTGGATGGACATAGAGACTGTCATACAGAGTGAAGTAAGTCAGAAAGAGAAAAACAAATATTGTATATTAACTCATATATGTGGAACCTAGAAAATGGTACAGATGAACCGGTTTGCAAGGCAGAAATAGAGACACAGATGTAGAGAACAAACATATGGACACCAAGGCGGGAAAGCGGCGGGGGGTGGTGGTGGTGGTGTGATGAATTGGGCGATTGGGATTGACATGTGTACACTGATGTGTATAAAATGGATGACTAAAAAAAAAACAAAAAACACCATATCAAAAAAAAAAAAAAATTTAGTCATACTCACAATTAGAAATCCAGAGGTTGCAATTGCTGATTTGGGTCTAGGTGTTCCACAACACTGTCGATGACCCCGGCCCTTTCTACCTTATTTCCCCTCTGCTTATGGGCCTTTGTCCCCCTCCCTGTGGTCAAAGGGATGCTGCATGTTGGCCACAGCTCCAGGCTTCATGTCAGCTTGATGGCCAAGGAGAAGGCTGAGGGAGAAGAGCCAAGCACATATGCTGCTCTGTCAAGGAAGCAAGGGTTTGAAAATATGCCCATAAATTATCCGACGCTCTCCCTTCAGAATGTGGAGCCTCGTCCCCCTCCCTTGGATGTGGGCCAGACTTAGTGGCTCGCTCTACGTGAATAGAGCCGGAGGCGTGGCAGAAGGCACTGTGAAGACGGATTCCAGGAGGCCCCATGATCCCACCTCCTGACTTTCATGCACTTGTATAACCCCCTCCCCTGCTTGCTTCTAACCAGCAGAATATGGCAAAGGTGATGGGATATCACCTCTGTGATTGCTTTACTTAAGATTTTGGTTTCTGTCCTGCTAGAGGACTCTCACGGACATTCTCCCTGGCTGACTTTGATAAAATGACCTTGTTAATGAAGTCCACCCGGTAAGGAATGGAGGGCAGCCTGCAGCCAGCTGCTGGCAAGGAGCTCAATCTTGTTGACAACCACATGAACTTGGAAGAAGATCCTTCCCCATCGAGCCTCAGATGAAATCCAGCCCTGGCTGACACCTTGACTGCAGCCTCACGAGAGACCCTGAATCAGAGGAACCGCTAAGATTCCTGACCCAGAGAAGCTGTGAGATGATAAATGTGTGTTTTCTTAAGCTGCTAAATTAGGGGAATTTTTTACATAGCGACATATAATAACTAGTAGAGTGATGCTATGGGACTACATAAGGTAGTAAGTTCATAAAATGGATAGCTCCTCTCTCTCTCTCTCTCTCTCTCCACCTCTCCCTCTCCTTTCCCCTTTCCCTTTCTCAGCTTGCTTGCTCTGGGGGAAGCCAGCCACCATGTCTTAAAGACACTGTAGAAAGGCCCAATGGGAAGGAACTAAAGCCTCCAGCTGACAGCCTGCACCACTTGCCAGCCATGAGAATGAGCCACCTTGGAAGGAGATCCTACAGCCCTAGTCAAGTCTTCAGAGGACCACAGCCCTGGCCAACATCTTGACTGAAACCTCATAAGAGATCCCAAGCCAGACGCACCCAACTAAGCCACTTTCAAATTCCTTACCCACAGAAACTGGAATAATAACAAACATTCATCATCACTTAAGCCACCATGGTTTGGGGTGATTTATTGTGCAAGGATAGGTAACTAATACAAGTCCATAGGCCAGGACTAGGTCATATGCCCACAGTCACTTGCGAAGAGGAATGGGGTCACGACGACTGGCTTAGGCCAATCATGGTCCTTCTCCTGGGACCAGCCTCCCCTGAGATCAAAGATCTTCACACATTTCAGATCAGGGTTTTATTAGCAGAGGAGAAGTAGGGGAGGGGAGGGAGAAATGGCTTTTGATAGGCAAAAATTTTGCATCCGACACACACAAATGCTTACTTGAGGGTTAAAGATCAGGTTTAGCTACAAATTCACCCAATAACATAAAAAGAATAAAAAGAAAAGCAAATAACAAATTCAGGAGGAAGATAAACTTAAAAAAAAAAAAAACCCTGGGAGCTTCTGACTTAGGGTTATAAGTAGAATCATACTTTCTTCCCTAGCTACCACCCCACCCATTGCACCATGGAAATACATTCCCTTAAATAAAGTTAATGACATCACTTTGGAATATCATCCAGCTTACTAAAGCTTGATCCTATCCTAACAGGATGTCTTGGTTGTTAGAGATAAATATACCTGTGTTTCACTGTGACTGATTTGAGCCCAAAAAAAAAAACAGAGTGAAAGAAAAGTGAATCTTCAGAGAGGTATCAGGGCACTGGGTGTGATGGGTCTCTCCCACTCTGCTCAAGCCATTTGGTGAAATGCGTAAAACATAAGAACCATTATTTATAAGGATTTCGTGAGAAATTATAGTAGCTGGATTTCAATGAAAAAACACCAGGGACTGGTAAAATAGACTTTTATAGGGCAATCTTGGTGACCATGGCTATAAATAGGATGGAAAGAGAATGGGAGAGAGTTTCTCTTTCTGAAGCGTGGGTGACAGGGCACTAGAACGATGGAAAGGGGTAGAAGTGAGAGACCCAAACTCTTAGCCTAATCATGCTTGAAGGATGCAGCCTTGGGAACTGTTGAGACAAAAGTGTCGCAGCATCAGTGATCAAGAGCCCAAGGTCACAGCCAATGTCAATGAAGAATGTACTTCCAGGCACATTTATTAAAATGCATCGTCACCTCTACTCACTGCTTTCACCCAAGTCCCCATGGATACGAGCATGCTGTGAATTCCTTTGCCAGCAACCAGCTCCACTGATTTTTTTTTAACATCTTTATTGGAATATAATTGCTTTACAATGTTGTGTTAGTTTCTGCTGTATAACAAAGTGAATCAGCTATACGTATACATATATCCCCATATCCCCTCCCTCTTGCATCTCCCTCCCTCCCACCCTCCCTATCCCACCCCTTTAGGTGGTCACAAAGCACGGAGCTGATCTCCTTGTGCTATGCGGCTGCTTAAACAGAACTACCATATGGCTCCACTGATTTTTCCCGGCTTTAAGAATACACACCGAATGCAAGCCACACAAATGTTTTCTTGAGGGTTAAAGATACAGGTTTAGCTACAAACTCACCCAATAAACATAGTTTGGATTCAAAAGCATGTTTATCGAGCCTTCTTTATGAAAAAAGTCTGACTTCAAAAATCACATCAGGCAAATTATTTGATAATGAAAATTGTTTTTCAAAAGTTGATAGTATGGTGTGATACTTTTTAAAAGGCAATTATTTTAAAGGGAGGAAAATAAAAATTTACCAATTGAGAACAGATTTAATAGAGAAAGTATCTAAGAATTGAGCTCCTGTGTTTACTGTTAATCCTGACCCCTTATTCCTAAGAGAAATGAATGCTTGAGGGTAAATTTTCAGAAAAGTCTTCCTGAACAGTAATTTTGCAGGAGTGTTTGTGTTCATTTTAAGCCAGTGACAGTCATAAAATGACCACCCCCCACAGAAGACCTTCCAGGGTGGAAGCCTAGCTCATCAGGGGACCAGCCAACAGTGCCTTTAATCATTACCAACTGCAGCCATGCTAAACCTATTAAGACTAGTAGTTTGGGGCACAAATGTCAGGCTGTGAAAATCTCCAGCTCCCAGAACAAGGGAATTAAATATTTCCTTAATGCTTTTATCAGCTCTAATTAATAGAAGTGCTTGGCTTCACTGCTTAAGAGTCTTAACACATGACGAACCTTCACTAGGCAGGAGGGTCAAAATGCTTCTCTCTCAATCCACCCTGAGCGCCAGCCTGACTACCAAGCTGAACTGAGCTGAAATCAGAGGGAGACTCAACACACTTTGGAGAGGGCCTGCCACACAGGAGCACCTTTCACCCCCTGGGCACCAGCGCTGGTGGCCGCCAGAGCTTCTAGGGCTGAGCTAATGCTGTGAGTCATTACAATGAGTCCCAGAGGCCCTCACTCAAGGAAAACTTTTCCTTAGCACAGAAGGGACCTGGATCATGACCAGACATCCAAAACAAGACAAGTAAAGTCACTTGGGTCTTCTGGGAGGCCAGAGGAGGCAGGTATTTTGAGATCCTACATTTGAGTCGACGGAGCTTGGAAGACTCCTCTGGGAAGGAATAAATGACGCCCCAGTGGTCTTAAGACATTAACAAACTTTCTGAGCCATTTTTTTAAAACATGAATTTAAGCGCTGCCAATTTTCAATTATCTCTGCTTATGCTGGTGAAGAGAGGCACAGCTAATTCAAAATAGTAGATGATAAAAGATTGCTTGTATTCGGCCTGGAAAAGCAAATTGCAGTGACAATTTTTTTTTTTAGGAGTTTTTTTTTTTTATTAAGTTGTATTGGAGTACAGTTGCTTTACAATGTTGTGTTAGTTTCTGCTGTGCAGCAAAGTGAATCAGTTCCACTTTTTTTTAGATTCCCTTCCCATATAGTTCACCACAGATCACTGAGTGGAGTTTCCTGTGCTATACAGTAGGCTCTCATTAGTTATTTGTTTTATACATAGTCGTGTCTATATGTCAATTCCAATCTCCCAGTTCATCCCCCCCACCTTCCCCCCTTGGTAACCATAAATTTGTTCTCTGCATACGTGACTCTATGTCTGCTTTGCAAATAAGTTCATCTGTACCATTTTTCTAGATTCCACATATAAGCGATCTTTTACGATATTTGTCTCTCTCTGACTTACTTCACTCTGTCTGACACTCTCTAGGTCCAACCACATCTCTGCAAATGGCTTTTAATGGCTGAGTGATACTCCAGTGTATATAAGTACCACATCTTCTTCACCCATTCCTCTGTCGACGGACACTTAGGTTGCAGTGACATTTGAATGACAGTGAGTCCTGCAATCTGAGCAGTTCAACGGTCCTGATAAGATGGCAAAGGCCTCGTTTGAGGAGGACAGCCTGTATTTGCCTTCCCGCCTTCACACAAGATGATAAGTGTTCCCGTTTAAGGTGGAAGCTCGTGACAACCTGCCCTGGGGTGACATCAGGGTCCTAACATCCGCACATCGCGCAGAGGGCTGAGCCAGGAGGGGCTGAGGACTCAGTGCGACAGAGAAGGAGACGTGTGTGGTTTACAGAGAAGAGAAGAGGCGCACGGCTTACGAACACACATTCGCCTGGGCCCTCGCCAGCCCACCGCCCAGGAAATGCTCTTATTTCTCTCTTTAATTTTTCCAAAAAGCCTGCTCGGAGTCTTCACTCCTGACAATATGCACCACTTAGAGATGCCACCTCTGGTCCCCGAGCCGGGGGCAGGACTTCGCATCTGAGCATCAAGGACACACCTGTAACCAGGGATGCACAGGAGTCGGCAGGAGGACAAACACTCCCCTAGACATCACTCCTTGGCCTTCGGCACATTCCTAATGGGTTTGGTGGAAGGACAGGAACGGTCTCCTGGAAGTGCAGAGATCTTGGTTTGCCTGAGTTTATTCTCCACGTTCGGAGGGAGAGAACTCTCTTGTCCAGGGAACAGTACAGCCCCCCAGTGAGAAGGTTTGCTTTGAGATGGTGAGCACTAAATTTAAATGTCAACATCCAGCTGGAGCCCTCCAGATCCCATGGCCAAGTTCAAGAGAGAGCGGCCAGCACGAGCAAAACGTCATCGGGTAGTCCCACTCTACCTCTGGTGTTGCAGAGTCCGCCCACCCCTCAGCATCCGCATGCTTCCACCCTGGTCCACACCCCCAGGGCCCCCTAGAATCCTCCGTACTGGTGCCCTGCTGCCACCCCTGCCCATCACAGCCGGTGCTCCCTGCAGCAACTGGGAATGCCAGGAAATTCCACTGCTCCTCCACTCAAAACCTCCGCTTTACTGGTGCACAAGGCTTATGGTCCCCTCAGAGTCCAAGTTAATTTCCTCTAGTGGTCTTGTGCAAGGCCCTTCAATCCTGTCCACAACACACACACACACATGCACGCACACACTCACACATGCATGCACACACGCACACCTGTGCACACATTCACACGTGCACATTCACACACATGGATGCATGCACACACTCGTGTACACATCTATCACACGTATGCTCTCACACACACATATGCACACATGTTCCCTCTGTCTGATGCCTCTCTGACGTCATCTCTCCTGTGTTCACTACACACCAGTCACACTGTCTTGTTTTCCTTCAGAACTCCAGGAGTGCATCCACCTCAGGGCCTTTGCACATGCTTCTCCCCCACCTCTGTCCGGAGTTTGTTTCAGTGAGTCTATTCCTGGCCTCGCCAGGGATCCACATGGAAGCTCTCCACACATGTACTCCCAACCCCTCCTCAGCCTGTATTTTTCTTCAACACTTTTCAGCACCTACATGAGTGTGTTGCACTATTTTGTCATGTTTACACTCTGTCTCCTATGGTGAAAATGCAAGCCCCCAAAGGCCAGGCTTTTGGTCTATTTTATTCAGTGCTGTACCACTGTGGCATTGCTTAATAAACAGACAAATAGCCCCAAATCCACCCTTCCACACCTGCTTGTGATACAGACCCGGACCCTGTAAACATTTCTCCTGCGTCAGCAGGCACCACGTTAAGCTCGTCACAGTGACAAGAGGGTGGGAAGAACCCCAGCCCGCCACCTCGCAGTCCTCGGCTGAGCCCCAGCACAGACAGAGCCCGGCTGTGGACCACGCTGTCCCAGATGTACGTGGTGCGCACGCCCACCCTCTTCTCCCCAGAGACATTTCCCTTTCCCTTTGCATCCTCTGTTCCCAGCAACTCCCCCATGGGAAGCACTGAGAACTTCAACGAGTGGCTTCCCTTCTCCAGGTGTTCATTTGTCATCTGTGAATAGGGAACAGTTGTAAAACTATTCCCTAAAGCCATTTCCAACTCTAAGAATGCTACGATTCCATGTGGAGCTAAGGAGTTCGTGTTTCACGTGTCTAGAAGCTTCCCTTGGTCGGCAGTTGGGGCAAAGAGCCACCCAGCGAACAATATGAGATATCCCTGTGATGTCAAGGTTTTCGGTAATTTAGAGATAAGACATAGGGTCCGGTCAAGACAGACGGGGGCACCAAGGCCAATGTCAAGTGGTCAAATCTCTCTTCAAATTACAAACAGATGTAACCATACAAAGCATTTAGAAACCTAAGGAGCACCTAACCATGGTGTTTTAAAATTCTTCGACAAAAGTGTGTTCAGCAGTACTCTTTTTAGAAGGATAACTCAATGCTTTAGCTTTCTCTACATGACGTCTTGCTCAGTCCATTCTTTTCAACCCATCGTACAGAGACTTGCTCACGGCCAAAAGCTTCTTAGGTCTCACCTAATGGTACCTGCGTCATCATGCTCTTACGTCTGAGTACCAGTAAATTGAATTTTAGATCTAGTATACTATCACAAGTAAAACGTTAGCTACAGATGCGGATGCTTGGAGAAAACAGTACCTCTGGGGCTTTAGTAATTCGTAAATGAGATCTTGCAACATCCCTTTGAAGAAAATTTTCTAGCACTGGAACAGCCCAGGGACCACTTATGGAGAAAGCGCCAGGTGACAAGCTCAGAGCATTCCAGGAGCTCCAGGGATACCCACAAGGCCACATCCTGCAACATCTTCATCACACGATGATGTGAAAGCAACTCCATCTATCTCAAGGGACCTTGAAAGAGTCTGGTCAGAAGAAAGACAGCCTCAGAAGGCTATCTTTTGTACAAATTTGGGAAATCAGATTCAAATAGAAATAACATGTTTGAAGTGACTTATGCCAGGTCTTTGCTTAACAAAGACTTAAAGGCAAGCAAATATCACCTGCACTCAGTATCTGACAGGTGCAATCAGTGCAAAAGCCAGGATGTGCTGATTAAACACGCCCCCCCAAAATATAATAAAGGAAATTAAGTGGCATTGACAAACTTAACTCATTGAAATGGAGGAACAGCCAATCCGGAAAAAAGTAAAAGGTCTACTTTTCTCCTCTCAATGCGTGAAGTTTCTTTTGTTTAGAATTGGCTTCATCTTTCCCTGACTCTTGGCACCCCCCTTTGACAGCAGCCAATGGTAGGAAGGGTAACATGCTGATGTCCTTGGAATGCTGCCATAAATGTTGGGACTTCTGGCAACTGACAGAAACCCAACATCAACTAGCCAAAGCCACAAAAGGGACATATCTGCTCACCTAAGTGAGAAATCTATGGTGAATTTCCAATGAGGCTGAATCTAGAGGATAAAAGAATGTTGTCAGGACACCCTCTCCATCCTTTCTACCTTGCAGCTCTGTTGTCTCTGTTCCACTCTGTGTGTTGGTCTCTTTGACTCTCACTGCAATGAAACAATGTCTATGTGGGTGGCAAGATGGCTCTGACAGCCCAGACTACATGCTTGTGGGTCACATTTCTAGATTAAGAGCTACCTCCGCCCATCCAATTCCAGGGAGAAATCCAGAGACGTGCTTCAATTAGACTAGCTTTGGTAAAACATCTGCCCAGAGTGAACACTGTGGATACTGTGATTTTATTTTTCCAACTTATCATGTAGTCAACACAATACCTGGGGAGAAGGGGCATGACTCCCAGCCCCACAGGACACATGGGTTAGGATGAGACTTCTCCAAAGAAGGGATTCCAGGTGGAATTTATATACGACAGGTGTGACTGACCTCCAGAGAGCCTGAGTGAGAACAGATCCTCCAGGAGACCCAGATGAGTTTGTAACAATACTCATTGTATTCACTGCATGAAAAAACTGACTGGAAGAGAACAACTCTAGAAACTCATCAGCATCAGCTAATGAAGATATGGAAAATGGTCTTTTACCCAGCATGAGAGTCATTCTATGAGGTGGTGCTATCTGAGCTCTAGCACACAGGTCTTCTAGACAACTTTCCACAGTCAAACACACACAGATGCACACACACACACACACACACACACACAGCCTGTGTCAGAACAGGACAACCGTGCCCTGAAATCTCAGTGGCTTAATACACAACGATTTATCTCTCACCCACATAGGCAGAAGTCTCAAGGAGATTCAATCTTGTAACTCTGCCATCTCAACACATAACTCCCTGATCTCCAAGGCAAGGAAGCAATGAGCTGAGGAGGAGCACTGACTCTGAAATGCTTCACATGGAAGAGATGCTCGCTGAACTGCAAGGGAGCTAGGAAATGTAGGCACCCATAGATCGCGGGTGAGCAGAGTCTGCCATGGTGCTCCTGAACTTGTTCTGTGCTTCCCAGTAAGGGTGTGATGGTTCATTTTATGTGTCAATTTGACTGAGCCAAGGTGCCCAAATATTTGGCCAAACATTATTCTGGATATTTCTCTGAGGGTGTTTTTTGGATGAAATTAACATTTAAATCAGTGGACATTGAGTAAAGTAGATTTGTCCTCCGTCATGTGGGGGGGGTCTCATCCAATCAGTCCAAGGCCTGAATAGAACGAAGGCTGGCCTCTCCCCAGCAAGAAGGGAATTCTGCCAGCAGATGGCCTATGGACTTGAACTGCTGAACTGCAACGCTTCCCTGATTCTCCAGGGAATCCACAATCATGTGACCAAATTTCTTAATATAAATGAATAAATAAATCTGTGTGTATGTGTGTCTCTCTCTGTCTACACACACACACACACACACACACGTGCGTGTGCCATTGGTTCTGTTTCTCTGGAGGGCACTGACCAATACAAAGGGGAATACCCAGAAGAAGGACAAAAAGGCAATTTGGGGAAGCACATTTGCTAGAAGACTTCTTATAAGAGGAGAGGAAGTAAGTGGTTTCCCCAGAGCTCTCTCTCAAGCTGTGGTTAGCATCTTTCTTGTAATCAAGACCCTAAAAATGAACAGGCTTTCTTTTCCTCTCTTATATCCATCCCACCTTCACGAGTTGAACGAGCCCATGGACCACCTGAGTGAATCCACCACATCACTCCAGTCTATACTTTGGGCACCATCTTTATCTCTGGGTCATTTTTTTTTTTTTTTTACCACTCCACGCTAAACAACAGTGACCATTGTCTTATCGTGTGCTTTTCCATAGGAAAAAAAAAAATCTTTGATACAAAATGCTTCTCTTTTTAGCCCTCTTCCCACACTCTATTTCTCTATTGGCATAAAAAGACCTTGTTGATGCCAAGTGAATTTCCTAAAATGGGGACATTAGTGTATTTAACATATACACCAACAGAGCTTTAAGAAAGGAAAAGTTGCTACTCTTCTTTATTTGCAGGGATCATCATCAACAAATATCAAACCAAAACTAACCCTGTTCTTATCTGGTAAATGAAATAGCCAAGAAGCCTCTAAAATCCAGGAGATTCTGGACAATAAGGAGCAAATGGTGCCAAGACCCAGCGTTTCTTACCTGAGTTAGTTGTAGTGACCCTGTAGCATCTCATGGCGGGCAGACATTGACACCAAGCCTCAAGATAGCTTTGATTCCTATCCTGGTCCATCATGACTCAGTTTCCCCATCTATACATAAAAATAAGAAGACAAAAAAGTCCCCCAAACTCTTTCAAGGATTAGTATAAGCAGTGACAAAGCATTCAATACATGAAGTGTCTTACATCACATAACATGAAATTGATGAACAAAAGTTATCTACCAGGGAATGAGCACCGTAGCTAAAAGTAACCTTTTTACTTTCGGCCACTCTCCGCAAATTAAGGAGCCTGGTGTTTTGCAAAGGCCTCCTGTTGCCCTCTTCTATTATTACAGCTGAATGCCTTTAGAAATCCTTCTCCACCACTAAAAATAAAACCCACGTAGGGCCCAGAAAAACCATTGCCAAATCACTGGAGCCAAATTCGGGATCTTTTTAAAAGAGTGCCTATAAAACCATCTATAATTAGAAAGGCTTTCCTGTTATTTTTAATTACTGCATTTTCATGAAATCTCACTCCGCTCACAGGATTGGGGAGTCGCCTGCAGGGCATGCAGCCCTAATGCCGCAGATTAGCAGATTAGCACAGGGCCCTCCCTTCCGCTGGGAAGCCTGGTCCCAGACACAGGAATCCTGGGGGGAGGGGTGGAGGTGCCACTGCGCCCAAAGTAGCTTTGCCAGTTTCTCGTTCTGGGTCAGTGATTCCAAAGCCGCCTTTGGAGACTTCCCAGTGTGTTTCAACCCTTTAAAGCATATGAGTATTTCTAGAAATCGAATGAAGACTCATTCACTCATATTTAGGGTGACTCTGGACCACAGAGCACGTCTCTGTGAGCTGGAGGAGGGAACATTCCTGACAGCTGGACGCCCCAGCCCCTAAAAGCCGGGAGCGGGGCCTCCTGCTCTATCCCCCTAGGCAGAGGGCTCACTGTGCCTCGTGCAGGCCCAGGGGGGACAGACACACACCCTGGGGGCTCTGACGGTGCACCCACCTCCGCCCAGATGTGGGTGGGGCGATGAGGTCTGGGCTAGTCCTGCCTGGGGCTGCCCACGTGACTCCACGTGCTGCAGAAAATAAGCCCCTCATCAGGCAGGAGGAAGAGTCAGGCCTGAGGGCATCCTTTCTGCTCCTTACTCTGAAACCTTAGCCTCCATGTCCCCAGCCCCAGCGGCTCCACCTTCTGATGGGAATGGGTGTCCAGAGCCACCCGACTGGCCAGCAGCTGCATAGAGCTCCATCAGTGCCTCCTGTTTCCTGCTGGGTCACCAAAGCCTAACACCCTGAGGGACCAGGAAGTGCTCATCCAGCAGCGGGAGTGCGCTGTTCTGCCGGCTGCAGCTGTGGGGACCAAGGCAGGTTCTTCAACCCCTCTGTGCTTCAGTTTCCTCATCTGTAAAATGGGGATGGAATTACACCTACTCGAAGGGTTTTTGTGAGGACTAAGTTAACTTATGTAAGGAGCCTAAAATAGATCCTGGCACCTCGTAAGCCCTATGTAAGTATTTAGCTGATATAGTCATTAAACATACAAATTAAAATAATGGTGAATATCATGGATCCATAGTATTGATTGATCTACATAAGCATTATGAATCTGTTCTAATCAATCATGTCCTGTCCAATGTACCCTCATATTCACTGCGGCATTAATCACAATAGCTAAGATATGGAAGCAATCTGAGTGTCCATCGATGGATGAATGGATACAGAAGATACAGTGTATATGTACACCAGAGTATTATTCAGCCATAAAAAAGAAGTGAATCTTACCATTTGCAACATGGATGAAACTTGAGGGCATTATGCTAAGTGAAATAAGTCAGAAAGAGAAAGACAAGTACCATGTGACCTCATTTATATGTGGAGTCTAAACAAACAAACAAAAACTCTCAACTTCATAGATACAGAGAACAGATTGGTGGTTGCCAGAGGTGGGCACTAGGGGGAGGGGAACACGAATGATGGCGATAAAAAGATCCAATTTTCCAGTTACAAGATAAATAAGTCCTGGGGACGGAATGTGCAGCACAGTGACTGTGGTTAATGAGACTGTATTGCATATTTGAACATTGCTGAGAGAATAGATCCTAAAAGTTCTCACCATAAGAAAAAAAAAATTATAACTATGTGTGGTGACAGATGTTAACTAGACTTATTGGGGTGACCATTTCACAATATATAGGTGTCAAATCATTATGTTCTGCATCTGAAACTAATATAGTGTTATATGTCAAATTATACTGCAATTAGAAATAAATAAAATCCTGTCTGAGAAGAAGGGAGAGGATAGAGCCTCCACAAAATGTAAATGTGTAGATATGTGCATTCCTGTTTATGCAGTAAAAGTTAAATAACTTCCAAGTATTATGTTTCACTTTATTTGTTCCCAGGATGGTGATTTTATCGCTTCTTGTCTCTATCTCACAAGAAGCAGGTTGCAGGGGGATTCATTGATATGTGTAATAAAACAGACTTATCAAAGCAGGAGGTAGTAACAAACCACAGGTGTTTCCACTCTAATGCTTTGGACCACACGGCTCAATAAGGAGGACTCACTCTGGTTCTCTCCTGGTTTGTGTGGGGGGGGGGGTGGCGGGGGCTACCCTGACCACCAGCATCCCAGCTCAGAATGAGGATTTTGACTGGATTAACTCTACAGCCCCACATCGACTTCCAAAGTTTGTACTGCAGAGAGAACACTGGTCAAAAAAAGGAAAGAAAGAGAAAGAAAAATAAAAAAGAGTCACCAGTGCATGACATATATGTCCAGGGGACACAAAAATGTAATTCTGAGAAAAAAAACTGATGAGTAGAATTTCTTAAACATTGTGGGCCAGCTGCTCCTTCCAGCTTTGTTTGTTGTCTGTTTAGATGAGAAGAAGAACACTGCATGGTCCCATTTGGAATGTGGACCAATAATTTTACAAAATGTAAAATTCTACTCAAAATCAATCACAGGTTACTCTTTGACAGGGCAGCTATGTACAGGTGCCCTCCTCAGATTTTCATCTCCTTGCTCTCCTTTTCCAGGGTGAGCTGTTGCAGGTGGGCACCATCCTCTTTAAACCGGGGGGTCAGCACAGCCTGTTTCCAGCCCACCTGAGCAGGGAGCAGGTGCCACCACTCAGACTGTGTGGCCTTGAGCAGGTCAGTGAGTCTCCCAACTCCACAGTGAGAATGTTAGGGCCTTTCTCATGGGTTTGTTGTGATGATTCATTGAACTGATGCTGGCAATTACTCCAGAGAGTCCCAGAAACACAGTGAGTCCTACTTCATTATCAGCTACTCTTATCGTGGTTACTGCCAAAACATGCCATCTGACCCTCAGGTACGTGGTCCTTGCTTGCCTGGGATGCATGGTCAGAGTAAATAGCCCAGGTTGTTCTGATTAAGTCTATGGTATCTTTAAAGCTGAGACAGAGGTCACTAATCAAAAGTAAAAGTATTCAATAAAACAGATGAATTTACTTCCCATTTTTGACTATCTAACAAACATGTGTTTGTTAGAACTTTCAAGGTACACAAGGTCAAGGGTATGATTTCCTACCACTTCGGTGATTAGGTTATAAAAGACTCTGACTTCTTTCTCAGCAGAGTCCTCTATTCCGTCTCAGCCTGCACCCCTTAATAAAGCAAGCTGCCGTATGAAAGATGCCCACATAACAGGGAACTGAAAGCAGACTCCAGGCAACAGCCAGCGAGGAGCTGAGGTCCTCAATCCAACAAGGATCCGAATGCTTCCAACAGGCTCTGAGTGAGTGTGGCAGCCAGTCCCTCCCCAGATGAGCCTTCAGATGAGACCACAGACCCTGGGCTGGTGCCATGATTGCAGCCTGTGGGACAGCATGAAACACAGCAGCCACCTACACTCTGCCTGGATGCCTGACCTACACAAACTGTGAGACAACAATGTGCTAAGTTTGGGGTGATTTGTTACACAGCAAGAGATGACTAAGACACTAGCTAAGCTATTAAATATCAAGAATAAATAATGAAATCTTCAGGAAAAAGTGAATCAACATTAAGGATTTTTTTTTTTTGATCTGGCTAACTGTATCCTCCATAGCAATATTTGATACCAAAGGACAATGGAGCAAATGTTTGCAAAGTAATGAGGGAAAGAAAAGGTGAGCCAAGAATATTATACCCAGTTAGAGGTTGTTCAAGAAAAGAGTTGAAAAATAATTAAATAAATAAATAAATAAATGTGTTTATTCAAACTTTAAAGGTAAACTAGGTCAAGGGTATGATTTTGTACAGAAGTCAGCAAACAACCCAGCCCATCATCTGTTTTAATATGACCCATAAGCTGAGAATAGTTCTTACATTTTAAGATTATTTTAAAAGTCAAACAATGATTCATATTTCAGGACATGTGAAAAGTACATGAAACTGAAACCTAAAAATAAGGTTTGACTGGAGTACAGCCACACCCATTCTTTTACCTCTTCTCTGTGGCAGCTTTTTAAAAAAATCTTTTAATTGGCAAATAAAATTGCAAGAGGTTTAAAGTACACAAGGTGATGATCTCATGTATGGATACACTGTGAGAGGATTTCCCCCACTGTCTAAGGTGACAACGGCAAAGTCGAGCAGCAAAAAAGACCATCTGCTCACAAAACAGAAAAGACTGACTTTCTGGCCCCTTAGTGAAAAGTCTGCTGACCCCCGATTTGTTCCTTTTTAACTTGATTCTTAATTTTCCTTTATCCGTCTTCGCCAACTGATACAATTTCACAGACTAAAGAATTAAAAGGTAAACTCAAGAGACATAGGTTTGAGGTGGGAACACTGCAAAGTACTAGTTTCCAAAAAAGACATTCAGGCAAACTCATGATCCCACTCATTTAATTTCTAAGGAAAACTGATTTCCAGGGGAAACCAGAAAGGGAAATGTTAAACTATAAATTTTTCTGAGGAAAAAAAAAACCAAAAACATGGAATAAAAGGGCTTTCTTTCCTACATCCTCATCTGTTCTACGAGTATTTCAGGTTTTTAATCTCTCTCATCTGTGTATATATTCATGAAACCTCAGGAAGAAATATGATCAGATGTAAAATTTTTAAAAAACGTAAAAATGTTCCTTGGATTTGTTACATATTTTTCAAGCCCCGTATCTAGAGGGTTGTTTCAATTTTTCTTTTCAATTTTATTTACAGACATCACTCATCTAAAAAAAATGATCTTTTGCTTTTCTTATTTCAAAACATCCTCTGGAGGAACCACATATAATCAAGTCAAGCTCTTTATCTTCTTCTCTTTATCTTTATATAAAATATACAATGTAAATGTGTTTTTACACAGTGTTTTCCATAGGGTGTGTTGTTTTTGTCACTGTAAACTTCTAGGGCTCTGAACACAAAAGAAGGTGACAATTCCTACCATAATCTTCCAAGGGTTATATTCACTCAGTTTGTCTTGTGAGTGAGGATGAAGCGGCCAGATGCTCTCATGGGTGACACATGGATGAGAATTCCCACGTACACAAAAGGGATTACTTAGCACATCCAGCCTCCCGTTTTTGGTTGACACCAGGAAAATCAAATGGAGTCATAATTTCAGTGGTGATAATGTTGTGATATGTCCTCTTGTGATAAAGAATCTGAGGTAGCCCCATAAAGACTCTATTAAATGCAGTTGTGTTTGATTATGTTTAAGGCTTTGACATGACATAGACCCAGTTGTGGACAATTCTCTCATCGAAAGTTCCTGCAAAAGGGTGTGTTTACAGACAGCAATTCATCATCCTCCTAATGGCCTTTGGAAATGGAACTCAGAAGCAGCCAAGATTTCACCTTGGTGGACTCTGGCGTCCCCCCTCCTTGACCAGCTGTTCTCTCTGGGCTCCGTCCCTTCCCCATGGTCTCCCCGCCTCAATGGTTTCTGGTTATTTTCAGAGCCTATCCCTGAAATCCCTCCCCATGTGTCACTGGAAGGAGAAACCTCCAGTTATATGCAAAATTCAATTAAGTGAACCCTCTCACTGCATAAAAGAGGCTTTGCTGTGTGCCCAGATTTGATCAGTACCAATTTATGATTTTGCATCATTCATATGAGGAAACTAATTTAAGCTGAAGTGTTCACGGAAAGGAGTGACTTCACCTGTCTCCCTCCTCCTCCGTGAATTTTTCCCCCTCTATCGAGAGCTTCAGTGTCCTAAAAAGTTACCAGTCCGGGGGGGAAAGAGGGGACAGAAGCCCTCACCTCATTCAAGGCTGGCAGGTGGTTGATGAACGGATGCAGGACAAGCAAAAACGGCAGCTGAGCCCGGGGAGCAGCCAACCCCTCTAAGGAGACGCCTTCTCGTGAGGAAAAGAACCACGGCCAGTATGCACTTGACAACCATGCTGAACCCCTTTTCCAAAGGACAGGAGCAGCGCTGGGTCAGCAGCCTGGAGGGCGGGGGGCAAAAGTGGGGCAAAGAGTGTAGCAGTGAGAGGCTGCAGGAGCACAGGACACCCAGGGTGTGGCAGGTGCCAGGGATCCGGACTGTATCCATCTGGGAGGCAAGGTCATGGCCCAGCCCCCAGTGGGAAAAGCTGGCAGAAGCTAAGTGGGCTGGGGTTAGTCTAGAGCTCTCTCGCACCGCAGAACTGGGTGGGGTAACAAAGGAAATAAGAATAATCTAGTTCTTCCAACTGGGCAAGGCTGCTGGTGAGGGATTGGAATAGGAGTAGGAAACATAATTTCAAGTCTTCCTGGGTTTCCCATTCAAGCCAGAAACACCAGATGCTGAGGGTACCAGCATCGAGGTATAGTTATTGCAGTCTCACAGCTGGTAAGGTTGGAACTGCTGATATACTTCCTGCCTGATAAATGATGCCCAAGGACTCAAAAGCTGGTGGAGCCAGAGGCACGGAGTTTTTTTTCTGGGAATCACACTTTTAATGTGATAAAAATCAATTCACAAGAAAGCATCAGATCAAGGTGGCAGACTGAACAAGGTACAACTCTCTCCCCTTGCCCTTGCCCCAAATTCCTAGAAATGACAAAGGAAAAACATGTTTCAAAACAGAACGAATCCATTAGACCTATGACATGAGAAAGAAACACAGCTTCAATGACGCAGCCACTCAGCTTTTTAGACTGTTTGTTACATGGGCTCACTTTGATTATCCTAATACAAAACTAAGCAACTTGAAAGAGGATTCTTGATATTTAAAAAACATAATAAAACCTAAAATTTATAGCATTATTTTAGTAGTTGGATGGCAAGAGGTAAGAAAAGTGATATTCAAGACGGGAAAACTGATCAACGTTATCTTGTGGCAAGATGTTTGGTAAAACTTAGCTTTTATTTTTTGGAAGACAGGTCATGTGCTAGTGGATCTTGTAGGTCTGGAGATGAAGGTGAACAGAGTGCTAGCGGAGGGCCTTGGCTATAATTTCACTTGCAAAGCCATTACAAGAAAGAAATGAGTTCGGAAAAGGAGGGGCTAGTGTATGCACAGTAATCGCAGAGAATAGAGTCCAGAAATTCCCAGGCTTGCATGACTGGAATAGAAAGAACTTGGTATGCCAAATCACTGCTTAGATGAAGGAGGCCCAACTTAGATTGTTCATCAGCAAGAAATAAAACTTTCTGGTGTTAAATCACTGAAATATTGGGGTGTTTGTTACAGCAGCTAGCATGAATTACCCAAGACAGTTTTCTATGTACTTGTCACAAGCAATTAGAAAGTGTAATAGGAGAAAAAAAGATCCCAGTCACAATAACAATAGGAAAAAAAAAAAAAGCCTAGATATGCCACTAGCAAGAAATGTGCAAGAACTATATGAATATACCTGTAAAAGTTATAGAATATCTAAAGAAAAAACTTGTAAAATATTTTTGCAGAATATTTTAAGAACTGAATAAATAGACATAACACTCACCTGAATAGATACTAAAATTATGTCAGTTGTCCCAAAATTGGTCTACAAATTCAAAGCAATCCTGACCAAAATTGCAACAGCATGTTTTTTTAGAGCCTGACATGCTGATTCTCACTTTCATTCTGCAGAGTAAATGAATGTACCAGAATAACTAATAAAATCTAATTTAAAACATGCAAAGAAGGGGAAGAGTCAGGCCAGATATCAAAACATACTGTCATACTGCTGTAGAAATTATAATAATATATATTTGTGGAGGAATGGAAAATACATCAATGGAACTGAACAGAAAATCTAAAAATATCACTAATGTGGCATTTCATATCAGTGCAGAAACAATGGTCTCTTCAATGGTATTAAAGTAATTGGCCATCATTTTGGAAAAAAATAAAATTAGATACTTATACCATGACCAAAAAAAATCTAAATGATTTTAAAAGAATGAAAAGATAATATCAGAGTAATGTTATAATCTTAGAATGGGGAAGGATTTTCCAAGCTAGTCACAGAACTCAGAAGTCATCAAGGAAACACTGACAGCTTGACTACATGAAACATTAAAACATACATGTGAGCAAAATAAAACACCCTATACCAAGGGAAAATTGGAAAAATGAGAGAAAATATTTACAACATATACAACAGGCTAGGATTAATATCCAGAAGATATGTTGAAAAATCATTCACCACTCAAGATGAAAAAGGAGCAAAGAAGGAGCAAATGTTATGAACCAGTGAGAAAGGATGATTTTAAAATGTATGTTCTGACATGGAAAGGGGTTTAAGATATATTGTTAGTAAAAATAATAATAATAATCAAGGGCTACAGAATAACAGGAATAGTCCTATCTACTTGTTATAATTATGTGTGTGTGTATGTCTGTGAAGCCATAGAAACTAGGATCTGGAAGTTTCCAGACAGAATTGTTAATGGTGACTCCTAGGGGAAAAACCCTCAAGCATCATTTAAAGGAGAAAATTGCAATGTCTATGCTTTATTATAAAGCCTCTGTATTATTTTTTAATTATACAGAGAATTTTTACGTGTATATATATTTTAACAGGCTTTATATTTTAGAAAAGCAAAACGAGTGGAAAGTACAGTGAGTTTCTAAATCCCCTCATCCCCACACACACAGCCTCCCTCCACCAGACGGTACGTTTGTTACGATGGATGGACCTACACTGACACCTCAAAATCACCCAAAGTCCATAGTTTGAATCAAGATTCACTCTCGGTGTTGTACATTCTGTAGGTTTGGAGAAACGCATAATGACACGTATCCACCATTATAGTGTCATACAGAATAGTGTCACTGCCCTAAAAATCCCCTGTGCTTGGCCTATTCATCCCTCCCTCCCCAACCCCTGGCAACCACTGACATTTTTACTGTCTCTATAGTTTTACCTTTTCCAGAATGTCATATAGATGGAATCACAGAGGATGGATTGCATATGTACATTTTAAAATCTTCAAAAGCACAGAAATACACCTGGAATTGTGTCTGAACTCAAAAGCATGCAGTTGAAGGGGCAGGAAGCTGTTGAGGCTGGAGAAGCTCAGGTGAGCTCCACAAAATAAAGGATGAAAAAGGAGCTGATGAGATCAGAGAACAAGAAGAGAAGGAATCCATTCACCCTGGGAAGAGGTTACGCCCCAAATAAGGCCACACGGAACATAAACACACATCACACATGTAAGGTATGAAAAATATACACACAAAAAATTATATAAAGTGTAGAATTAACACTGGGGAGGAAACGGAATCAGTACCATCTATGACATGCTTCATGAAATCACCCAGAATGCAGGAAAAATGTCCTGTAAGATGAAAGAAAGACTAAATTAAAAACATAGATACAGTATGGTACTGGCACAAGAACAGAAATATAGATCAATGGAACAGGATAGAAAGCCCAGAGATAAACCCACGCACACATGGTCACCTTATCTTTGATAAAGAAGGCAAGAATATACAGTGGAGAAAAGACAGCCTCTTCAATAAGTGGTGCTGGGAAAACTGGACAGCTACATGTAAAAGTATGAAATTAGAACACTCCCTAACACCATATACAAAATAAACCCAGAATAGATTAAAGATCTAAATGTAAGGCTAGACACTGTCAAACTCTCAGAGGAAAACATAGGCAGAATACTCTATGACATACATCATAGCAAGATCCTTTTTGGCCCACCTCCTAGAGAAATGGAAATAAAAATAAAAATAAACAAATGGGACCTAATGAAACTTCAAAGCTTTTGCACAGCAAAGGAAAACATTAACAAGACGAAAAGACAACCCTTAGAATGGGAGAAAATATTTGCAAATGAAGCAACTGACAAAGGATTAATCTCCAAGATTTACAAGCAGCTCATGCAGCTCAATAACAAAAAAACAAACAACCCAATCCAAATATGGGCAGAAGACCTAAATAGACATTTCTCCAAAGAAGATATACAGATTGCCAACAAATACATGAAAGAATGCTCAACATCATTAATCATTAGAGAAATGCAAACCAAAACTACAATGAGATATCATCTCACACTGGTCAGAATGGCCATCATCAAAAAATCTACAGACAATAAATGCTGGAGAGGGTGTGGAGAAAAAGGAACACTCTTGCACTGTTGGTGGGAATGTAAATTGATACAGCCACTATGGAGAACAGTATGGAGGTTCCTTAAAAAACTAAAAATAGAACTACCATACGAACCAGCAATCCCACTACTGGGCATATACCCTGAGGAAACCATAATTCAAAAAGAGTCATGTACCACAATGTTCATTGCAGCTCTATTTACAATAGCCAGGACATGGAAGCAACCTAAGTGTCCATCATCAGATGAATGGATAAAGATGTGGCACATATATACAATGGAATACTACTCAGCCATAAAAAGAAACGAAATTGAGATATTTGTAGTGAGGTGGATGGACTTAGAGTCTGTCATACAGAATGAAGTAAGTCAGAAAGAGAAAAACAAATACCGTATGCTAACACATATATATGGAATCTAAGAAGAAAAAAAAAAAGGTCATGAAGAACCTAGGGGTAAGATGGGAATAAAGACACAGACCTACTAGAGAATGGACTTGGGGATATGGGGAGGGGGAAGGTTAGGCTGTGACGGAGTGAGAGAGTGGCATGGACATATATACACTACCAAACGTGGAATAGATAGCTAGTGGGAAGCAGCCGCATGGCACAGGGAGATCAGCTCGGTGCTTTGTGACCACCTAGAGGGGTGGGATAGGGAGGGTGGGAGGGAGGGAGATGCAAGAGGGAGGAGATATGGGGATATATATGTATGTATAACTGACTCACTTTATTATACAGCAGAAACCAACACACCATTGTAAAGCAATTATACTCCAATAAAGATGTTAAAAAAAAAACAACATAGATACAGAAAATAAACAAAGGATGCCCAACAGATGGAAACTTTACCGTTCCTGCAAAAAGAAAACAGAATAAATGCAGATCAAATGCGCTTGACTAACACATATATATATCAACAAGGTATATCCAGGTTCATTTCTTAAATTTTAATGATAAAATTCATCATTTTTCCTGTACTGGAAAGAGGGGTTTCTAACCTGGAATTAACCTCCAGATTGTAAACCCCACTCTAAAAATGCATTAATTTTAAAAGAACATAATTAACCACTAAGAAATGTCCAGGGAACGGTTTGATTATGTGCAGCAAACCACCAAATCCTTTGCAACGAGATAGAGGAAGGGGATTCTCTAAAACTCAGGCTGCACTGCTCACCCACAGCGACAGGAATGCTCTCCGGACTAGGGTTCTCAGAGGCATGAAGGTGCAGGGGCAACTGTGTGTGAAGGGTAAGTGAACAGCTGAGCCACTTAACACAGAGGGAAATCAATGCGGGGCATTGGTTACACGGGATGCAGGAGCTGAGACGCCAATCCGGGCTGTGAAACGAGCCAGAGATAAACAACAGAAAGAATGACAACCATCCCCAGCTGGAGAGACAGATGGACGAGGTCCATGGTTAGCCCTATGCAAAGGAAAACTGGAACCACAGCAGGTCTGTCTGATGGAGGTGAGAGTCACAGAGGCGACACAGGTCCTGCTGGAGACATCGCCAGAGCAGAGGCGTGGAGTGGGGCTTTTCCTTCCATTCTCCCCTCTGTGCGGCCGGATGGTCTAACCCAACAGAAGCCAGAGAACCAGGAGCCTTGGACTGTGGACCAGAGCGCAACAGGCGAAAGGGCTCTGCCCCTGGAGACAGCAACACAGCAGAAGTTTGTACTGCTTGAGGGGCTCTCACCAGGGTCTCATGGACCTTTGAGAAACCCCACAAAGGTCCAGAGAGGTTTGGTTTGCTTGGATTTCCTAAGGAAGGCGGCCACGGTTTCATGGTTGGGGGTGGGGAAGAAGGAGCTAATCTGCAGGAGCATCTTCAGTGGTGACTGAGAAAACTGAGCAGAAAAGGTCAAGAATTTGCAGGGATGCTGGGAATGACCCACCCAGGGAGTGGACCTGGTGAGTGAGCTACATTGACCCCAAACCCCAAGGACACTGATGCCCCAAGTCAAGGACAACTGTGTTACGTATTAAACCTCAAAAAGTGGTCTAAAAAGGGGTCCTCCAAAAACATGGATTAAGGCTTTTACTGTGCAATTACAAAGGAAAAAGTGGCTGAAATTCCGTAATTGTGTTTTCATCTTACTTGGTAAATACTAACAGCTTATGATTTCCCAGACGCCAAACGAGGGTAATAAGTCCGGAAATGAGGGTAGGCCATCCAACCTCAGTTACTTTGCAAACTTATTCTAGTTACAAGACTTTTGAAATATCAGCATCTTTTCAGTGCCCCACCTGCAAATATTAAAGTGCTTTGCCCATCACCACCTGGCTTACCTGGTCCTCTTTTACTCTGTGTTGCTGGCTGCAGCAACAGTTTAGGGCCTGGACCCCATGTTTTTTACCATCAGGAGGCTAAATGAGCATGTGTTTCAGGAAGTGTGGGCTCTTTCTCTACCCAAGCAGGCATTTTTTCAGACCCCTTACCTCTTAACGTGCCACGCTGACTCCATCATCCAGCCCCTGGCTCAGATCCCACCTATCAGACATGGTCACGACAATCACATCCGCCTCTGTAGCAGCATCTGTGGAGCACACAGCAGACCCCAAGACTCCTCCCCAGAGAGCCTCTGAAAGCCGGTCTTGTGGCAGCTTCACCCCAAGCAGGGTGTCTACATTTTACACATCAAAGCAAGCTCAGCTGTGCGGTCAACTTCCCCAGGCGGATGACAGAGTTGAAGTGGAGGCAGAGGGGAAAGCCCTAGCCTAGGTTCCATCTCCAAACCCCGTTCTGCTTGATATGATTTAAATCTTTCCAGCACATCCTGCTTCATGTTTTCCTCAGGGCACAAAACAGTCTGAAACCTAACAAGATGCCCCAGGGAGAGGAAAACAACAGTTCTAAGTAATAATCCCGCCCCTCAAGAGACCAGGTGAAGAAATACTTCATCTCTGTAGTTCTCAGACTCTTAAAAACTTTCTAAAGGAAGGCTGTTACCCCAGAAACAGTCTTAATGTTTCCCACTGTTTGAAAGAAGCAAACTTGTTTTGAAATAAACACACACACACATACATCATACGTATGTGTGTGTATCCTATTTAATCTCAAGATGTTTTTGAAGGAAATTTTGAAAAACAAAAAAACGTTACAGCGCATGAATGTTCAGCAACCTTTACCTAGAAAGTGTTCAGCACCTACTATGCTTTCATAATGAGCGAGAAGATTTTCCAAAGTTGCATTAACAAAAGATGCCTCTGGGAAGTTACCAAAGGATTAGTTCCTATTATGTTATGACTCTGGATAGTCTACAGAATTCAGGAAACTTAATATCAAGGTGAATCAGATTTGTGCTATGTTTATACACGTTGCCTTATTAAATAAATCTACTTATAAAATGTTGATATAAAGAAATTATTATAAATATATTAAATGAAGTAGGAAGGCTACCATTCAAAGAAATTCTGATGTGAATTATTTTCTAAATCATCCCTGATTTGTGTTTTGTTTGGTATGCACTTTTGCAAATACTTTTGAGTTTCATTAGGAAAGGAAATATCTAAATTTAGAGGGGAATTTAAACTGCATTCTCTAACTTTAATTTTTAAAACTGCTACGTAGAAAAATTATTTCCAGAATGTAAAAACGACAGCAACCTAAGACATTTACATTCTTTCTACTCCGACCAGGACTGTGGTCAACCTCACCTATCCGGAGACGCGCAACAACCAAGCGGTACTGGGATGGTGGCGCCCTCTGGAGGCTGTTAAAGTGAACTGTCTAATTTTAAGTCCCTTCAACATCTCTGGGATCTTTAAAAGAATCATGATTAGAACAATGAACAGACAGAGATTTTCCTTTCTCTTCTGTTATTGCTCAAACCCAAGGTATTTCCACCTAAGACAATCATTTTCTCACACTTCCATATTCTTGTCTAGAGAGAATAAATTTTCCTTTCATCTCTACTTATGAATGAAAATATTAAAATGACTCTAATTATGCTTGAAACCTGCATGGAGGTAACAAAAATTGAGACATTTGAAATGAAATCAAACAACATCACTAACTGCTAGCCCTTGATTCTCCCCTAAGAAACCCTTTCCCAGAAACTTCACAAATTCTATTTCCTAAGCACCAGGATTTCAACTTTGTAAATGGTTATTAAATCACTGATTACCTCTTTTGTTTATGTACTAGTTCATTTATTAGTTATTGCAGATGTCTTATTTTCTAGCATTTGAATGCTTCGTGTATTAGCCAGAATAGGGTAGGTTATCCTTCAGTAATAAACTAATCTGGAAATCTTAGGGGCGTTATATGTAAAGGTTCGTTTGTCTCCCTCACAAAGTCTTCTGTGGTTTCAGCCACTTTCTAGGGACTCTTACTTCTGAACAGTAACTCAGAGATCCAGGCAAATTGCTTCTTACAGCTACACCATCTGGGTCCCATGGTTTCCAGTTCACTGCATCAATGGAAGAGAGAACTGTAGGGTCATACATCCTCTCTCAAGCGCTCTCAAGGTCCAGAAGTGATGCTTATAATTCTGGCCCACTGTCCAGAACTTGTCACATGGACCTACCTAGCCCCAAGGGGCTGGGAAATGTGGGTATCATATGGATAATCACTGAACAGTAAATGTCTCTGCCACGTATTTCAAAACTTTTTTAAAGGATTTTTTTTTCAAAGGAATTCCTTTATTTTTATTATTTATTTATTTATTTTTGGCTGTGTTGGGTCTTCGTTCCTGTGCTAGGGCTCTCTCCAGTTGCGGCAAGTGGGGGCCACTCTTCATCACGGTGCGCGGGCCTCTCACTATCGCGGCCTCTCTTGTTGCGGAGCACAAGCTCCAGACGCGCAGGCTCAGTAATTGTGGCTCACGGGCCTAGTTGCTCCGCGGCGTGTGGGATCATCCCAGACCAGGGTTCGAACCCATGTCCCCTGCATTGGCAGGCAGATTCTCAACCACTGTGCCACCAGGGAAGCCCCAAAACTTTTTAAGTTTGATATTTTTGAGGGACAAGTGGATCTATCCCAGAATTTCAACCCACTTATAGCACTATCCATGAGAAAATACAATCTTAATCAGTTGTAAACTGCTATATTACTTTAATAAATACAAAAAGGGAGAGGAAAAAAGCAGATTCCTTCGAAATAAAGTCCTAGAAGAATAATGCTCGCTAGGTACCACTTCTCAGATAAAGAGATCAGTTTGGACGACCTTGGACATCTGAAGCAAGGTTTAACTAAGAGGAAAAGTAACAGACAGCAATAATCCACTGGGCAAGAACTGCAACAATTCTTCATGAACTACAATGTAACACATTTATGAACAGAGAGGAGTAAAAGCCAAGAGTCTGGTTGCTCAGCCACTTTCAGGCTCAGTGGAGAAATAGCACCTCCCAGTGATGTTTCCTCATATAACTTGCAGTTCCCTCATAAACACAGGAGTTCCAATCTTGGTTTTATTGCAATGGTTGAACTCTAATACATTTCTGGGCATTTTAGATTGCTTCCAGAAGAACTGGTGAACCACGATCTTACATAACTGTCCATCACAAATGACTTTCCAAGTAACTTTTGGAGCTAATCAGTGCCACTAAAAAAAGATGCAGTGAAATCACATGATAGTCCGTGCTGTGGAGATATTCCACAAGGGAGCCAGCAAAGTAGGGCAGAAGAGGGAAGGAAGGTCATGAGTGAATAAAGAAAACAAAATTTGTAAGGATGGCTTGGAAGAAAATTGCTCGTGTCCAGAGCTGACTGGCATAAAACAGTGATCAAGTATAAGTGTGATGGAGTGAGCTGCGAAGTTTTATCTTCTGGTAATTTACATGAGACATGAAATGAGTTCTAATTTCCTTACTTCTTGCAGCTTCTGTAGACACACACACACACACACACAACTCAGGAGGGTAGGCATGTATTTGGAAATAAAGAACTGATTCCCACTTCTTGTCTGGTGGGTCCTGAGTGCAGGATCTACAAATGTATCCAGCCTGGGCAGGGGAAGGACGGCCAGGGTGTGATGAAAAGGTTCTAAAACTGTTTTGTGGTGATGGTTGTACAACTGTATATTACTAAAAAAAATCATTGAACTGTACACTTACAGTGGGTGAATTGCATGTTATGTAAATGATAATTCAGTAAATCTATAACAGAAAATAAAACCCTGCAAACAATGGCTATGCAGTCAAGAGTGCATTATTTTTTTATTGGAGTATAGTTGATTTACAATGTTGTGTTAGTTTCAGGTGTACAGCAAAGTGATTTAGTTATACCTATATATGTGTGTCTATTCTTTTTCAGATTCTTTTCCCTTATAGGTTATTACAAAATATTGAGTATAGTATGTTCGATGTAAAAAATGTATGGTTACCAAAGGGGAAAAGGGAGGAGGGATAAATTAGGAGTTTGGGATTAATATATACACACTACTCTATATAAAATAGATAACCAACAAGGACCTACTGTATAGCACAGGGAACTATACTCAAGGGTGCATTATAAAAATGCTTTTAAGACTCATTAGAGGGTTCCTTCTTAAACAAATTAACTTTCATTTGTATTACTAAACTCTGGTGTCACAGGAAAGTAGAAGTGCCCATATACCTACAGGTAAATTCATTCCCACGTAGTCGCTGCATCCTCGACGTGAGCCTGTAGAAGAAACATCCATTCTGTTCCATTTATCAGACAGCTTGTGCAGACGCCAGCAGCTCAACCACAAAATGAGAGGGAAAGTTACATTTCACAGCTCCTGTGATGTTCAAACAAGCATCCGGGGTTATCAGTGAGTCTTGCAAAACTCTCTTCCCCTCAGGTACTAAAACATTATTGCTTTGACATTGTCATTCAGGCACTAAAAAGGAGCTGTGGAACACAAGATAACATGTACTGGGACTTCCCTAGTGGCGCAGTGGTTGAGAATCCGCCTGCCAATGCAGGGGACACGGGTTCGAGCCCTGGTCTGGGAAGACCCCACACACCGTGGAGCAACTAAGCCCGTGCGCCACAACTACTGAGCCTGCGCTCTAGAGCCCACGAGCCACAACTACTGAAACC
Source organism: Eubalaena glacialis (assembly GCF_028564815.1). Taxonomy (NCBI): domain Eukaryota; kingdom Metazoa; phylum Chordata; class Mammalia; order Artiodactyla; family Balaenidae; genus Eubalaena; species Eubalaena glacialis. The sequence continues at coordinate 5,486,431 of NC_083719.1, read as the reverse complement.
CGCACGCCTAGAGCCCGTGCTCCGCAACAAGAGAAGCCACCGCACTGAGAAGCTCGTGCACCACAACGAAGAGTAGCCCCTGCTCGCCGCAACTAGAGAAAGCCCGTGCGCAGCAACGAAGACCCAACGCAGCCAAAAATAAATAAATAAAATGAAAACCTTGAGGATATTTAAAAAAAAAAGATAACGTATTTATGTTCCAATCATCGCAGGGTTGGCATGACAGTGCTAGGGCTGCGGACAAAGAACAGCCTATGACAGTGGCCTCCCTGGCTCTCAGGCAAGGTGTCCCAGGTGTTAGAAGGGTGTCTTCCACTGCAGGTGCTCCTAATCACCCTTCATGACCACTTTCCTTGAAGAGGCTTCAGGCTTTTACATATACAAGTTATAACCTCCATACTGAAATTGGGCTCTTCCAAATACCAGAAGTTGGAAGCAGTGGTGTGCTGGTAAATGCTTAACAACAGGCTCTCCTGGAGGTGAAAGGAGCTGATCGACGAGCAGCGTGTACTGACCGCCATGTTGTCAATACTGCTACCATGGCCGATTTCAAGCTACCGACTTGATGTTGCTGAACATGGCGTTGGGAAGAGACGTTCACTGTGGCTCCGGTGAACCAGCGGGAGCCTGCTCCAGCACACCTGTGCCCGGGGGCAGGGCACACAAATTACAGTTTTTGATCAAGACTTTAATCGAGCCCTAGAATGTCAGAGTAAAACTATGTAATTTTTTTTTTAATTGAAACCATTGAAATAAAGTTAAAAGTATTTCAAATTTAATAAATTGCTAATTCGTATTTATATAGTTTCTCTGTATCTGGGTGTTCTCTCTGCAAATTTTCAACAAGGTCATTAAACACATATGTATTATATATATGCACACAGTGTATACACACCTGTATGCCTGCATGAGCCCAATGTTGATCTCAAATTCCCAAGGCCCAACCAAGGTTCTTGCAGTTCCTAGGTTCTTGGAAGTCCAAGGTTCTTCAGCTGATCTTTCTACTAGATGGCAACTGTCATTAAGGTCCTCACTCAGTTACAATGGATCCACTAACCAAAGAGTCATCATTTTTCCAAGGGTGGTGCTGAGTTCCAGGTCTTCAGGAGCAACCAACTGAAGATGGCTCAGAAGGACCTCATCTCATCTCCTTGAGCTATAAACACATGACCTGCACCCAAGAACAGGAGTAAACAGGTTGGGATTAAAGGTAGATGTTGCTGATACCTGAGGTCAGTGAGTCACGCGCCACACATTGGTTTATTGGTGAGGGAAGGCTTCTGATCTCTAAGACACGGAGAAGACTGGCAAGTCTGAAAGTAGAAACAACATCTTCCACGGGGGTGGGTTGTGTAAGATGCCCATCTCCACCCGCCCCCAGGTCGGTGCTGCCTCTCACTCTTCTTTGGGACCCCACCTAGGAATCTTAGGTATGCACACAAGCAGTGGTAGGTCCGGACATCAGACAGCTGGGCATCGTAGGTGTACTTTCCATTAGGTCCTGAGGGTTGGCCATGACGTGCAGTGAGAGAGACCATCTTTGCAGAAATGACAGACAGACAAAAGCTTCAAAGCGTACAGAGAACAGGGACACTTGATAACCTTGTCATTCTGCCTTAGACGTGGGAGGAAAAGAAAACCTGCCATATTATCCTGTGAAGACACTTTTCAAATACAAAAGACATTTGTAAGCTAGATTTTGATTTTGAGCTTTCCTTAAACCATATGAAGAAAAATTCCCATCTTAAAATTACCATTGCCAGAGAGAGTTCACAATGGGGAGTTAACAGTGGCAATTAATCATTTAGCATTTATGTAACATCTGGCATCCGCCAAGCGCTTTCCAACCAGTTTTCCTTGTTACTGCTCGTAATCACGGCAGGTTGGGGTCAGCCGTGTTCATTCCTATTTTCTCAGAGCAATATGTAAAATAGTAACTTGACCCTTAGAGAAAGATCTCATAATCGCAAATAAAGCTAGAAATAAGTGACAACTTTCATTCTATTCAGAATGCCATTCTTGAAAGTTGTTAATAGGGAGAAGTATTTTCTGTCAGCTCTGTTAACAGGACGGTGATGGTGTTTTGTTTCTTACTATATAGGAGCCAGATCCAAAATTCATGTCTAAAAATACCATCAACAGTAAAGGTCAAAGAGAGCTGTACTTTGGGACATAGCTTTCGTTATTTAAAAACAGAGAAATATAAAGTCACGTGTGTGTATTCTCCATTTGGAAGACGCAGACTTTAAGACCACAAACCATAATAAACATTAAATATGCTTCAACTATTCCAGGATACAAGGCAAACACATCATCAGTCAACCAATGAATTTTCCAGTCTCTTGCATTATTGTAAATGTGAGAGACTAACCAGTAGGAAGGGAGACTCATCTTCGCTGTATTAATTGATCCCCTGCTTTCAGCACCACACACGTACATGGATGCCGCAAACTAGCCCTGCTTCCTGCCTGCCTGCGGGGGAGGGGAAGGGCATCAGTCCACGGCTTTATTCACATCTTTACAAGACCGGTGATAAGTGACATGGTGGTAGGGAACAGAAGAACAAAACTTAGTCTGATGGGTCAGAAAAGGCATCCCAAGAAAGTGACACTGAGCTCAACCCTGAAGGGTGAATAGGTGTTAACAGGGAACAAAGGGAAGCGGGAACAGCATGTTCAAAGGCCCTGAGGAAGAGGCTGCACAATTCACTGGAGGAATTCAAATGAGGCCAGAAGTCCAGAGCTCAGAGCCTGAAGGTGCAGGGATGGGGGTGGGGTAGATATGACTCCCAGAAACAGGCAGGCCTGGGAGCCCAGGAGTTCCACAGAGGTCTGGGCTCAGCAGCTTGGGCTCTGGAGCTGAGCTGACAGCGCCTTAGGTGCAGCCACCACTGACGAATCCTAAGGGACCTCCGTGCCTCTCTGTCCTTACCTGTGACCCGGTATCTGCCTTGCAAAGTTGTTGTGAAGATTCAGTGCTCTGTTGCATATAAAGCACTTTATATACAACTTGGTAATTTTCATCTAAAGCCTGAAGTATCCCCCTCCTGACATCTTCTTACCTTTAGGACATTCCTAACCTAGATTCTATGGGGCACCACCCTGTAATGTACTACAAGAAACGGAACTCAGATTAAGTGAGTTTGGGAAACACTGCACGCTGTCATCTGAAGCATCTGAAAATCCCACAGTTGTTTTTGTTTTGTTTTTTTTAATAACTTTCTTAATCAAACATGCACAAAAATTGACTACCGCACGCCACTCTCTGTTTGCTGGAGGCCATGCTGTCACCTACTAATAACTGATGTCTTTAAATCCCCAAAAGTTCCCTGGAGAGAATGCTGAGAGGCTCCAGCCCAGACTGATTTTAGACTTTGGCTTGTGCATTTGCAAGGCCACAACAGAACAGTTTCAATATAGTTATTTAGAAAATAAATTATTCCAAATCTCCCATTTAGAACACATTCTCAAGGTGTCCTCATGAATCAGAATGTTTTCCCAAACCATGGCTATAATTTTCAATTTATTCAGTAGGTGACTTTCAGGGAACGAAGTTGTGTTACTGGAATAATACAACCTTCTTAGCATCATTTCACCTCCCCGCCTCAGTTTCCCCATCTGGAAACCACAGTGTCAGACTAAGTGATCCCAAAGCCCTTCAAACACTGAGATTATACAATCCCATGTTAAAATCTTCCCAGGTTACCTGATGTATGTTCTTAGGTGATTACCGAACCAATGCAGTCTCAATACGACCAGACAGACATACATCCATCCACAAATGGACAGACCCCTAGGTCTTTGCCTCCTTGCTCTGTGTCTGTCTTTGCAGCGCTGAAGAATATTCACCAAACTCACGACCATGGTTACCTTTGTAACATTCTATGTGACCATTTTTTAATGCTTTAAGTACAGAAAATATGTATGTATGTATAATATGTATATTTTATACATAATATAAAAACAATGACATGACGGAAAAGTGCCCAAGTATTAACAATTGCTAAACCATGGATGTGTATGCCTCCATACTTTCTCTAAGTTTTTAAATCTTCAAATGTAAACATTATGATCTTAAGTAAGTTATAGATTTTTTGAATGGTGATCTCACAGAAGTCTTTGAAGTTGTCTTACACGTGTTCTTCATCATCTCCCTGAGTTAACTGTCTCCAGGCTTAAATTTAGAAACAGAAATACGGTCTTGCCTCTTGCCCTGCAAAATTCACGTTTTGTTAATTATCTCATAGATAAAAGAACTATTTGCTTCAGACCAAAATTAAGCTTTAACTAATGGCAACCAGGAACTAAAACCACACCCAAGCTATCTAATTGCATTTCAAAGTCAGTTCCATAAGTTTAACTATCAGAGTCCTAGGGAGAGATATTTTCCCACCACCTTTATCTGAAGGGAAGACCTGTTTCCTACTATTCCATATAAATCACCTTGAGACCAACCATGGCCAATATGCCATTTAGTTTTTGTTAAAAATAAACATTCAAAGAGATAACATATTGTAAAACATCTCAAACTCTATCCAAATTATTCACATTTCGAATTAGGCTCAAGTCTGGGTTGGTGCCAGCTATGTTTATCTGTTTGGGAACAGCGTCTTTGTAGCCCTTAATTATATACAAACAAATGAGACTTTAATTTTTAAAATGTTTTCTTTGTATAGAAGGATTCTGGTTCTTATCAAATGCTGAACTAGCATGACCCTGGCTGCCCTGGCCAAGATTAAGCTGGAGAACTCTGGAGATCAAACATCAAGAAATGGGGTGGGGACAGTTTTGTTTTGAACATGGGGTGATGGATTTGACCCGTGTCAGGGGCAGCCTGGCACACTGTGGGAGAATAAAAATAGAAGAGGAGCCATAACTGGGCAACTCTGATCTCTGGTCCAGATGGCCACAGGAGGAAATTCAGGGAGGTCCAGATGCTCTGTACGTACGAGGAGCTGAGACTGACAAACTTCAGGCAGTAGCTTGCCCATCCCCCCAGGGCTGGTAAATTCTAATCTAAGAGCACCTCTCCCTAATGCCTCCTCTCCCAGTAGGGTAGGAGATGAAGGCCTGAGCTGACGTGTGGTCCTGTGGGGTGGGGGCATGACTGTGTTTTCTGGTGCCAGGTTCTTGTCCATAAGGTTTATCTACCCCCATGCTTCCAGCTCACTTGGGCTGAGGCAATGGAGTCGGGCCTCCTCCATCTGCTTGGCTGAGGGAGTAGCTGACATCTCAGAGAAAAATGCACTTCAGGATAAAAAGAGAAAAAAAGCAAGACTGTTGATGGGTATATCCTTTGCAAAAAAAAAAAAACTTACTAGATGACAGATTCCATCTGAAGCAGAAATATTAGACCAAGGATTTACAATTAAACTAATAAACATTTGAAAAGAGATATTAGCAATATGAAATAAAAAGAAAAAATTATAGAAAACAAACAGAAACATTTGGTGTGAAAAATATGACAGTTGAAATAGAGAATGGATGGAACAGGATAAATAATACATATAATGAAGAGATAATAATAACAGATACAATAAATATGCAGCTGAGGAATAACATAGCAAACTGGAATATCAATTCCAGAAAGAAGAAAGAAATGACAAAGAATTAGAAAGTGCAGGAAAAAATAAAAGTGATATGAAGAAAAGAAATAGATGCACTAAATTCAAATAAAAGGACCTCCAGGGGAGGGGAGAGAAAAATTAAAATGAAACTAGTAAAATTTGAAAAAATGAAATACAAATTTTCCAGAAATAAAAAAAATTGATATTGAAAGGGCCAAAAGAGAAGAATAATTTAAACACATTTAATGAAATTTCAAAATATCAGACAAAAAGAAAAATTTTAAAGCTTCCAGAGATAAAGAACAGATCATATACAAAGGATCAAGAACTCGGTCAACATTAGATTTTTCAATAGTAACATTGGATATAAGGGAAAAATGGATCAGTGTTTTCAAAACATTGAATAGCCTAGATTGTTGCATACAGTTAAACCATCATTCAAATAAGAATATCACCAGGTTTACAAGATCTTAGAGATGTTGCCATTCAGAGGCCCAGTATAGCTGCTGCTACCCTATTGGACATCCTAGATATAGAACATTTCCATTGCCACAGAAAGTTCCATCAGCCAGCACTGAAATAGAGGACATCATGATGGCAGCGTTTTAAGAGGATGAGACCAGTGAATGTGTGGAAATACAAGAGTTCTAGTCTCATTATTGATGAAATAAAAATATCAATTAAAAATGTAGAAAGGTAAAACAAGCAGAAATAATATATCAAGAGGGTAGAAGTGGGTCCAAATATACCAAGGTTATAGTAAATGTAAATGGATTAAACTCATAGTTTAAAGGTAAAGGTTGAAAGAAGGGATAAAAACCAAAGTCCACATAGATGCTCTACATATACAGAAGACCCACCTAAATCATAGAGACCTGTAGAGTTTGACAGCATTGGTTAAACCATATGAAACTGATAGATATTTCCAATTTTTTATGGTTCAATGTAGAAAAGAAGGATGAAAGACATAAATGCCTACCAACAAAAAAGAAGGCTAATATCGCTGTAATCATGCTAGATAAGAGACACTGAGACAAAATAGAGCATTAGGGAGACAGCCCTGATCACAACATTAATAAAACAGATTCAATTTATTCAAATAATATAACAATTTTGTTAAATGTACATACCTAAAAAACACTCACAAAATGTAGCAAAATGTGTTAAAGCCACAGAAAGAAGTTGATAAATTCACCATCATATTAGATTGATATGGCAATTATTGGTCATCAATCAGGCAAAAAATTTCAGCAAGAATAGCTGAACAGTATGATTAAGAAGTTTTTTCTAATGGACAGATACAAAGTTCTATATCTCCCAATTTTTAAAACACTTTTTTCTCAAGCTCACTTTTACAATAATCAATCATAGATAATAACTGACCAAGAAAACCTCCACGTGTGTCAAAGAACAAGGATCACCACTGAGGACAGACAGCTCTTTGCTTGGTCAGAGACCCAGAAGCTCAATAAAAAAGCTCTTGAGATCAGCAAACCCAGTATCCACCCAGTAGGTGAATTCCACAAAAACTGTCTCTAAAAGTCTTAAGAACAAAGCAACATCCCACTAGGGGACCACCTGCTAGACCTCGAGACTCAGTAGAGCTTGAACCACACCTCACTGAGTTCAGTGACTCTCACTTCTGTTAACTCACACAAATAAACCAATCGCCATACTGAGCAGTGCATTGGCCAGTTAGAGCCTAATGTAGCAGGGTGCTAAATGGGACATTTCCTAGTCTCTAAGAATTTTGCCTAAAGCCACAGAGCTTGGGACAGGAAGCAGTAAGTACACCTACTTGCTAAAGAGAGACATGAACACATCTGCGACCAACTTGCAGAAAAATAACAAATGCACCCCTGCAGGTCGGTATCATGCCCCTACAGTCATCTCCAGCATAGGTAAGAGAAGCCTAGAAGTGCACAGAGGATTGAAGAAAACCAGGAGAGCAATTGGTGGTCCATTGTGGAGGGATGTGCCTTTCTTCTCCGCATCCCCATCTAAGGAAAAGCAAGGGAGACTCCAAAGGAATCACTCCTAGAGGCTAGGTGCCTGCAAGAAGGCACAAGGCACCTCCCTCCATGGCTTGAGGCTGGATGAGCTACAGAAACTCCTAAATCCATCTTGGTGTGGCCCCCTTTGTAGACCACTGTGAGATCTCTTAGGGGACCTCGATGTCCATCCCAAGGACAGACATGTCAGGTCCTATGGAAAACTGAGGCTTTATGTTTCTTTAGGCTAAAGCAGCCACATGACACACATGTTTCTTGGTAGTTTTGATTACATTCCATAGCATGACTTGTATGCGCTATTCTCTCATCCATCTGGCCAAGAGCTCCTCCCAGGAAGAGCACAGTGAGAGATGGGAGACGTTGAAACTCTCATACATTGGAGGGCTGGCCCATGAGTCCCCACCCAGTGGTCCACTCTTTATGTAAAGAACCCCATTTCTTCAACTGTTCCTTTTGCAAATGGTTTATAATCACCCACTATCCCTTGGTTTCTCTATTCTGTTCTCTCCCTTTTGCCAATGTCTTTGATCAAGTAACTTGCTCAGAAATTGCAGTAATTACACGCAAAGTTGGACAAAGAGAAATAAACACCATTTATTTTTAAACATTCTACAAATCAGGATGTTTACTCATTGGGTGATATAAATCTGCATTACTGAGGGTTCACGTCGCAAAAGAATTAGAGATCAAGCAATTTTAGCTTAGCCAGATTCCTTCCCAGATTTTTTTTCTTTATTTGCTAGGTTGAATGAGTTCACCCTTGTCATCAATGTGAAACAAAAAAAAAAGCTGGTAAAATATTAAAAGTGCAAATAGCTTTGCATAATTTTCCTGCCTGAAATATAATTGTCACAATAATTAAAGTCTTGGCTGTCTTGTGTTTTTTTAAATCTTCACCAATTTATGTTATTTCTCCAGAACAATGTCATCGATTACAAAAATAGTCCTTCATGGAATAAAAAATTAGTTAATAAATTCTTGTATAACAAAAGGTCCTGCATCTTATAAATATTTTACAAATGTTTGTCAGTTTGTTTTTCTAAAGGATTTTATTATTATTATTTCTTTGTTAAAAGTCCTGAACCATGAATATATCACATCCTGGGACTGCAAGATAATTTATTTTCTCTAATCACATTGTTCTCTACAATTTGATTTGCCTCACTATGTAAACTCATTTCCTTGGCATGAGGACAGCTGTCCAGTGGCTGACGCTGCGACAAGGCAGAGCTGCAAGTGTCACGCAAAGAGCCAGGCTCTCCCATCTGCACTGGCATTGCCACCACCCTCAGGTTTCTGCCTGAGACAACCCTCTATACAGGGCGAGTGACATGCAAGCCTTTTCTGCAGCTGCAGGAGTCAGGGAAGGGCTGACTCCTAAGAGCCTGAATAATAGTTTAGCCTCAGGTCATTGAACTCATATATTCAGCCACTTCATTTTGAGCATCAACGATGGGTCCCATGGAAGGTGAAACAGGGGGCTGTGTTTCCTCCACTTATCAGCCTCAGAGGCCAGTTCTGGCACAGGGTGCCATGGCAGTTGTATTATTTCCTGTTCCCATCCTGTTCCTCACTGTGACTGCAAGCTCCTCACCCTTCCCTCAATCCTCCAGGCACCCCTCCATCGGCATCGTAGTTCTTACAGTTCTTTCAGGAAACTAAACAGGAGAGTCTGTAAGTGAGCACACACACCCCTTTAGACCTGCAGACCTTGGGCTCTCATAGTTCATGAGTAAGATCCATGTGAATCTGGAAGCCTAACCATCATTTACAAAATTCCCTTTGATATTTTCTCTGGGATCCTGGAGGCCCTTTTACGAAGATGCTCTTCATGGCTTTATTAACACTCCAGTGTAAGGGCAGCTACTGTGGTGTCCTTCATGGCTGCTGAGACACAATCTCTGTTACCAAAGAGCTGACAATCAGGTAAGAAAAATAACATTTATTTAAAGGGAAATGTATTCTCAATGCTCTGTGTATATTAATTCAATGGAAGTAGTAAGAAAAGTAGCAGCTAGCATTATTGAGTACTCAGTGTATTCTAAATGCTTTGTACATATTAATTAATTACATAATGACTTGTTTAATCCTCACAAAACTTATTGAAGTTGTTACCAAGATCTGGCCCACTTTACAGATGGGAAAATTTACCTTGTCCTCAATACTAGTTATTGAGAGCAGAGGCAGGGATTTGTACCCAGGAAATCTGAATCTAGAGCTCATTCCTACAACAACTAGAAAATACTACCCTACTGATGCTCTACCACCAAGTAGATAGATAGGATTTTCACCCCTGAGTACAGTGACAACTAGTGTGATACATAAATAATGCCATGTGCTTTAGGAGTGAAAAAGTGGGAGGGATGTCTGCCAACTGGGGAATCGGGAGATATTATGACGCAGCGTCAGTTGCTCCAAGCCACGTGTGAAAGATAGAAGTAGAGGAATAATTTCTGTCTAGTTGGATGGCATGTGCGAAGAACAGACACACAGTCTCAGCCCATGGAACTCCCTCGGCTCCCCACTCCTGCCCTCTGGTCACGGGGAATGGCATTCCATGAGCATCAGTCCTGCCCCTTTCCCTTCCCTCTCAGAGGAACTGTGTAGCCCTCGTTTCCAGAACTCAAGCCACTTCTCTATACCTTGCAGTAGCCACCATATACCATCATATAGACTTGGTCCCACTGCAGCTGGCTCCTTCTTTTACACCCTAAGAGAACCTTCCCTGAAGTTTCCGCTTCTTCACTGACAACATTACTGAAAAGATGAGTCTACATGCTCTTCTGGATTATAAAATAATCCAATAAGATTTCAGTTGCTTAAGCCTGTAACCCAGGTGGTGAAATCAGTTCTTCTTCAAGTGTAATTGAAAAAAATATCTAATTGATTCCAAAATGAAGAGTGGCAATGAAGGTGGCTCAGTGAATAGCCAGCCTGTAGAGGAAAAGAGGAAAAGTGAACTCTGCTTGAATCAACATGAAAAGTTTGCACAGACTGGATCTAACTCCGTCTCTACATTCCCTAGGCTTACACTTACTCCCCCAATCTTCATAAATTACACAAACCAAAAACCCAAAACCCTAGTCAAATCCCTCCTCCATCTGCATGCCTTAAAAGGAAAAACTTCAAAAGGTAAAAACTCCAGGGACAGCAGTAATCAAAGGGCACGACCCCGACATGACTTGACAATGAAGTGGAGAATCTTTAAGAAATCAGGCCTCAATTTGAGCTATAAGGTCCAAAAGTTGAGAATGATGTCATAATTTTGATAAAGTTAGTTTCAACGGTTCCAGTCTTTTAAGGACTACTCAACTTCACAAAGAAAATCCTAGCCTGTGACCACTGAAAATGCCTCCAATGCAATAGTTTTACAAGTAAAAGTATGGAGTCCCATGAATAATGCAGAGTATAGAGTATACTGATCTGTAATCAAGTCATCAAACTATGGCAAAGAAAGTCAAAACTTGCGCCCTGAACTTCCACTTCTAATGAGGATACGGTAGGTCACAGCCAATACTCCTGCTTTCAAAACTTTTTTTAAGGGATAAATTACAAAAATCATTTTAAAGCATTGGACAGCCGTGGAATTAATAAGGACTAAATGAACTAAAATTCCAGAGAGAGAAAAGTGGATGATTGATACCCACTTTTCCCTGGAAGCATCTTCCAGGTCTAGATAGAAATCTGATGATCAGACGTGGGCAAGGTAGAGGATGTTGCTGGGGAAAGAGAAAGAGAAAAGCTGTTGGTGGTGGTGTAGGGCTAAGGTGATAAATCATACTACAGGTGAGGGGTCTGAAATGCATAGCTGATTTCATCCACAAGACGCTTGCTCACCTTTTTGGCTGAGTGGTCAGGGGGTGGAGCCTAAAGAGATAGGCAGAAAGTTTTTGAAAAGGAGAATAAAATTGCCATGAATGTTGAGGTGATTAAGATCAAAGATCTCCTGAGGGAAGGGGTTTGAAAAGAAGACAGACAGAAGATGAAAGCCTATGGTGAATTGACAGCAGGAACTTTAGCTACTTGTCAAATTTTGGTGTTGCCTCTAGGCTGAGAATCAAGGTTCAGCCACTGGCAAAAACCGGCTGCTGGGAAACAGAAAAATCAGCAAGGATTTTGATGTTCAAGCGGGACAAAATTAGAGACTGGAGGGCACCACACACGTAACCATTCTCTCCATCAAGACATTTGCCAAGTTATGATTGATCAGACTCAATCTGTCTCTGTGAGAGGCTGGAAAATCTTTGTTTCCTCAGTTCTGACAGACTGTGGGTGACTCAGCTTTGCCCTTGAGAGGCTTAAGTTCCGCTCTCTGCACTCCTGACCCCCTCACAGCTCAATCCCTGATTAGAGTTTGGAAACTGACCTCCTCTCTCAATCTACTTTCACAGTATTTTAGATACAATATCCAGCTTACAGAAAAATCACGAGGTGTATGAAAAGATAAGACCATATGCTAAACAGTAAAAAATCAACAGCATTAGATTCACGGTTGACCCAGATACTGGAGATAGTGTAACAGAACGGGACCCTATGGGCCTTCCCAGAACAGACTACCCCTGCCCCCGTGTCCTCCACCCACCTCTTGTTTGTAGAAAACTGTAGCCTCCTAGGACTTCCCTGAGTTCCAAAGAGTAAATTTAATCAGAGAAGTGAGAAAATGCAGAAAGAAGGGAAAACAGTCAAATAAGACAAAATAATAGTTTAGCCATTAAACAAAGTCAAGGACCTCTAGTTCCTCCTCAAGGACTATAGATAATATCCTGAGCCGTGTCCTTTGAGCTGTTTTGCAGATACTGAAACCCCCACCAGGTGGAGGAAGTTAAATGTCTGCTGTCCACAGACACATAGACCCCAGACCGGTTGGAACCAGAAGGTTGATGATGTTGATTCCCAATTACCTCAGCACCAGCCAATCAGAAGAATGTTCACAAGCTGATCACACACCTAGCAACCCCCCCTCCCTCATCTTATCTTTAAAAACCTTTCCCTGAAAGCCTTCGGGATCTTTTAATCACTAGCTGCCCTGGACTCCTTGCCTGGTGCCTGCAATAAACGCTGCACTTTCCTTCACCACAACCTGGTGTCAGGAGATTGGCTTTACTGCGTGTTGGCAAGCAGACCCAAGTTTGGTTCAGTAACAATAGAAGACAATTACTTTAAAAATAAGTATGATTAATATGTACAAGAAAACAGAGGAAATGAGAGGCAACATACATGAAACGATAGCAATTTGCAATTGAGAAGTGGAATTTGTTTTTTCAAATAATGGGTATGGCAGAACTGAAAAATACAAAATCCAAAGTTAAGAATACAATGAAAAGTTTTTACAACAGATTGCACACAGAAAACACACAGAATTAATGAACTGAAAGGTGTTAAATAAAAAATATGCAAATTGAAGGATAGAGATCAAAAAGTAAGAAAATTTATTTTAAAACTTGAGAGATAGGTGTAACATATTCAAAAGACCTAAATTAATATAATTGAATTACCAGAAAGAGAGGAGGGAAAATGAGACAGGAGCAATATTCAAAGAGATAATGACTGAGAATGGCCCAAACTGATGAAAGACATCAACCCACATGTTCAAGAAGTTCAGCAAACTTTGAGCTAAACAAATATAAATAAAACTACATGTAGGTACATTATCAATGTCAGACTGATGAAAATCAAAGACAGAAAGAGAATCTTAAAAGCAACCAAAGAAGTAACACATTACCTTCAAACAAGTCAAGATAAGACTAATAGCAACTTCTCAAAAGAAATGATAAAAGCAAAAAGGAGGGAGGGGACTTATAACCTTAAATGCATGTATTAGAAGAAGGCAAGCTGAAAAGTCAAAGATTTAAGTTTCCATCACAAGAACCTAGAAAGAAAAATCAAATCTCACTTAAGAAGGAAGGTAATAATAAAGCTAAGGGCAGAGCTTCAATAAAAATTTTTTAATCCAATTAAAATATCAACAAAGCCAACAGTTAGTTCTTTGAAATGATAAGTCCCAGCAAAATAGAACAAGAATGAAACGCAAATGGCCAAATAAGAAAAAATGAGCTAAAACTATAGATCCTACTAACATTAAAAATATATTATGAACAAATTTACTCCAAAAAATTTGACAATTTGGATGACATCAAATTTCTCAAAAAATGCAACCAATTCTAACAGAAGAATAAATAAAAATTGTGGATAGTATGATGTATATTAAATATGTATCTTGTATAGATACAAAAATAAAGAAATTTTAAAATATATATTTATTTTATATATAACATATGCATATTTACAGCAGTGTTAATTTTATTTATCAAGTTGTATGTTACATCCCTAGTACTTATTTATCTGGAAGTTTGTACCCTTTGACTGCCTTCATCCAATTCCTCCTCCCTCCACGCTCTGCCACTGGTAACCACAAATCTGGTCTCTTTTTCTGTGAGTTTGTTTGTTTGTTTTTGAAGTATAACTGACCTACAACACTATGTTAGTTCCTGTTCTACAACATAGTGATTTGGTATCTCTATGCATGTCAAAATGATCAACATGATAATTCTAGTTACCATCTGTCACCATACAAAGATATTACATAGTTCTTGACTGTATTCCCCACACTGTACATTTTATCCCCATGACTCATTTATTTTGCAACTGGAACTTTGTACCTCTTAATCTCCCTCACCTATTACATTTCTCTCCCCATTGCCCTCCCCTCTGACAACCACCTGTTTGTTCTCTGTATCTATAACTCTGTTTCTGTTTTGCTGTGTTTGTTCATTTGTTTGTTTTTTAGATTCCACACATAAGTTAAATCATACAGTATTTGTCTTTCTCTGTCTGATTTATTTCACTTAGCATAATACCCTCCAGGTCCATCCAGGTCCTACCCAATATATATATATATATATTGGGTTGACCAGAAAGTTCGGGTTTTTCTGTGTCTTCCTACTCTGCTATCTTGGCTGCTCTCTGTATTTTAAAGACTCTTGATCATACTGCCAGATTGCCTTTCTGAAAAAACCATACTAAAGTACACTCACACAAAGAGATGGGAGAGGGCCTAGGTCAAGACTGATGGATGAATGGATGGATTGGTTGATTGCTTACTTAAATAATAATAATGTGCATTTGTAGAGCCCTTTGCACTTTATAAGTCACATTCATGGTCTCATTTCTAAGAGAGGTGTTATCATCTCTAACATATGAATAAGGAAACTGAGACGGGAAGAGGTATGATGTGCTAAAGGCACTAATGCAAGTCAGCAGTGTCCAGTAGTTGCTGAAAATCTCCCTCAATGACAGTAGCAAAACAAGCACAGTACGTGAATGAACAGGCCCTGAATAGCTCCTCCACACTCTGGGGTGCAGGGTCCTGCTCGGGCTCCAGAACTGGACCAACGTCATCAGGGCCTTGGTCTCTGTCCAGTTAGAGCAGGTCACAAACTGCAGACATGTCTTTTTTTCTCTTAGTGCCTCTTCTAATACATGAAGCCTGCTTCTCTTCCAAGCTGCCTGAGTGTACTGCCAACGTTTGGGATTGCTCCAGCTGATGTATGGTTTCTGTGCAACTTAGGTCAAATTCCTGACAGAAAGAATCTAATTGGAAGCAAGGGCTGTGCCTGTTGGGTTAGATTTCACCCATTGTTCTATGGGGTAGGAAGGATGGGGTCATAAGGTACATGGAGTGAACTGCCTGACACGTCCACCCAGGGTTGCCTGGGATATTATGGACTGAGAGGGTGAACAAAAATTGGTCTCTGCCCTGGTGGAGTTGGGAAAGTTTTCTAAAGAGGTTAGTCTTGAATTGCATAGACTGATGGATTTGGTACTTGGGCCATAGGGTGGGAAAGTAGGATCATCAGGAGATCAAACCAGGAGCCAAAATTGAGGAGGGTTTAGATCGTACACATGAAAAGAAAACTCAGGTAAAATCACTTTAAAGAGAAAAGTAGTTTGCTTGTAAAGATTTGCAAAGCATCCCAGATATACAAGGACTGGCTTATTAATTTTAAAAAATTCAAGATTAGATATAAAAAAAGAAGTCATCCCCATAGATAAAGAAGAGATTTAAAGAAACAACAGAATGCCTCATGCAATGCTACATCAATAAATTTTAACACTGGAGGAAATGGATGCTTTTCTGGTCAAATATAAAAATAAAAATTTACCCAGGAAGAATTACAATTGTTAAATAGTCTATAAAAGTTCTATAATTGAAAAAAAAAAAAGTGACTAGAGCCTGATGGTTTTACAGCTGAATTCAATCACTCAAACAAATATTTATTAAACTCCTGCCATATGCCACTTCTATTCTAGACACTAGAGATAGAGCAATAAGCAAAATTAAATCCTTTGTCTTGTATCATTTAGAATACACTCAGAGAAAACAGGGCAGGAAGAAATGGATGCACACCGTAGCAGATGGTTGTAAAGGCTAGAAGGAAGGCAGACATCACAGGGGGCACAGATGCTAGAGGAAGTGCTAGTCGCATCAGCTTTCCAGGACCGTTTGCACGTTGACACCCATCTGCTAGCTAAACGAAGTGACAGAGGGAGCGGTGTGGGCCTCTGGGGAAAGGATTTCTATGTTATCCAAACACAACAAAGAATTTGCAGCTACATGGATGGGCCTAGAGATTGTCATACTGAATGAAGTAAGTCAGAGAAAGAAATATCATATGATATAACTGATATGCTGAATCTTAAAAAAAAGATACAAATGAACTTATCTACAAAACGGAAACAGACTCTCAGATGTAGAGGACGAACTTATGGTTACCAGGGGAGAAGGGTGTGGTGGAGGGGGAGAATAGCTAGGGAGTTTGGGACTGACATGTACACACTGCTATATTTTAAATAGATAACCAACAAGGACCTACTGTATAGCACAGGAAACTCTGCTCAGTATTATGTAACAACCTAAATGGGAAAAGAATTTGAAAAAGAATAGATACATGTATATGTGTAACTGAAAAAAAAATGTACTACAATCCTAGGGGGGAAAAATCACTAAATTGTATACTTTAAAATGGGGGGATTTTATGGTATATGAATTATATCTCAATAAAGCTGTTATTTTGAAAAGAAAAAAAAAGAATTCCAATGTTATCTAACTGTTCCAGACCATAGACAAAAGTGGAAATCTCCTCAACTTGTTTTATGAGGCCAACATGACACCAAAAAGTGATAAAGAGGATTCCAAAGAGAAAACAAAACACCTAGGAACCTCATTATGAACATGGCAGCTCAGGCAACAGCAGAGCCAAGCTCTGTGGGAGGCCAAGTTGGACGACTGGGGGACGCTCCCTGGGTGGGTCTCAATGAACTCGACCCTGAAGGAATCCAATCTAGCACCCTCTGCACTGGAAAAGCCATCAATCAGATCAACACAGAGACAATCTGATGATTTAAATTTCAATGAAAGGGAAGGATTATTGATTGCTGAATCCTTATTGAAGGATCATTGAGACCATGAGAAACAAAGAACACTGCATGCTACAAAAGCTGAGACATGGAAACAACCTAAATGTCCGTCAACAGATGAATGGATAAAGAAGATGTAGTACATATATACAATGGAATACTACTCAGCCATAAAAAAGAATGAAATAATGCCATTTGCAGCAACATGGATGGACCTAGAGATCCATACTGAGTGAAGTAAGTCAGAAAAAGACAAATATCATATAATATCACTTATATGTGCAATCTAAAAAAATGATAAAAATGAACTTATTTATAAAACAGAAATAGACTCATAAACACAGAAAACAAACTTACGGTTACCAAAGGGGAAAGGTAGGGGAGGGATAAATTAGGAGTTTGGAATTAAAACATACACACTCCTAAATATAAAATAGATGTATTTATCTATTTTATAAGGACCTACTATATAGCACAGGGAACTATACTCAATATCTTGTAATAACCTCTAATGGAAAAGAATCTGTAAAAGAATATATATATATATATATGTATATATATATGTAACTGAGTCACTTTGCTGTATACCTGAAACATTGTAAATCAACCATACTTCAATTAAAAAAAAAAAAAAAGAACACTTCATGCAGTAGTGCCCCCAGCAGTTGGCGAAGGAGGGCCATGACAAAATGAGCTTCACTCTTGCATCTAACAAGGTTTCCACACACTTCCTTTGTTAAATAAGTGACTGAGGATTATAGAGTAAAGGTCTCTCCACTTTTCCCAATGCAACCATAAACCTGGAAAACTTCTAGAAAATATAGTCATTAGCTTTAACTATATGGTTTTCAAAATTCATCTTTAAACACTCATTTTATTTTTCAAAAGGCAAAATTTAGCTCGAGCAGGAAGCATATTCAGAGTTGTGGGGTTGCCCTCATGCACTGTGGGATACACATCCATAATCCACGTGTGTTCCAGCGGTGGAATTTATCTTCTGCTTTCGCCCCATCTTACGTGTCACTTCTGGCTCCAACCTGTTCATCTCCCAGGTCTAGAGGAGTGGGAATAAGCCACAGCAACGCCACAGTTACTCCTTGCTCCGTACCAACTCCATTCGTCCACTTTTTAGTAGTACAACAAAAACCAAGCAGCTCAATTAAATCTGAATGCAATGATCATGCTTCATTCTGCACTTTGCATCAAAACCAAACAGAATTCTTGTGGGCTCATTTCCTGTACAATCTTCCTAAATGTCCAGACCAGCTTTTCAAGTTCTAATGAAACAAATCCAAGTTAATACTGTTTGCTAAAAATTAGAGATGAATGTAAGAATGTTACTAGCAGCTTTAAAACAGCCCCAAACTGGAAACAACCCAAATGTACATCAAGACAAAGGATAAATCTGAGACTTCCCTGGTGGCGCAGTGGATAAGACTCTGCGCTCCCAATGCAGGGGGCCCAGGTTCAATCCCTGGTCAGGGAACTAGATTCCACATGCATGCCATAACTAAGAGCTTGCATGCCGCAACTAAGGAGCTGACGAGTCACAACTAAGGAACCCGTGAGCCGCAACTAAGGAGCCCACCTGCAGCAACTAAGACCTGGCGCAACCAAATAAATAAATAAAAAGGATAAATCTCTTCTGGAATATTCAGACAATGGAGTATGGCATAATATGTTTGTCAGTTCAGGGTAATAACAAAACACAGCAGACTGGGAGGCTTCAACAGCAAACATTTGTTTCTCACAGTTCTGGAGGCTGGAAGTCCACAATCAAGATGCCAGCAGGCCCTGTGACTGGTGAGGTTCCACTTCCTGGTTGGCAGATGGCTGACTCCTCACTGTGTCCTCACATGGTGGAGAGAGAGCAAGAGCTCTGGTCCCTTCATCTCCTTATGGGGGCACCAACCCCATTCAGGAGGGCTCCACCCTTATCACCTAATTACCTCCCAGAGGCCCCTCCTCCTCATACCATCACACTGGGGATTTCGGCTTCGACATAGGAGTTTTGGGGGGATACAAATATGGACTAAGAATGCTGCCTGCCACATCAGTAAACAAAGGATGTCTCAGCCATCAGTGATTGAAGCCACCCACAACAGTGAGCCCTGAGGGAACTCAGGATGGAAACAGGAATGCCCACCATCTAGGAGTCATCAGACTGCAGCCACCCCCCAATGGGGTGCAGCTTGAGGAAACTCAGGATGAGAAAGCACAGGTTATTGGCCCCAGACAGCTGAGGTGCATCTCAAAGGAATGATTTCAGTAAGCCCAGACCCTTGCATCCTCCCATATAGAGGAAAGTGCTGAATTCCTTAACTTGAGATGTCTGGTTTTCTTTCTAGGGGCTGGCAAAGCTCATGTCTTGCTCTGGCCAGCAGATAGGGACATGCATGTTGTCAGTATGCAAAAATGCACGGGGCCGCATGCTTGATGACCGGGAAAGTAAGGAACAACACATAAATGAGCTCACCAGGACTGTAGACATTCCTCTGCAGGCCTCTTAATACAGCCAACATTAAAATGCCATTTGGGGAAGTTCTGCGGCCTCCAGCACTGCCAGGGTTCTCATAGTGCTTGAACACCAGGATCATAAAACACTGGGACTAGCCGATTCGGGAGATCACACCAGCCGAGATCCTCAGTTTGCAGATTCCGAAGCTGAGGCTCTAAGGTGTCTGTGGATCCACAAATGTTATCTGGGAAAGTAACGTCTCGGATCAGCGGGGCTCAGCCCGGGCTGCACAGCAGAAATGCTTTGAAACGTTGACACCCAGGCTCAACCTCAACCTAATCCCATCCTAGTCTCTGGCGACGAGGCCCCGCAGCAGTGGTATCACCAGCTCCCCAGGTGAGTGTGATGAGAAAACTGATGCATCTCATTCTTACAACCTTAACTTCGGCTCCCTTCAAATCCATCTGCCAGCCCCTTTGCAGAGCCCTGGGCCGTGGAGGGGTGAGTTTTGTTGGAGAGAGCGTTATGGGAAGTGGAAGAGCTCCACCCACGTGGGGGCCCCGCCTCCCAGAGGCTCCTGACCGGGGCGGGGGCGGGGCACCACGATCCCAGCCCCACGGGGCCCGCAGCCCATCACCAGCGGCCCTGGCGCAGGAGGCCAGCTCCTCTTCTTCGTGTCCAAGGTTTCCTCTCACTTCCTTCCATCCCACATCCAGTGCGATGCCAGTTACGTAACCCGAGAAGCTGTTTTCTTAAAGTTCAAAGTCGAGATGGATCTGGCACAGCAGGAAATTCTGGATAAATTTAGTCAAGATTGCAGATCTCTCCACAGAGGCACGGCGCTGTCTCGGCTGTGCTGCGCATCCCGACACCCAGAATTCCCAGGCTGGAGAGTCACACCTAAATATCCGACTTCAGCCAGAAACAAGCAGATACGCAGCCCCTGGGCCATGTCCCCCGCTCCCGGGAGGGAGGGACGGCTGGCATTGCCACTGCATGCTATCTCTGGGGTTTAGCCACCTGGAGAGATTCCCAGGCCAGGGGTAGCTTCCCTGGGAGGGGCCTGCTGGCTGGACCTCTCCTGACTGGCTCAGGGTCCTCATCCCGGACGGGGTTAGGGACTCTGCCGTGAGACCCCTGTGCAGTCTGGTCTCTGGGTTGGGCTGGAGACCCCTTGGGAGCCCCTGCAGAGCCTCCCTGCTCCTGGGGGCCTGAGAGCGACACCACACCTGGCAGGTGGCCCAGCATCCTCACAGGCTCTTGCATGGAGCCAGGAGGGAGCAGAGCCTGGAGGAGTCGCCCGGGTGCCTCCCAGCTCATCCAGCTCCCTGGGAAACCAGGGCAGGTGAGACAGTGTGTCTGCCTCCTGGCCACCTCTCTGCAGCCCTCCCCTCTTGATGACCTCAGGGAGGGAGGGCTCAGGTAATTCTCCCAGTCCAGTCCCAGCACACCCCATCCTGTGGTGGCATCATTAGAAAAATCAAGGCCTGTTGACTGCACGATGAATGTAAAGTGGGCTCTTGGTGGTGAAATTACAGGTATTCACCTCCTCAAGGAGCTTCTCTGAAGCATCCTCCATCCCCCATCCCCCATCCCCCACTAAGCTCTTTCCACAAGTAGAGACATTTGACCCCTCACATACATCCCTCCTCTCTCACAGTCACCCCTGAGACCCCTCTACTTGGCCTGCTGGCCTTGAGGGGTTTTTAAAAATTAAAAACTACTATTCCTTTAACTCTTGATCTAAGAAGAATAATGGAACAGTTAAAAATCACACAACTACCTCATTAGGTGACCCTAAATTTAAGACATTCAAAATACTGGCATCCAGTTCTAGTTTTTGTTTTTTGTTTTTTGGGGGGTTTTGGGGGTCACTTAATTCCCCAACCAGGGATCGAACCCACGCCCCCTACAGTGGCAGTGCAGAGTCTTAACCACTGGACCGCCATTTACTTATTTTAAATGGAGGGAAATTTTTCATTAAATTCTAAACTAAGTTCATTTCAATGCCTTTCTAAAATTAAGCATTTACTACCTAAACTTCTTAAGATATGCATCTCTTTAAGTGAAACTCCATGCTAAAATACAGATTCACACAAAATTGGGTTGCAATTACCGACTTTGTAAAATTATTTGTATTAAAATTTCTCTCCCTAGGGTTTGTGATTCTTTATGGCAATTAAAAATATAGATTTTGTTTATATGCACATTGAGGCAACAGAACCTATATGTAAATCAATGAATAACACCATATTAAAATTCCTTACATATATGAAGCAGCATCTTGATTCAAAATAGATCTGTAAATCACTGAGAAGACTACACTCAGATCGATATTAAAGTAATGGAAAAGGAACCTTCCAGTAGCTAATGCCACCAAATCAGGGGCTAGTATCATTACAGAAATGAATTTAGCCCCATGGAAGAAATCTTTTACGGGTGGATTTTTATGCTTTGGGCACACAATTTTTCGGCACACTTTTTTATTCCACGAAACACTTACTGTCTTCCAGAACATTCTGGCTCCTCCCTACCACCTCCTCATCTGTGCACCCTGCTCCTCACCGCCACGTGGCAGGCACTTCTGTGTAGCATGTGTGAGCACACAACTCACTAACCACCTGCTGATTTCCAGTCCCGTGGCCCCTGCGCACTCAGCTCAGTTGCCTTCTCTGCAGCATTTGTCGCTGCTGGTGACACTCGCCTCCCGGGGGAAGGGCTCCCTGTCCCCTTCCTCTCGGGCCCACCTCCTGCACAAGAATAGCTCACCACATCGAAACCCCGTAGCCCATCACTGGTCTTTCCTTTCACTCCGAAGGTCCATCCTCATTCACGCCCCCAGCTTCCACCATTACCGGGACACTCCATGCCCTCCCGGACCACTCTCCTCACTCCACTCCCCAGGAGTATCTCCCCAGCTCTCTCCGGGGCGCCTACCTCACACCCAGCATGGCCAAAACTCAGCTCAGATGTCCCCAGAAATCTTGAAACTAGTGTCTGGTTCCTGGTTCCTCGTCTCCAACTCAGTGTGTCTGTCACATGTGCACTCACACACACCCCCAAGATAAAGACTGCCCTAAGCAGGGGTGGCCAAACTTTTTTTCTATAGAGGGCCACATAGTAAATAACTTAAGCTTTGCTAGGTGTGCAGTATCTGTCACCACCACTCAGCTCTGCCGCCACAGCTTGAAAAGAGCCCTGGAAAATATGTAAGCAAATATGTGTAGCTGCATCCCAATAAAACTTTATTTATAAAAACAAGCAGCAGGCTAGATGTGGCCAACGGGCCATAGTTTACTGAGCCACACTCTAAAATACACCAGCGGTTAACAGTGGCTGTCAACGCATGTTGGACTTCTAGGAGGTTTGATAATCTTTATAGTGTTCTATATTTTCCAACTGTGCTATTATGAACATGTACATCACGTTTACAATCAGAAGAAGGGTTTAAGCTGATGTCAGTAGCAAACGGCTGATAACTTGATCAGCTGTATTGATTGATGTTTACTCCCCAGTTGCAGGGAACCAGTATTGTGGATCCCAAACACTGGTTTGTTTGTTTGTTTTATATTTTGTTTGTTTTTTTAATAAGATGAAGCTATTTTTCTATTTTCTTTTTTCTTTTCTTTTTTTTTTTATTTCTTGGCTGAGCCATGCGGCTTGTGGGATCTTAGTTCTCCGATCAGGGATTGAACCCAGGCCCTCAGCAGTGAAAGCCCGGAGTCCTAACCACTGGACCACCAGGGAATTCCCCCAAACACTGTTTTACAAGTAGCCTGGGATTAAACAGGTCATACTTGGCTTGTTTGAAGCTCCAACATAAAGATTTTTATTTCTTTCACTTCTTTAATCTGTGCAGACACTTGCACACACACACACACACACACACAGAGTGATTCTCTTGGGGAAGTGAATGAAATTCTCTTTTCCAGTACATTTCCCTCAAATGACTTTCTTGTCTCATTGACAGTGTATAAGTCCAAGAAAAAGTGTTATTTCTTATACTATAAACTCAATAGGGATGGAAAAATGAGACAGACTGAGATGGTTTTTCTCCTCTCCATGGTCTGTTCTATTTCGCACAGCACTGATCAAAGTCCTGCCCGCAGGACTCGGTGGTGGCCACGCCCCCAGTGGCACCTGGGGCCAGAGAGCCCTGAAGCTTCTCCCCCAGCGTTCCACCGACACGTGTACGAAGCAACTTGCTACTCATCGTGTCACTGGTGCTCTCACTTTCAACCATTGCTCCCTGCAAGTCATTGCTTTCACGTATAAAGTTTAAGCAAATCCTTTGAAACAGTGGACATTTTCATTAAATTAAATGAATGAATTAAAATTCCAAAACTGCTCGAGAGGCCAGATCCCTGACCCCAGCCACGTGGTACTCCCTCCTCTGTGGGTCCGCCTACCCCAAGCTAGGGGTGCGAGCCCCTGGGTACCAGGATGTAGCAGCTGTCCCAGCTTTCCTGATAGGCTGTGAACACATCAAAGGCAACATTGTTCCTCAAAAGAGGTTAAGAATTAGTGAATTAAACTGACTCTCTAGAGCCCGCCAACCATGCTCCATGTCACTGCACTCACTGAGTAGAACACAGACCTATGTGTCACTTCTGCACCTGACTTTATTACCATGGCAATCCAGGTCACAGCTCTAGATTGGGGCTGCTCGACCTGGGCACCGCTGGAATTTGGGTTCAGATCATTCTTTGTGGTAGAGGTCTGCCCTGCACATTGCAGGGTGTTTAGCGGCACCCCTGGCCTCCACCTTTGAGATGCCAAGAGCAGCCCCCCAATTGTAACAACCAAAAATACCTCCAGACATTGCCAAATGCCCGTGGGTGGGGAGAATCGTCCCCATTGAAAATAACAGGTGTATGTTGATCAAACCCACCCCGAGAGCATGAAAGCTCTTGTATTTAGTGAGGGATGTCTTATTTTTAGGGAATCACCTTTCTTTATACAATACCTATTCCACCACCAGCAGGGGGTCCCTGGGAGAGGCCAGGGAAGCCTGACTCATGGGCTTCCTTGGGAGGTCTTCCGATGGTAAATGATTGCACATCATATTGTGACAATGAAGTGTCCTCCACCTATGAGATGATGCACAGACCTGCCATTGGTCCGCCGTGGACTGAACTCACTTTGCCAGGAGTGGTGATAGATTATCCTAACCATCTCATTTTCTCACCTGCAACCCACTAAATTGATGGCTCAAATTGATAAGATTTTCCATGATAACCCAAGAACAAACATGGTAAATTATAATCCTGGGTCCAACTCTGAGCTGCTATTCTGCTTTGCTTGGCTTGCCAAGGGTCTACAAATGTTCTAATTACAGGCAGACCTCAGAGATATGGCAGGTTTGGTTCCAGACCACCACGACAGCGAATATGGCAATAAAGTGAGTCACAGGAATGTTTCGGTTTCCCAGTGCTTATAAAAGTTATGTTCACACTCTTCTGTAGTCTATTGAGTGTGTGACAGCATCACGTCTAAAAAAGAAAATGCACGTACCTTAATTAAAAATAATGCTATTGGGAAAATGGCATTAATAGACTTGCTCAACGCAGGGTTGCCACAAACCTTCAATTTGTAAAAAACACAGTGTCTGTGAACAGCAATAAAGCAAAACACAATAAAGCAAAATATGCCTGTAGTTTCTAACACATAAAAATTAGAAAATGTCTCACAAAATTCCAGATTTCAGGCTGTCCTTAAAAAGTGGAAAATTGGTCATGCTTGCCTTACATTCAACAATGCAGTAGAGGTGGACGGCTCCTGCCCCTTTGCACCCAGCATGCCTTTTTTGGATGCCACATATATGCGTTAATAACAATATTTGTTTTTCTCTTTCTGGCTTACTTCAGTCTGTATGACAGACTCTAGATCCATCCACATCTCGACAAATGACCCAATTTCGTTCCTTTTTATGGCTGAGTAATAGTCCATTGTATATATATACCACATCTTCTTTATCCATTCATCTATCATTGGACATTTAGGTTGTTTCCATGTCCTGGCTATTGTAAATAGAGCTGCAATGAACATTGGGGTACGTGTGTCCTTTTGAATTATAGTTTTCTCAGGGTTTATGCCCAGTAGTGGGATTGCTGGGTCATATGGTAGTTCTATTTTTAGTTTTTTAAGGAACCTCCATACTGTCTGTATCAATTTACATTCCCACCAACCGTGCAAGAGGGTTCCCTTTTCTCCACACCCTCTCCAGCATTTATTGTTTCTAGATTTTTTTGATGTTGAGCAGAATAAAGAAAAAAGAGTGAAAAGAACTGAAGACAGCCTAAGAGACCTCTGGGACAACACTAAACGCACCAACATTCGAATTATAGGGGTCCCAGAAGAAGAAGAGAAAAAGAAAGTGTCTGAGAAAATATTTGAAGAGATTAGAGTTGAAAACTTCTCTAACATGGAAAAGGAAATAGTCACCAAGTCCAAGAAGTACAGGGAGTCCCATACAGGATAAACCCTAGGAGAAACACACCAAGACACGTATTAATCAAACTAACAAAAATTAAATCCAAAGGAAAAATAGTAAAAGCAGCAAGGGAAAAGCAAAAAATAACATACAAAGGAATCCCCATAAGGTTATCAGCTGATTTTTCAGCAGAAACTCTACAAGCCAGAAGGGAATGGCAGGATATACTTAAAGTGATGAGAGAGAAAAACCTACAACCAAGATTACTCTACCTAGCAAGGATCTCATTCAGATTCGAAGGAGAAATCAAAAGCTTTTCAGACAAGCAAAAGCTAACAGAATTCAGCACCACCAAACCAGCTTTACAACAAATGCTGAAGGAACTCTCTAGGCGGGAAACACAGAAGAAAAAGACCCACAAAAACAAACCCAAAACAATTAAGAAAATGGTAATAGTTAATCATATTTAAATTTTGGCCTTTGAGAATTTAGTTTAGTAGGACACGCGCAGTTCTATTGTAGCAAATAATGGTTACTTGAAAGTTCCATGTTTCAATTTAGCCCAATCCCAAACACTCTGAGAAAATAAATTCTAAGGTATCAACAGCAGACCTCTGGTCCTCAGAGAAGTCTCCAAATGGATTTTCCCCTGTGTGATGCTCTAGGCGGTGGAGGATGGGTGGGGCTGCCCACTCATCTCTGCAGCTGTCAAAATCTCTACCCAGAGTGTCTGGTTCCCGGAACCCTCATGACTACCAACGCACGCACTCAAAGGCAGCACTTTTGAGAAGAAAGCCCTGCATCTTCGGTTAAGTACGTGACGTGTGCAGGTGGGCTGGGGGCTCTCACTGCAGCAGGAGGGGCTCGGGTCAGAAGGCGGGGAGACACCTTCCCAGGCAGGTGTCCATCTCCACCCCAGGGGAGCACACAGACGCGCACAGGGAGGGTTGGGGGGCGAGGCCGGACTGTTTGACGCCGGGGGACCTCTGACCCCACCATTTCATCCTCCCATGACTACAGGCAGCTTTCCAACCCGCTCTTACTTGCTTTCTAGATTGTTCCAAGACATCTGTCTCATCACTCAGCCTCTTCTTTGCAGTGTTTTATATGCACTATTTTCCATTCAGAAGCAGAAATTTGAATAATCATCCATAATTTATGCTGTGCATGGAATGTTTATGTAATTCTCTTCGATTTTTTTTAAGACCAGAAGCAACTGGCATGTAGCCAAGATGAAAACGGCCATTGAGTGTCTCTAGACAAGCCCGGATGACACTTGTTAGCATAATCCGTGGGCCCTGGCATACCTCACACACACACACAGACACACACACACCATACATACTCCCCACAAACACACATACCACACACCCAAACCACGTCATACATACACACACACGCACCCTGGCTCTGCCCTCCACAGGAGCCCATACTCTGCCGTGGCCTAGAGTTAGTGGGTGGGTGGGTGGAGCGGTGCAAAGAGATAGAAAACTGATTTTAAGCCCCACTCACTGTGGGCGCCTGGCATCCCTTACTCATTGCCTCTTTCCATGGTATTTTTTAAATTGCCCTATTATAAGTCAACTCACTTTTTGGCAACTACTAAGTAGGCAAATTATACGTCTATTACAGTCTTTGTAAATCCCCCCTTGCACACACTAGGTGCTTTATTTCATTCCTGTCATTTGTGGCATCACTATTATCACAGCTCAGATGAACCAGATAGCAATTCTCTGAAACATAAGGCATCTTTTGGTTAATGTGCCATATCTGTCTTATCTTTCAATTTAACCTGCCAAATTAAGAATCCACTTTTAAATTGTCAAAGAGAATGAAAATTAACCCAGTATTTCTTAAAGTGCCATCCTCAAAATCACCTGGGCTGTGTTTTAGAAATGCAGAGCTCTGGGCTTTACCCCCAGACCCACAGAATTAGTGTCTCTAGAATCAAAAAAGCAAGTCTGCATTTTTAGAAAGTGCCCCAGGGATTCTTCATACTGAACAAAAGCTGAGAAGTGCAGCCTTAAAGCTGGACTCCGATGGTGACCAGGTGCAGGGTCTGTGTGCGCAGGGGGACCAGAGTGCGGACAGTGGCAGGCACGTTGCACTCAGGCGCTGTGGAGTTCACCCCCAGCTGTCCTGGACAGGCGATGTGCCCTCTCTCAGCCTGGCTCTCCCCATCTCTAAGACGGGGACCACAGCACTGGTCAGCCTCCTGCTTTTTAGCTCTTCTGGAGCCCTGGACAGACATAGCCACCAACTGGGGTGTTTCAGAACAGCTGGAGTCCATCACCCGATGGGATTTCACCCAGCTTCCAGCTTCCTCTTTTGGAGGGGACCTTGATCTCCCTGCTCCCAGGGTGCCCGGCTCCCTCCACTACCCCCCCACCCGTCTGAGAACCAGGCGTCAGAGGACACATTTATGCCACAGTCTCCCAGTGTGAACCCCCATCTCATCCAGCCCCTCCCTCCAAAAAGGAGTCCCTCTGCTTCCTGCATTCGCCCTACAGCTTTGCACAATGCAACTCCTTCACCACGTGTGCAAGCCTGACTGTTTGGGGTTCCACTGCCTTGTAAAATCTGCACAACTTCCCTTAGAAAATAGCATTTAAATAGATCATCGTATTTGAAACAATAGCTATAAAGAGAGTCCTAGTCAAGATCAACATTTTTTTAAATACCAACTTTTCTATACACTTGAAAAAACCAATTAGGTGTGTAATGGAAAAGAACAGGTCTCTTGCCAAATAAAAATTAAAACAATGAATCTACAAATAAACTTAACAAGAAATGGGTACGACTTCTACAGAAAACACCATAAGACCTTACTGACAGACATTTTTGAAAGACCAGAATGTATTATGGGATGGACTGTTCACAGATGAAAATATCCAACAGTGCAAAGGTTTTAAAGCAACTGAACAAGCTGAGTTTAAGAGTATAATGGGAGGTGGAGTCAAGACGGCGGTGCGGGAAGATGCAGAGTTAGGTCTCCTCACAACTAGGGCGCCTGCCAGCTGCTGGTAGGGGACTCTGATGCCTAAGGAGATGGGAGGAACCCCAGAGTGAACCGGTAGGATGTAGGGGGACTGAGGGGGAACGAGAAGTGGAGGCCAGACAGGATCGGTGCCCGTGAGGCCGGGGAGATCAGGAGAGGCAGGTGGGAGGGACTCCCCGGGAAGAGCGGGGGAGGGGCGGAGGGACTCGCCTGGCCCACTAGGGTCAGGGAGCCTGCTGAGCTCCCAGGTCGGTACCCTCCACCTCCAAAGTCCCCTCCAGGTAGCGTGCGTCTTGGGGGCAGAGGAGGGAGGCCGGGGAGACCAGGAGAGGCAGACGGGAGGGGCCCTCCAGGAGGGGCGGGAAAGGAGAAGAGAGCAATTGCCCCACCCACTCAGGCACGGGAAGCCTGCTGGGCTCCCAGGTGAGGTCCCCTGCCCTCTGAGACCAGCAGTGGGGGGCACGCCAGGGCCCCTTCTGTTCGTTAAGCCTAAGCCCCTCCCCACACAGCCCCCAGGCCTCTTCCAGCCCTGTGGGTCCTGAGCCTTGGCCCCGCCCACCACCCAAACCACACCCTTTCTTAGGCCACTCCCTCCACAGCCAAGGTCTCCCCCCGCCCTTTTTTTTTCTTTTCCATCTTCCTCTTTTTTTTTTTTTAATTAATTAATTTTTTTTTTTTTTTGGCTGCGTTGGGTCTTCGTTGCTGCATGCGGGCTTTCTCTAGTTGCAGCGAGCGGGAGCTACTCTTCATTGCAGTGCACGGGTTTCTCATTTTGGTGGCTTCTCTTGTTGCGGAGCACGGGCTCTAGGCACACGGGCTTCAGTAGTTGTGGCACACGGGCTTCAGTAGTTGTGGCTCGCGGGCTCTAGAGCACAGGCTCAGTAGTTGTGGCACACGGGCTTAGTTGCTCCATGGTACGTGGGATCTTCCCAGCCCAGGGCTCGAGCCCATGTCCCCTGCATTGGCAGGCAGATTCTTAACCACTGCACCACCAGGGAAGCCCCTACTCCTCTTTTTTACTATTATGGTACTGATGTACCTTCCAGTTGTTGATTCATCTATATTTTTATTTTTATATTCTTTCTAACATACCTGTCATTTTCCTAGTCTAATTTTATTTTTTACTATGGTATTGTGCTCTCTTTTTTTTTTTTTTTTTTTTTTTGCCACACCACATGGCTTGCAAGATCTTGATTCATGAGCCCAGGGTCAGGAGGAAGCTCCTGCGGTGGGAGCCCCAAGTACGAACCACTGGACTAGCAGAGAACCTCAGACCCCAGGGAATATTCATCAGAGTGAGGTCTCACGGAGCTCTTCATCTCAGCACCAAGACCCAGCTCTACCCAATAGCCTACAAACTCTAGTGTTGGAAGCCTCAGGCCAAACAACCAGTAAAACAGAAACATAATCCGACTCATAAAAAAAAAATTAGATGGCAAAAAAATATGTCACAGATGAAGAAGCAAGGTAAAAACCTACAAGGCCAAATAAATGAAGATGAAATAGGCAATCTACCTGAAAAAGAATTCAGAGTAATGATAGTAAAGATGATCCAGAATCTCAGAAATAGAATGGAAGCATGGATTGAGAAAATACAAGAAATGTTTAACAAAGATCTAGAAGAACTGAAGAACAAACAAACAGAGGTGAACAACACAATAACTGAAATGAAAAATACATTAGAAGGAATCAATAACAGAATAACTGAGGCAGAAGAACGAAACGAATAAGTGAGCTGGAAGACAAAATGGTGGAAATAACTGCCAAGGAACAGAATAAAGAAAAAAGAATAGAAAGAACTGGAGACAATCTCAGAGATCGCTGGGACAACACTAAACGCACCAACATACGAATTATAGGGGTCCCAGAAGAAAAAGAGAAAAAGAAAGGGTCTGAGAAAATATTTGAAGAGATTAGAGTGGAAAACTTCCCTACCATGGTATTGGAAATAGTCACCCAAGTCCAGGAAACGCAGGGAGTCCCATACAGGATAAACCCTAGGAGAAACACACCAAGACACATATTAATCAAACTAACAAAAATTAAATTCAAAGAAAAAATAGTAAAATCAGCAAGGAAAAAAAAAAAAACATACAAAGTAATCCCCATAAGGTTATCAGCTGATTTTTCAGAGGAAACTCTGCAGGCCAGAAGGGAGTGGCAGGATATACTTAAAGTGATGAGAGAGAAAAACCTACAACCAAGATTACTCTACCCGGCAAGGATCTCATTCAGATTCAATGGAGAAGTCAAAAGCTTTACAGACAAGCAAAAGCTAAGAGAATTCAGCACCACCAAACCAGCTTTACAACAAATGCTAAAGAAACTTCTCTAAGTGGGAAACAGAAGGGAAGAAAAAGACCCACAAAAACAAACACAAAACAATTAAGAAAATGGTAATAGGAACATACATATCGATAATAACCTTAATGTAAGTGGATTAAATGCCCCAACCAAAAGACACAGATTGGCTGAATGGATACAAAAACAAGACCCATATATATGCTGTCTACAAGAGACCCACTTCAGACCTAGGGACACATATAGACTGAAAGTGAAGGGATGGAAAAAGATATTCCATGCAAATGGAAATCAAAAGAAAGCTGGAGTAGCAATAGTTGTATCAGATAAAATAGCCTTTAAAATAATGTTACGAGAGATAAGGAAGGACACTACATAATGATCAAAGGATCAATCCAGAAGAAAATATAACAATTATAGATGTTTATGCACCTGACATAGGAGCACCTCAATACATAAGGCAAATGCTAACAACCATGAAAGGAGAAATTGACAGTAACACAATCATAGTAGGGGACTTTAACACTCCACCTACACCAATGGACAGATCATCCAAACAGAAAATAAATAAGGAAACACAACCTTTAAATGACACAATAGACCAGATAGATCTAATTGATATTTATAGAACATTCTACCCAAAAGTGGCAGAGTACACTTTCTTCTCAAGTGCACACAGAACATTCTCCAAGATAGATCACATCTTGGGTCACAAATCAAGCCTCAGAAAATTTAAGAAAATTGAAATTGTATCAAGCATCTTTTCTGAACACAACACTATAAGATTGGAAATCAATTACAGGAAAAAACTGTAAAAAACACAAATACATGGAGCTTAAACAGTGCACTACTAAATAACCAAGAGATCACTGAAGAAATCAAGGAAGAAAATTAAAAATCATAGAAACAAATGACAATGAAAACCCAACGACCCAAAACCTATGGGACGCAGTGAAGGCAGTTCTAAGAGGGAAGTTTATGGCAATTCAATCTCACCTCAAGAAACAAGAAAAATCTCAACTAAACAATCTAACCCTACACTTAAAACATCAAAAGATGTTCAACATCACTAATTATTAGAGAAATGCAAATCAAAACTACAATGAGGTATCACCTCACACTGGCCAGAATGGCCATTATCAAAAAAGCTAGAAACAATAAATGTTGGAAAGGGTGTGGTGAAAAGGGAACCCTCCTATGCTGTTGGTGGTAATGTAAATTGATACAGCCACTATGGAGAACAGTATGGAGGTTCCTTAAAAAACTAAAAATAGAACTACCATATGACCCAGCAATCCCACTACTGGGCATATACCCTGGGAAAACCATAATTCAAAAAGAGACATGCACCACAATGTTCATTGCAGCACTATTTACAATAGCCAGGACATGGAACCAACCTAAATGTCCATCGACAGGTGAATGGATAAAGAAGATGTGGCACATATATACAATGGAATATTACTCAGCCATAAACAGAAACGAAACTGAGTTATTTGTAGTGAGGTGGATGGACTTAGAGTCTGTCATACAGAGTGAAGTAAGTCAGAAAGAGAAAAACAAATACCATATGCTAACACATATATATGGAATCTAAAAAAACAAAAATGGTACTGATGAACCTAGTTGCAGGACAGGAATAAAGAGGCAGACATAGAGAATGGACTTGAGGACGTGGGGTGGGAGGGCGAAGCTGGGGCGAAGTGAGAGTAGCATCGACATACATACACTACTGAATGTAAAATGGTTGGCTGGTGGGAAGCACAGGGGGATCAGCTCGGTGCTTTGCAATGACCTAGAGGGGTGGGAGAGGCAGGATGGGAGGGAGGCTCAAGAAGGAGGGGGGTATGGGGACATGTGTATGCATATGGCTGATTCGCTTGGTTGTGCAACAGAAACTAACACGGTATTGTGAGGCAATTATACTCCAATAAAGATCTACTTTTTTTTTCACACACACTGTATTTTATTTTTACAAGAGATAAATAGACTGACACCAAGCATTGTACATGGATGACCACAACAAAAGCAACAATGATTGCAATTACCAAACATGAAACACACTCATACTATGTCATAATATTGACATTCAGTCCAGTAATCCTCCACTGTAACAGCTCCTTTACTTTGCAGTGAAAATTGATTTGTATATTCTTTGCCTCTGAGTCCTTGTGGGATTTTTTCTTTTTTTTTAAATTCAAACAGAAAGTCACAAAAATTATACTCATCCTCATCAGTTCACTCAGTCCCACGTAATTAATTTTTTTTTTCATCTTGATCTTTTGTTAGCACTTTTATGAGCTCATCAGTTTTTCATTAGAGTTCTGAAAATGCTTATTCATTCAGTTCAGCAGTACAGTCAGGTACCAGAAACCTGTACTTGTCTGAGTCTTTTCCATGAATTTCCTGAAGATGAAACCCTTTTATAGGAACACATTTACAAAAGCATCAGAGTACACCCAGAACTGTCTGTAAATGACATTCATAATAATGCAGTTGACAAGAAAATTAGTTATTTCTGAGATATACATTTTAAAGTAATAACTAGGATTATGACTTATAACATTATACCAGAACATATAAGATTTTTAGAAATTTCATGTAATGTCTGAAACATTTATATTAACATATTTCCATACAAATAACCCAATGAAAGTTTAGTATTAGTTGTTTTGTTTGTTTGTTTATACTGCAGGTTCTTATTAGTCATCAATTTTATACACATCAGTATATACATGTCAATTCCCATCGCCCAATTCAGCACACCACCATCCCCACCCCACTGCTGTTTTTCCCCCTTGGTGTCCATATGTCTGTTCTCTACATCTGTGTCTCAACTTCTGCCCTGCAAACCGGCTCATCTGTACCATTTTTCTAGGTTCCACATACATGCGTTAATATACGATATTTGTTTTTCTCTTTCTGACTTACTTCACTCTGTATGACAGTCTCTAGATCCATCCACGTCTCAAAAAATGACTCAATTTAGTTCCTTTTTATGGCTGAGTAATATTCCATTGTATATATGTACCACAACTTCTTTATCCATTCGTCTGTTGATGGGCATTTAGGTTGCTTCCATGACCTGGCTATTGTAAATAGTGCTGCAATGAACATTCGGGTGCATGTGTCTTTTTGAATTACGGTTTTCTCTGGGTATATGCCCAGTAGTGGGATTGCTGGGTCATATGGTAATTCTATTTTTAGTTTTTTAAGGAACCTCCATATTGTTCTCCATAGTGGCTGTATCAATTTACATTCCCACCAACAGTGCAAGAGGGTTCCCTTTTCTCCACACCCTCTCCAGCATTTGTTGTTTGTAGATTTTCTGATGATGCCCATTCTAACTGGTGTGAGGTGATACCTCATTGTAGTTTTGATTTGCATTTCTCTAATAATTAGTGATGTTGAGCATCTTTTCATGTGCTTCGTGGCCGTCTGTATGTCTTCTTTGGAGAAATGTCTATTTAGGTCTTCTGCCCATTTTTGGATTGGGGTGTTTGTTTCTTTAATATTGAGCTGAATGAGCTGTTTATATATTTTGGAGATTAATCCTTTGTCCGTTGATTCGTTTGCAAATATTTTCTCCCATTCTGAGGGTTGTCTTTTCGTCTTGTTTATGGTTTCCTTTGCGTGCAAAAGCTTTGAAGTTTCATTAGGTCCCATTTGTTTATTTTTGTTTTTATTTCCATTACTCTAGGAGGTGGATCAAAAAAGATCTTGCTGTGATTTATGTGAAAGAGTGTTCTTCCTATGTTTTCCTCTAAGAGTTTTATAGTGTCCAGTCTTACATTTAGGTCTCTAATCCATTTTGAGTTTATTTTTGTGTATGGTGTTAGGGAGTGTTCTAATTTCATTCTTTTACATGTAGCTGTCCAGTTTTCCCAGCACCACTTATTGAAGAGACTGTCTTTTCTCCATTGTGTATCTTTGCCTCCTTTGTCATAGATTAGTTGACCATAGGTGCGTGGGTTTATCTCTGGGCTTTCTATCTTGTTCCATTGATCTATGTTTCTGTTTTTGTGCCAGTACCATATTGTCTTGATTACTGTAGCTTTGTAGTATAGTCTGAAGTCAGGGAGTCTGATTCCTCCAGCTCCGTTTTTTTCCCTCAAGACTGCTTTGGCTATTCGGGGTCTTTTGTGTCTCCATACAAATTTTAAGATGATTTGTTCTAGCTCCATAAAAAATGCCATTGGTAATTTGATAGGGATTGCATTGAATCTGTAGATTGCTTTGGGTAGTATAGTCATTTTCACAATGTTGATTCTTCCAATCCAAGAACATGGTATATCTCTCCATCTGTTGGTATCATCTTTAATTTCTTTCATCAGTGTCTTATAGTTTTCTGCATACAGGTCTTTTGTCTCCCTAGGTAGGTTTATTCCTAGGTATTTTATTCTTTTTGTTGCAATGGTAAATGGGAGTGTTTCCATAATTTCTCTTTCAGATTTTTCATCATTAGTGTATAGGAATGCAAGAGATTTCTGTGCATTAATTTTGTATCCTGCAACTTTACCATATTCATTAATTAGCTCTAGCAGTTTTCTGGTGGCAGTTTTAGGATTCTCTATGTATAGTATCATGTCATCTGCAAACAGTGACAGTTTTACTTCTTCTTTTCCAATTTGTATTCCTTTTATTTCTTTTTCTTCTCTGATTGCCGTGGCTAGGACTTCCAGAACTATGTTGAATAATAGTGGTGAGAGTGGACATCCTTGTCTCGTTCCTGATCTTAGAGGAAATGCTTTCAGTTTTTCACCATTGAGAATGATGTTTGCTGTGGGTTTGTCATATATGGCCTTTATTATGTTGAGGTAGGTTCCCTCTATGCCCACTGTCTGGAGAGTTTTTATCATAAATGGGTGTTGAATTTTGTCAAAAGCTTTTTCTGCATCTATTGAGATGATCATATGGTTTTTATTCTTCAGTTTGTTAATATGGTGTATCACATTGATTGATTTGCATATATTGAAGAATCCTTGCATCCCTGGGATTAATCCCACTTCATCGCGGTGTATGATCCTTTTAATGTGTTGTTGGATTGTTTGCTAGTATTTTGTTGAGGATTTTTGCATCTATATTCATCAGTGATATTGGTCTGTACTTTTCTTTTTTTGTAGTGTCTTTGTCTGGTTTTGGTATCAGGGTGATGGTGGCCTCATAGAATGAGTTTGGGAGTGTTCCTTCCTCTGCAATTTTTTGGAAGAGTTTGAGAAGGATAGGTGTTAGCTCTTCTCTAAATGTTTGATAGAATTCACCTGTGAAGCCATCTGGTCCTGGACTTTTGTTTGTTGGAAGATTTTTAATCACAGTTTCAATTTCATTACTTGTGATTGGTCTGTTCCTATTTTCTGCTTCTTCCTGGTTCAGTCTTGGAAGGTTATACCTTTCTAAGAATTTGTCCATTTCTTCCAGGTTGTCCATTTTATTGGCATAAAGTTGCTTGTAGTAGTCTCTTAGGATGCTTTGTATTTCTGCGGTGTCTGTTGTAACTTCTCCTTTTTCATTTCTGATTTTATTGATTTGAGTCTTCTCCCTCTTTTTCTTGATGAGTCTGGCTAATGGCTGATCAATTTTGTTTATCTTCTCAAAGAACCAGCTTTTAGTTTTATTGATCTTTGCTATTGTTTTCTTTGTTTCTATTTCATTTATTTCTGCTCTGATCTTTATGATTTCTTTCCTTCTGCTAACTTTGGGTTTTGTTTGTTCTTCTTTTTCTAGTTTCTTTAGGTGTAAGGTTAGATTGTTTACTTGAGATTTTTCTTGTTTCTTTAGGTAGGCTTGTATAGCTATAAACTTCCCTCTTAGAACTGCTTTTGCTGCATCCCATAGGTTTTGGGTTGTCGTGTTTTCATTGTCATTTGTCTCTAGGTATTTTTTGATTTCCTCTTTGATTTCTTCAGTGATCTCTTGGTTATTTAGTAACATATTGTTTAGGCTCCATGTGTTTGTGTTTTTTACGTTTTTTCCCCTGTAATTCATTTCTAATCTCATAGCATTGTGGTCAGAAAAGATGCTTGATATGAGTTCAATTTAATTAAATTTACTGAGGATTGATTTGTGACCCAAGATGTGATCTATCCTGGAGAATGTTCCGTGCGCACTTGAGAAGAACGTGTAATCTGCTGTTTTTGGATGGAATGTCCTATAAATATCAATTAAATCTATCTGGTCTATTGTGTCATTTAAAGCTTCTGTTTCCTTATTTATTTTCATTTTGGATGATCTGTCCATTGGTGTAAGTGAGGTGTTAAAGTCCCCCACTATTATTGTGTTACTGTCAATTTCCTCTTTTATAGCTGTTAGCAGTTGCCTTATGTAATTAGGTGCTCCTATGTTGGGTGCATATATATTTATAATTGTTATATCTTCTTCTTGGATTGATCCCTTGATCATTATGTAGTGTCCTTCCTTGCCTCTTGTAACATTCTTTATTTTAAAGTCTATTTTATCTGATATGAGTATAGCTACTCCAGCTTTCTTTTGATTTCCATTTGCATGGAATATCTTTTTCCATCCCCTCACTTTCAGTCTGTATGTGTCCCTAGGTCTAAAGTGGGTCTCTTGTAGACAGCATATAGATGGGTCTTGTTTTTGTATCCATTCAGCAAGCCTGTGTCTTTTGGCTGGAGCATTTAATCCATTCACGTTTAAGGTAATTATTGATATGTATGTTCCTATGACCATTTTCTTAATTGTTTTGGGTTTTTTTTTGTAGGTCCTTTTCTTCTCTTGTGTTTCCCACTTAGAGAAGTTCCTTTAACATTTGTTGTAGAGCTGGTTTGGTGGTGCTGAATTCTCTTAGCTTTTGCTTGTCTGTAAAGCTTTTGATTTCACCATCAAATCTAAAGGAGATCCTTGCCAGGTAGAGTAATCTTGGTTGTAGGTTCTTCCCTTTCACTTTAAGTATATCATGCCACTCCCATCTGGCTTGTAGAGTTTCTGCTGAGAAATCAGCTGTTAACCTTATGGGAGTTCCCTTGTATGTTATTTGTCGTTTTTCCCTTGCTGCTTTCAATAATTTTTCTTTGTCTTTAATTTTTGCCACTTTGATTACTATGTGTCTCGGTGTGCTTCTCCTTGGGTTTATCCTGTATGGGACTCTCTGTGCTTCCTGGACTTGGGTGGCTATTTCCTTTCCCATGTTAGGGAAGTTTTCGACTATAATCTCCTCAAATATTTTCTCTGGTCCTTTCTCTCTCTCTTCTCCTTCTGGGACCCCTATAATGCGAATGTTGTTGCGTTTAATGTTGTCCCAGAGGTCTCTTAGGCTGTCTTCATTTCTTTTCATTCTTTTTTCTTTAGTCTGTTCCGCAGCAGTGAATTCCACCATTCTGTCTTCCAGGTCACTTATCCGTTCTTCTGCCTCAGTTATTCTACTATTGATTCCTTCTAGTGTAGTTTTCATTTCAGTTATTGTATTGGTCATCTCTGTTTGTTTGTTCTTTAATTCTTCTAGGTCTTTGTTAATCATTTCTTGCATCTTCTCGATCTTTGCCTCCATTCTTATTCCAAGGTCCTGGATCATCTTCACTATCATTATTCTGAATTCTTTTTCTGGAAGGTTGCCTATCTCCACTTCATTTAGTTGTTTTTCTGGGGTTTTTTCTTGTTCCTTCATCTGGTATATAGCCCTCTGCCTTTTCATCTTGTCTATCTTTCTGTAAATGTGGTTTCTGTTCCACAGGCTGCAGGACTGTAGTTTTTCTTGCTTCTGCTGTCTGCCCTCTGGTGGTTGAGGCTATCTAAGAGGCTTGATGGGAGGCTCTGGAGGTGGGTAGAGCTGACTGTTGCTGTGGCGGTCAGAGCTCTGTAAAACTTTAATCCACTTGACTGTTGATGGGTGGGGCTGGGTTCCCTCCCTGTTGGTTGTTTTGCCTGAGGCAACCCAACACTGGAGCCTACCCAGGCTCTTTGGTGGGGCTAATGGCAGACTCTGGGAGGGCTCACGCCAAGGAGTACTTCCCAGAACCTCCGCTGCCAGTGTCCTTGTCCCCACGGTGAAACAGAGCCAGCCCCCGCCTCTGCAGGAGACCCCCCAACACCAGCAGTTATGTCTGGTTCAGTCTCCCCCAGGGTCACTGCTCCTTCCCCTGGGTCCCGATGCACACACTATTTTGTGTACGCCCTCCAAAAGTGGGGTCTCTGTTTCCCCCAGTCATGTCAAAGTCCTGCAATCAATTCCCACTAGGCTTCAAAGTCTGATTCTCTATGAATTCCTCCTCCCATTGCCGGACCCCCAGGTTGGGAAGCCTGACATGGGGCTCAGAACGTTCACTCCAGTGGGTGGACTTCTGTGGTATAAGTGCTCGCCAGTCTGTGAGTCACCCACCCAGCAGTTATGGGATTTGATTTTACTCTGATTGCGCCCCTCCTACCGTCTCACTGTGGCTTCTCCTCTGTCCTTGGACGTGGGGTATCCTCCTTGGTGAAGTCCAGTGTCTTCCCGTCGATGATTGTCCAGCAGCCAGTTGTGATTCTGGTGCTCTCACAAGAGGGAGTCAATAAAGATCTATTTTAATAAAAAGAGTACAATGGAAGAGTAATTGTGTAAAAATAGTCAGGACCTTTAAAAAGAGGAATGGAGAGGGGAGTTTTGCTCTACCATATATGCTCTGCCTAAAAAATTACAAATTTATAGAGTGATGCGTGGACTCAGGAGGAGCTGAGTATCTCAGCAGAACAGATAAAGCCCAGAAACTCATCTATTTGTTCATTCAAGAATAAATAATAATAAAAATTGACAGCCACTGTGTTTTTGGCATTGGGAATACAGCAGTGAAGAAAATAGACACAATCCCTTCCTTCCTGGGGCTTATACTCTAGTGCACTGTCTGTGTGAAAGGTGTTACCTCAAATTGGGGGAAGGAAGGGAAGAAAGGAATTGTGGACAGGTAATGAATGGTTTGTGCGAAATTAGCAAGCTATTGGGGGGAAAATGTTAAATTCCTACATTACAACATTCACAGTTGAAACTAACACAACATTGTATATCAAGTATATTTCAATAAAATAAGCAAATTAAAAAAAAAGTTTCGGCTACAAAGAAGTCTCGCTGGACGGAGGGAGGGGCAAGATGGCGGAAGAGTAAGACGCGGAGATCACCTTCCTCCCCACAGATACATGAGAAATACATCTACACGTGGAACTGCTCCTACAGAACACCCACTGAATGCTGGCAGAAGACGTCAGACCTCCCAAAAGGCAAGAAAATCCCCACGTACTTGGGTAGGGCAAAAGAAAAAAGAAATAACAGAGACAAAAGAATAGGGACGGGACCTGCACCAGTGGGAGGGAGCTGTGAAGGAGGAAAGGTTTCCACACACTAGGAAGCCCCTTCGCGGGCAGAGACTGCGGGTGGCGGAGGGGGGAAGCTTCGGAGCCACGGAGGAGAGCGCAGCCACATTGGTGCGGAGGGCAAAGCGGAGATTCCCGCACAGAGGAGCGGTGCCGACCAGCACTCACCAGCCCGAGAGGCTTGTCTGCTCAGCCGCCGGGGCGGGCGGGGCTGGGAGCTGGGGCTCGGGCTTCGGTGCTAGCCGGGAGGGAGGCCGGGAAAAAGACTGCAGCTGCCGAAGAGGCAAGAGACTTTTTCTTGCCTCTTTGTTTCGCGGCGCGCAAGGAGAGGGGATTCAGAGCGCCGCCTAAACG
The DNA here is from genome assembly GCF_028564815.1 of Eubalaena glacialis. Taxonomy (NCBI): domain Eukaryota; kingdom Metazoa; phylum Chordata; class Mammalia; order Artiodactyla; family Balaenidae; genus Eubalaena; species Eubalaena glacialis. Next base: position 5,445,592 of record NC_083719.1, on the reverse strand, counting down.
AGCTCCAGAGACGGGCGCGAGCCGCGGCTATCAGCGCGGATCCCACAGCAACAGGGACGCAGAGGGAAAAACGGAGAGATTCCCGCACAGAGGCTCGGCGCCGAGCAGCACTCACCAGCCCGAGAGGCTTGTCTGCTCACCCGCCGGGGCGGGCGGGGGCTGGGAGCTGAGGCTCCGGCTTCGGTCGGATCGCAGGGAGACGACTGGGGTTGGCTGCGTGAACACAGCCTGAAGGGGCTAGCGCACCACAACTAGCCAGGAAGGTGCCCGAGAAAAAGTCTGCAGCTGCCGAAGAGGCAAGAGACTTTTTCTTGCCTCTTTGTTTCGCGGCGCGCAAGGAGAGGGGATTCAGAGCGCCACTTAAACGAACTCCAGAGACGGGCGCGAGCCGCGGCCATCAGCGCGGACCCCCGAGACGGGCATGAGACGCTAAGGCTGCTGCTGCCGCCACCAAGAAGCCTGTGTGCGAGCACAGGTCACTCTCCACACCGCCCCTCCCGGGAGCCTGTGCAGCCCGCCACGGCCAGGCTCCCGTAATCCGGGGACAACTTCCCCGGGAGAGCGCACGGCGCGCCTCAGGCTGCTGCAACGTCACGCCGGCTTCTGCCGCCGCAGGCTCGCCCCGCCTCCTCCGTACCGCTCCCTCCCCCCGGCCTGACTGAGCCAGAGCCCCCGAATCAGCTGCTCCTTTAACCCCGTTCTGTCTGGGCGGGGAACAGACGCCCTCAGGGGACCTACATGCAGAGGCGGGTCCAAATCCAAAGCTGAACCCCGGGAGCTGTACGAACAAAGAAGAGAAAGGGAAATCTCTCCCAGCAGCCTCAGAAGCAGCGGATTAAAGCTCCACAAACAACTTGATGTGCCTGCATCTGTTGAATACCTGAATAGACAACGAATCATCCCAAATTTAGGAGGTGGACTTTGGGAGCAGGATATATTAACTTTTCCCCTTTTCCTTTTTTTGTGAGTGTATATGTGTATGCTTCTGGGTGAGATTTTGTCTGTATAGCTTTGCTCTCACCGTTAGTCCTAGGGTTAGGTCCGTCCTTTTTTTTTTTTTTTTTTTTTTTTTTTACTTAAAAAAATTTTTTTTCCCTAATAAATGTTTTCTTAATAATTTTTTCCTTATTTTCTATTTTTAAAAAATTTTTAAAAAAATTTTTTAATAAGTTTTTTCATATTTTTTATTTTAAAATATTAAAAAAAATTTTTTTCTTAATAATTTTTTCTTATTTTTAGTATAAAAAATTAATAAATCTATTTTTAAAAATTAAAAAAAATTTTTTCTTAATAAATTTATTCTTAATAATTTTTTTTCTTATTTTTTATTATAATTGCTTTATTTTATTTTATTTTATCCTCTTTCTTTCTTTCTTTCCATTTTTTCTCCCTTTTATTCTGAGCCGTGTGGATGAAAGACTCTTGGTGCTCCAGCCAGGCATCAGGGCTGTGCCTCTGAGGTGGGAGAGCCAACTTCAGGACACTGGTCCACAAGAGACCTCCCAGCTCCACGTAATATCAAACGGCAAAAATCTCTCAGAAATCTCCATCTCACCATCAAGACCCAGCTTCACTCAACGACCAGCAAGCTACAGTGCTGGACACCCTATGCCAAACAACTAGCAAGACAGGAACACAGCCCCATCCATTAACAGAGAGGCTGCCTAAAATCATAATAAGGCCACAGACACCCCAAAGCACACCCCCAGACGTGGACGAGCCCACCAGAAAGACAACATCCAGCCTCATCCACCAGAACACAGGCACTAGTTCCCTCCACCAGGAAACCTACACAACCCACTGAACCAATCTTAGCCACTGGGGACAGATACCAAAAACAACGGGAACTACGAACCTGCAGCTTATGAAAAGGAGACCCCAAACACAGTAAGATAAGCAAAATGAGAAGACAGAAAAACACACAGCAGATGAAGGAGCAGGGTCAAAACACACCAGACCTAACAAATGAAGAGGAAATAGATAGTCTACCTGAAAAAGAATTCAGAATTATGATAGTAAGGATGATCCAAAATCTTGGAAATAGAATAGACAAAATGCAAGAAACATTTAACAAGGACGTAGAAGAACTAAAGAGGAACCAAGCAACGATGAAAAGCACAATAAATGAAATTAAAAATACTCTAGATGGGATCAATAGCAGAATAACTGAGGCAGAAGAACGGATAAGTGACCTGGAAGATAAAATGGTGGAAATAACTACTGCAGAGCAGAATAAAGAAAAAAGAATGAAAAGAACTGAGGACAGTCTCAGAGACCTCTGGGACAACATTAAACGCACCAACATTCGAATTATAGGGGTCCCAGAAGAAGAAGAGAAAAAGAAAGGGACTGAGAAAATATTTGAAGAGATTATAGTTGAAAACTTCCCTCATATGGGAAAGGAAATAGTTAATCAAGTCCTGGAAGCACAGAGAGTCCCATACAGGATAAATCCAAGGAGAAACACACCAAGACACATATTAATCAAACTATCAAAAATTAAATATAAAGAAAACATATTAAAAGCAGCAAGGGAAAAACAACAAATAACACACAAGGGCATCCCCATAAGGTTAACAGCTGATCTTTCAGCAGAAACTCTGCAAGCCAGAAGGGAGTGGCAGGATATACTTAAAGTGATGAAGGAGAAAAACCTACAACCAAGATTACTCTACCCAGCAAGGATCTCATTCAGATTTGATGGAGAAATTAAAACCTTTACAGACAAGCAAAAGCTGAGAGAGTTCAGCACCACCAAACCAGCTTTACAACAAATGCTAAAGGAACTTCTCTAGGCAAGAAACACAAGAGAAGGAAAACACCTACAATAACAAACCCAAAACATTTAAGAAAATGGGAATAGGAACATACATATCGATAATTACCTTAAATGTAAATGGATTAAATGCTCCCACCAAAAGACACAGACTGGCTGAATGGATACAAAAACAAGACCCATATATATGCTGTCTACAAGAGACCCACTTCAGACCTAGAGACACATACAGACTGAAAGTGAGGGGATGGAAAAAGATATTCCATGCAAATGGAAATCAAAAGAAAGCTGGAGTAGCAATTCTCATATCAGACAAAATAGACTTTAAAATAAAGACTATTACAAGAGACAAAGAAGGACACTATATAATGATCAAGGGATCCATCCAAGAGGAAGGTATAACAATTGTAAATATTTATGCACCCAACATAGGAGCACCTCAATACATAAGGCAAATACTAACAGCCATAAAAGGGGAAATCGACAGCAACACAATCATAGTAGGGGACTTTAACACCCCACTTTCACCAATGGACAGATCATCCAAAATGAAAATAAATAAGGAAACACAAGCTTTAAATGATACATTAAACAAGATGGACTTAATTGATATTTATAGGACATTCCACCCAAAAACAACAGAATACACATTTTTCTCAAGTGCTCATGGAACATTCTCCAGGATAGATCATATCTTGGGTCACAAATCAAGCCTTGGTAAATTTTAAAAAATTGAAATCGTATCAAGTATCTTTTCCGACCACAACGCTATGAGACTAGATATCAATTACAGGAAAAGATCTGTAAAAAATACAAACACATGGAGGCTACACAATACACTACTTAATAACGAAGTGATCACTGAAGAAATCAAAGGGGAAATCAAAAAATACCTAGAAACAAATGACAATGGAGACACGACGATCCAAAACCTATGGGATGCAGCAAAAGCAGTTCTAAGAGGGAAGTTTATAGCAATACAAGCCTACATCAAGAAACAGGAAACATCTCGAATAAACAACCTAACCTTGCACCTAAAGCAATTAGAGAAAGAAGAACAAAAAAACCCCAAAGCTAGCAGAAGGAAAGAAATCATAAAGATCAGATCAGAAATAAATGAAAAAGAAATGAAGGAAACAATAGCAAAAATCAATGAAACTAAAAGCTGGTTCTTTGAGAAGATAAACAAAATTGATAAACCATTAGCCAGACTCATCAAGAGAAAAAGGGAGAAGACTCAAATTAATAGAATTAGAAATGAAAAAGGAGAAGTAACCACTGACACTGCAGAAATACAAACGATCATGAGAGATTACTACAAGCAACTCTATGCCAATAAAATGGACAACCTGGAAGAAATGGACAGATTCTTAGAAATGCACAACCTGCCGAGACTGAACCAGGAAGAAATAGAAAATATGAACAGACCAATCACAAGCACTGAAATTGAAACTGTGATTAAAAATCTTCCAACACACAAAAGCCCAGGACCAGATGGCTTCACAGGCGAATTCTATCAAACATTTAGAGAAGAGCTAACACCTATCCTTCTCAAACTCTTCCAAAATATTGCAGAGGGAGGAACACTCCCCAACTCATTCTACGAGGCCACCATCACCCTGATACCAAAACCAGACAAAGATGTCACAAAGAAAGAAAACTACAGGCCAATATCACTGATGAACATAGATGCAAAAATCCTCAACAAAATACTAGCAAACAGAATCCAACAGCACATTAAAAGGATTATACACCATGATCAAGTGGGGTTTATCCCAGGAATGCAAGGATTCTTCAATATACGCAAATCAATCAACGTGATACATCATATTAACAAATTGAAGGAGAAAAACCATATGATCATCTCAATAGATGCAGAGAAAGCTTTCGACAAAATTCAACACCCATTTATGATAAAAGTCCTGCAGAAAGTAGGCATAGAGGGAACTTTCCTCAACATAATAAAGGCCGTATATGACAAACCCACAGCCAACATTGTCCTCAATGGTGAAAAACTGAAACCATTTCCACTAAGATCAGGAACAAGACAAGGTTGCCCACTCTCACCACTATTATTCAACATAGTTTTGGAAGTGTTAGCCACAGCAATCAGAGAAGAAAAAGAAATAAAAGGAATCCAAATCGGAAAAGAAGAAGTAAAGCTGTCACTGTTTGCAGATGACATGATACTATACATAGAGAATTCAAAAGATGCTACCAGAAAACTACTAGAGCTAATCAATGAATTTGGTAAAGTAGCAGGATACAAAATTAATGCACAGAAATCTCTTGCATTCCTGTATACTAATGATGAAAAATCTGAAAGTGAAATTAAGAAAACACTCCTGTTTACCATTGCAACAAAAAGAATAAAATATCTAGGAATAAACCTACCTAAGGAGACAAAAGACCTGTATGCAGAAAATTATAGGACACTGATGAAAGAAATTAAAGATGATACAAATAGATGGAGAGATATACCATGTTCTTGGATTGGAAGAATCAACATTGTGAAAATGACTCTGCTACCCAAAGCAATCTACAGATTCAATGCAATCCCTATCAAACTACCACTGGCATTTTTCACAGAACTAGAACAAAAAATTTCACAATTTGTATGGAAACACAAAAGACCCCGAATAGCCAAAGCAATCTTGAGAAAGAAAAATGGAGCTGGAGGAATCAGGCTCCCTGACTTCAGACTATATTACAAAGCTACAGTAATCAAGACAGTTTGGTACTGGCACAAAAACAGAAATATAGATCAATGGAACAGGATAGAAAGCCCAGAGATAAGCCCACGCACATATGGTCACCTTATCTTTGATAAAGGAGGCAAGCATATACAGTGGAGAAAAGACAGCCTCTTCAATAAGTGGTGCTGGGAAAATTGGACAGGTACATATAAAAGTACGAAATTAGAACACTCCCTGACACCATACACAAAAATAAACTCAAAATGGATTAAAGACCTAAGTGTAAGGCCAGACACTATCAAACTCTTAGAGGAAAACATAGGCAGAACACTCTATGACATAAATCACAGCAAGATCCTTTTTGACCCACCTCCTAGAGAAATGGAAATAAAAACAAAAATAAACAAATGGGACCTAATGAAACTTAAAAGCTTTTGCACAGCAAAGGAAACCATAAACAAGACCAAAACACAACCCTCAGAATGGGAGAAAATATTTGCAAATGAAGCAACTGACAAAGGATTAATCTCCAAAATTTACAAGCAGCTCATGCAGCTCAATAACAAAAAAACAAAGAACCCAATCCAAAAATGGACAGAAGACCTAAATAGACATTTCTCCAAAGAAGATATACAGATTGCCAACAGACACATGAAAGAATGCTCAACATCATTAATCATTAGAGAAATGCAAATCAAAACTACAATGAGGTATCATCTCACACCAGTCAGAATGGCCATCATCAAAAAATCTAGAAACAATAAATGCTGGAGAGGGTGTGGAGAAAAGGGAACACTCTTGCACTGTTGGAGGGAATGTAAATTGATACAGCCACTATGGAGAACAGTATGGAGGTTCCTTAAAAAACTAAAAATAGAACTACCATACGACCCAGCAATCCCACTACTGGGCATATACCCTGAGAAAACCATAATTCAGAAAGAGTCATGTGCCAAAATATTCATTGCAGCTCTGTTTACAATAGCCAGGACATGGAAGCAACCTAGGTGTCCATCATCGGATGAATGGATAAAGAAGATGTGGCACATATATACAATGGAATATTACTCAGCCATAAAAAGAAATGAAATGGAGGTGTTTGTAATGAGGTGGATGGAGTTAGAGTCTGTCATACAGAGTGAAGTAAGTCAGAATGAGAAAAAGAAATACAGTATGCTAACACATATATATGGAATCTAAGGAAAAAAAAAAAGGTCATGAAGAACCTAGTGGCAAGATGGGAATAAAGACACAGACCTACTAGAGAATGGACTTGAGGATATGGGGAGGGGGAGGGGTGAGATGTGACAGGGTGAGAGAGTGTCATGGACATATATACATGACCAAATGTAAAATAGATAGCTAGTGGGAAGCAGCCGCATAGCACAGGGAGATCAGCTCAGTGCTTTGTGACCACCTAGAGGGGTGGGATAGGGAGGGTGGGAGGGAGGGAGATGCAAGAGGGAAGAGATATGGGAACATATGTATATGTATAACTGATTCACTTTGTTATAAAGCAGAAGCTAACACACCATTGTAAAGCAATTATACTTCAATAAAGATGTTTAAAAAAAAAAGTTTCACATCGATTAAAGTCCTAAATATAAAACACAAAACTATGAAAATAAGAAAAAAATGTATAGGAGAATGATGTTTAAGGTATTGGAGTAGAAAAGCCTTTCTAAAATATATATATATGTAAAAGGAAAAAGCATTCTAATTTGTCTCCTTTAAAATTTAATTTACACATACATGGTCAATTGATTTATGACAAAGAAGCCAAGAAATTACAACGGGGACAGGATAGGCTCTTCCATAAATGGTGCTGGGAAGACTGGCCAGCTACATGCAAAAGAATGAAACTGGACTCCTGTCTTATACCACACACACAAATCAACTCAGTACATAAGTTGCAGTGTGTGAGTGTATCGCATCAACACATTGTACAACCTTAACCTTACAGAGCTTCTGAACAATGAGAAAAAGAATTTACAAACAGACGACAAATCTAAATAGGCAACTCAGATATAGAAATTCAATTGACCAGTAAATATAAGAAGATGTTTAAATAGTAATCAATGAAATGAAGATTAAAAAAAAAAAAAAAGGAGATACTATGTTTCAACCATCAATATGGCCAAGAACAGGGATGGGGAGGAGGTGGGAAGGAGCCCCAAACCAGAAACAGCCCTGCCTCTCAGGCCTTTGGGGGGCAGCCTCAGACCTGGCTAGCAACGTCTGGAAGAGGGCTATAAAGTCCTAAGGCTCCTGTAACAAAATGCCACAAACTGCATGGCTTAAAACAACAAGAATTTATTTTTTCACTATTCTAGAGGCCATAGGTCCAAAAACAAGGTGCAGCAGGGCTGGGTCCTTCTGGAAGCTCTAGAGGAGACTCCTCTCCACGCCCCTCCATGGCCTCTGATGGTCGCCAGCAACCCTTAGCTGGTTGACGCATCAATCCAGGTCTCTCCAATTGCTGCCTCTGTCTTAACACGGCATTCTCCTCTCTGTGTGCCTCTGTCTACATTTCTCTCTTCTTATAAGGAGACCAGCCATTGGATTAAGACCCACCGTAATCCAGTATGACCTCATCTTAACTTGACGACATCTGCAAAGACCTATTTCCAAATAAAAGCACGTCCACGGATTCCAGGAGTTAGGACTTCAACTTATCTTTTGAGGGAGCACAATTCAGCCCAAAACAGAGACCGTGGTCTCTACGCCAGCCAGACTGAACTAGAACCCGCCTAATGGGATGCATCCTCAGCAACAGGCCCCCGCTCAGACATGAGAAGAACTTCCCCCTCCACACCCAGGAGGCTAGTGTCTACACAGCCAGGGTCACTCCAGTGGGGACAGATGGAGATAAGCCTTCATGGCAGAATCACCCCTTAGCTCCACTTAGGACCCTGAAGGATCTGGAACACACTGAAAGAGGCACAAGCTGAGTTCTACCCCCAGTCTGGAGACCGCAGCCAACAGAACCCCAGTTGCCAACATACAGAGTAAAAGTTCTTCTTCCAAAAAGAGTCCAGGGACCCCCGCAGACACTTGGAGCAGCAGGTGGTTCTAGGCCCCCAGGTTCCCATACATCTGCAGTCCCTCCTTAGACACCAAGGGTCGGCCTTGGCTACTGCTCTGTTCTCAGAGGTGAGTAGCCACACAGAGGAACGCGGCGGGCTTCTCAAGTTCTTAGTTAGCCCCAACCCCTGACCTCTGTCTGTCAGTGTCCAGGCAGGGGAGCCAAGCTGAGGAGAGAGGAACACCTTGCAGGGGGTCAGGGCCCCCCCCTACAGAAGGATGGGAAGCTGATTGTCTTGGGTGAAGAGAAGGTCTTGACAACTCCCAAGGGAAAGAGTCCTCATGGGGGTTCGTAGGTTGCCACGGACATAAGATTGATCCCCAAGTTGGGAATCACACATAATTGTGTGGATTGAGTAGTCACCTAAGAAAGTGGGCAGTCACAAACACAGGTGAGCTCCTGGATCCTTCTGAAGGGAGCCCCCTCCACTAGCTGTTGGTACTTGCTGCTCTCTCTCTGGTGCTTCCCATCATCCACCTTCTCAAACCAATATTTGACCTCATAAGACATCAGTTCTTATGAGAATTTGAGCTAATTAATAAATTTAATAAATAAATTTAAATAAATGTTTTCCTCCATGGACTACCCTTATGAAAAAGAATATCTCTCATTGTCTTTTATAAGCATTAGAAAAATAATAAATATTGTTGCAAAATAAATGCATGCTAAATTTAGAAAACTTGAGAAATGAAGTTGATTTTAAAAGATGAAATCACCTTTAATCCCACCACGCAGAGAAACACTCATGTATGGAATGCTTAAGACACCATAGCACATGGGTGTTCTGTGGTATTTGACATGAGTTCATCATGGATTTGTCTATTAGGCGAATGCAAATCAAAACCACAGTGAGATACCACTTCACACCCACTAGGATGGCTAGAATCAAGAACTCAGATATTCATACAACTCAGTAACAACAACAACAACAAAAGCAAACAACCCAATCAAAAAATAGGCAGAAGACCTAAATAGACATTTCTCCAAAGAAGACACAGGCACATGAAAAGATGTTCAACATCACTAATTATTAGAGAAATGCAGACCAAAACCACAATGAGGTACCACCTCACACCGGTCAGAATGGCCATCATCAAAAAGTCTACAAATAACAAATGCTGGAGAGGGTGTGGAATAAAGGGAACCCTCCTACACTGTTGGTGGGAATATAAATTGGTGCAGCCACTATGGAGAACAGTATGGAGGTTCCTCAGAAAACTAAAAATAGAGTTGCCATATGATCCAGCAATCCCACTCCTGGGCATATATCTTGAGAAAACTCTAATTCAAAAAGATACATGCACCCCAGTGTTCATAGCAGCATTATTTACAATTGCCAAGATATGGAAACAACCTAAATGTCCATCGATAGATGAATGGATAGAGAAGATGTGGTACCTATATACAATGGAATATTACTCAGCCATAAAAAAGGATGAAATAATGCCATTTACAGCTACATGGATGGACCTAGAGATTACCATACTAAGCGAAGTAAGTCAGAAAGAGAAAGACAAGTAAAACATGATATCGCACATATGTGGAATCTAAAATATGACACAAATGAACTCATCTACAGAATAGACTCACAGACGTAGAGAACAGACTCGTGGTTGCAGGGGCAGGGGGTGGAGGAGGGATGGATTGGGAGTTTGGGGTTAGCAGATGCAAACTATTATATATACAATAGATAAACAACAAGGTGCTACTGTAGAGCACAGGGAACTATATTCATTATCCTGTAATAAACCATAATGGAAAAGAATATGAAAAAGAATATATATACGTACATATATATGTATAACTAAATCACTTTGCTGTACACCAGAAACTAACACAACATTGTAAATCAACTATACTTCAATTTAAAAAAATTCAGATAATCATGAGCATTGGTGAGGATGTGGAGAAATCAGAATGCTCACACATGGCTGGTGGGCATGTGAAATGGGGAGGCCACTTTGGAAAACTCCTTGGCCGTTCCTCAATAAGTCGTACATCGAATTACCACATAACCCAGAAACACCACTCCTAGGTATATACCCAAGAGAAATGAACAATATGTCAACATAAAAACTTGTATATGAACGTTCATAGCAGCATTATTCAAAGTGACTAAAAAGTAGAAACAAACACCAAATCCATCCACCGTTGACAGGGTAAATGAAATGTGGTACCCACACAAGCCAACGTTATTTGGCCATAAAAAGGAATGAAGCACTGATACATTATGCTCAGTGAAATAAGCCAGACACAGAAGGTGACATATTGCATGATTCCATTTATAGGAACAGGACGTTAGCAGATGGAAAGTGTGTGAAAATAGTGGGGAAAGTAATAACAACAACAAATAGCTGCATTGAATACTCTCTCTGAACGGGAATTGACTCTTCGTCCTCACCACACCACTGGGAGGTGGATATTATTTTACCCCCATTTCACAGATGCAAAAGGTAAGACCCCAGGCCAGGACCCCACCTCTAGGAGATGACAGGGTGGTGAGGATGAGGAGGCAGCTCCCGTCCTGACTGCACGTGCCCTGAGGGAGGATGGAAAGGGTCCCACTCACACTGGCCCCAGACGTCTGCACTCACACCCCGATTTCCACAAAGGCCAGTCGAGAGGCTAGATCCTGCACCCACCATGATCTCTCTCTCAGAGGATGGGAACACCGGAAACCCACGGGAGCAGGGGAGCAGTCCCCAAGCTGATTCACACGCCAAAGACTCAGACCCGTGGTCCAATGCCCGATGAGGTTGACCACACATCACAGCCTTGGCATCACAGATGTCTGGAGAGCTGAACAGGTGACCTGCCTCACCCCCTCGAGACACCCCAGTCCTCCGTGTCCTCCTCTCCCTCAGCCCCATCACTGGACAGTCCCTTCTGTACCATCAGGGAGACAACGTCTACAGAAGCTGGCGTCTGGGCCATGCCCACTAGGAGACCCCTGCTTACCTCCTCCGAGGGCCAGTGAGCGAGCACTCTGGGCTGCAGGTTTGGGACCCCACAATCCACATGTGGAACCCTAACCCCCGGTGTGATGCCATTTGGGGGCGGGGCTTTGGGGCATGGCTAGGGTTAGATTAGGGCGGAGCCCTCATGATGGGATTGTTACCGAGTCTAAGCTCATGCTGTTCACATGAGCAGTTGGGGTGCAGATGAGGTGCTGGAGCAAAGAACAGCAACTTTATTCAGAAGGCCAGCAAACCGAGAAGACGGTGGGCTCCTGCCCCAAAGAGCCATCTCTCCTGAGTTAGGATTCAGCCTCCTTTTATACTACAAAGGGAGGGAGTAAAGTCAGATTCTTCCTGGTTCCCATCAGCTTCCGGAGGGCATGTGTTCATTTCTTCCTTTCTGCAGCCATTCACCGGTGGGCCTGGCCAGGATGTTTCCTGTGAGCTAAACAAAGGTATTTCAGCTTCATGCTCATTACGTGGGAGGCAGGGCTCCCAGAGGTGGGCCATGATGTGTCATTTAAGCTTATAGGCGACATCCCTTTAGTGATGGACTTGTAAGAGAATGCAAAATGCTCTTCCTGTTACAGGATTAGTGCCCTCACGGGAAGAGGAAGACAGAGATCTCCCTCCATGGGCACACACCAAGGAAAGGCCACATGAGGACACAGTGAGAGGATGGCCGTGCACAAGCCAGGAAGAGAGGCCTCCCGGGAGCCAAATCTGCTGGCACCCTCATCTTGGACATCTGGCCTCCAGGACTGTGAGAAATAAGCGTCTGCTGTTTAAGGCAGAGAGTAAGCTGTGGCACTCTGCTGTGGCCGCCAGGCTGACCGGGACGGGGGTGACTGAGTAGTTGGTTGGTGTACTGGGTTGAACAGCATCCCCCAAAAATCCAGGTCCACCAGCAACATCAGAATAGGACAATAATTGGAAATAGGGTCTTGGCAGATGTAATTAGGTAAATTAAACTCATCCAAAGCTGGTGTACTTATAAGAGGAGGTAAATTTGGACACAGACACAGAGGAAAGACGGTCATGTGAAGACAAAGCGATGCTTCCACAAGGCAAGGAACGTGAGAATTGCCAGCCACCGTGAGAAGCTGGAAGAGGCAGGAGGGCTCCTGCCCTGGAACCTTCAGGGACAGCATGGGCCTGCTGACACCTTGATCTCAGGCTTCTGGCTCCAGAATATGAAAAGATTACTGTCTGCTGTCTCAGCCCTCCCAGCCTGTGGTGCTGTCAGGGCAGCCCTAGGACACCAGCATGGCCTCTAGTGAATTGCTGTGCACATGCCCTCATTGGTCTGGACCACTGGCTCACCCAGCCTTCAACCCTGATGGAGCACCACCTTTGGCTGGCGGCATCCCTCGCCCGCCCCGTGGGTGCTGCTGTGCTAGGGGAGGGGGAGGGGTGTTCCAGGGGGCCACGGGAGCCATGGGAGCAGCCACGGAGCCGGAGTCCAGCCTGGCTTGCTGCCAACCGGGAGGGGGAGCGGTTCACGCACACTTCCCGCCTCCCAACCCCACCACACACACACACTGCTGACAACTCCGGTGCCCACGTCCTAGGATCTGCTGAGCGTTAGATAAACCGGCCCTTCCCTGGTGCTCGGAGCTGCGCCTGGTGCATAAGCGGCCTCCATGGAGACTGCCCGCGTGTCCTATGGGGCCATGAGCAGGGCTGTGCTTTTGGCTGAGTTGCCTCTTCTCAGGGGTCTGAGACCCCAAACACCGAGCACCTTCTTTCCATGGCCCAGGGGAGCTAAATGCCCTGCTCTTTCTCCCAAGCAGCGCCTCTGCAATCTCCTTAAATCGATAAGTCAAGAGCCCTAATTTCTTCATTTATGTCAAGAAGGGAAAGGTTAAGTCAGGATGAAAAGGTTAAATTGGAAAGATTAAACGTGTTCCTGTCATTTTCTGGGTTACATGGGTTTCACTTGGTACCTTGTCAAACAGAAATTTAACTGGAAATTGTTTCCGGAAAAAAAATGTAATTATAAGAGGATAAAATCGAGAGGCCCCTGGGTGATTGCCTGGCAGCATCTGCATTAAGTCTAAGGGTGTGTTTTCCTGCATGTGTGCAGGTATATACATGCACACAGGCACACACGTGTGTACACACACACACGTACACAGCTCCTCAATTCCATCATCCATGCCTTTCCCAGGTTGAGTCATGACTGCACAATGCTGTCCCAGGAAGGTGGGGACGAGTGTGCATTTCTTCTCAAAGTCACTAGCTCTGTCTGTGAGAGTCAGGCCGGGCAAGTCCCTTCACAGCAGAGGTGACATCGGGTGGCTCTTGGAGACTCAGTAGAGCTTTGCAGATGGACAAGGAGAAGAGCTCCCAGCACAGGGAAAGAACTTGGGCCTCGTGGTGAAGCCAGCATGAGCGCCCACCCAGTGCCCTGGACCCGCAGGTACACTGGTCAGACTCACCAGTCCTCACGGCCGTGGTCACCAGCCCAGGCTTGACCTGCCCGTCTCTTGGTGGGTCCCCCCAGTCACCACCCTCAGCAACATCGGGACTGAAGGCATGCCTCCCTGGGGCTGGCAAGTGCTGAGGGAAAGTTCTGAGAGCCCCCGGCAGCGCCAAGGCCCCTACCTCTTGCACCCTTAGTGCTGTGGCTGCACCAGAGCCGGCAGGAGCAGCCCGGGATCCGGGCCACAGACCACCATCCAAATGCCACCCGGCTGTGCCTGGGTCCCCCTGCCCCGCTAGGCCACACACGCTTCTGTGACAACTAGGAGGAGATGCCCCTTCCTCTGGGCAGACACAGCCCGCCGCAGGTTGCCCTCAGCCAGGCCCCTCGTGCAGAGAAGATTCTGTGTAGCCCGAAGCGCCTCGAGGAGCCCATCAAACTCCCGGGCTCCCCGGCAGACACACGTGCTGGGAGGGCCAGAGTTGGTCCCAAGGAGCAGGGGGGTCTGCCCCAGTGGGGGTTCACCCTTGCAGGGCGGGAGAGTCCAAAGCGGCCAGAGGAGCCCGTGGCACCGAAGCCCATGGAATGGGACCACGGAGAAGCTGGAGGGCAGATGGCGAGGCAGAGAGAGGCCCGGGCCTGTGAGCTCACGCAACAGACGGCAGCACCCACTCCAGCGAGGACAGAGCCCAGCGCTGGCCGGCCGTGGCTTCAGCCTCTGGCTGAGGAACAGGGAAGATGGGATTGCAGGTCTCCTGCTGGCAGAGATGATGACTGCCCTGCCCTCCTGCAGCTGCCGACCTCCCCCACCAGCCCACTCATCCGCCACCTCCCCTCCCCCGACTCCCGTGCCCAGGGCTGCTTGCTCCCTCCTCCCGGAACAAAGAGGCGAAAGCTCAAGGCAGAAATCAGCCCAGGCACACTGACCGCAGACGACAGTCAGATGTTATACCCACAGAGCACAATTCTCCCCCAGACAGCCCCACCCCACGGGATCTCTGGTTCCTGAAGGGATGCTCCCTTCTCCCCCAGGCTCCAGGGAAGCTGGGGTCCGAGCTGAGCCAATGGGGACACACCTGCCTCTAACCACAGAGGCTGCTTTAGGGACTGGCTCTTCTGAGCATCTGTGTGCTGGGCAGCGTTGAGGACTCAGCCGTGGAGAAAGCAAAGTAAAAGGCTTTTAAAGCCCTGCTTCAGGGCTCCCACACCAGGCAGAGGGGGCCGGTGAGTTGAGCGTGGTCTGAAACTCCCCATCCAGTTGAGGCCGGGCCAGAGCCGGGCTTCGTGGGGCTGAGGGATTCCTGGCAAGGTGCACGGGGTGGAGGAGCAGCCCCCAGGAGTGTTCTGGAAGCACCCCACACCTTCCGTCATTCCCTCCCTTCCTGACGAACATCTGCTGAACACCCCCCGTGCCGGGGGGAGGTCAGAGATTCAGGATTAAGTGCCGGTGATGCCTGCTGAGCTCGGAAGGGCCAGAAAGAGCCCAAAGGCATGTCCCCTGCCCACTCGGCTCCTGCAGCTAAGTGCCCACACAAACAACTCTCCTTAGGGCGGGGACGAGGCACGGCGTCTGCCTCTCCCCGCGTCCCAGGCTGCAGGGTCCCAGCACCCCTCACTGACCAGAGGGGCTCACTGTGTCCAGACCGTGCCGGCAAGAGCCGCTTCCTTCCGGGGTCTGGAATTTCCGGCCCTGCTGGGCAGTGGGTGCCCACGTGACCAGCCCCCAGGAAAAGCCCTGGGCACCGGGACGGCTGAGCTTCCCTGGAGGACAGCACTTCCCTGGGAGGGGCTCCTGGCAGCTCACACCTGGTCCCTTCTGGACTGCACCCCGTGCACCTCTTCCCTTTGCTGGTTTCGCTTTGTATCCTTTTGCTGGAATAAATCTGAGCCACAAGTACGATCGCATGCTGAGTCCTGTGAGTCCTCCAAGCAAATCCCTGAGCTGGGGTGGCCCTGTGGAGATCCCACACAAGCCCCCAAAACCCCAGGCAGACAGTAAGTGTTAGGGGCTCACAGCGGCTGAGCATCTGGCTCTCAGAGCGTCCCCGTCGGGGTGAAGCCCCACACACTACCCAGCTTAGCTCACCTCCAGCTCGGCCACCGCAGCAGTGCTGGGTGACAAGCGGTCAGAGATGAAGCGCACACGAGCCAGCTCTGCCAAAGCCCCCGGCCCCGCCCCTAGCATCCGCCCAGAGGCTCGGGGAAAGCAAGCCGGTCTCTGCCCCGGCAGTGAAGGCGGCCGGTTAGAGGGCAGAGGGTGCGGGTCCGTTCACAGGTGTGCGCGTGCAGGGAAGTGCTGATGCCACAACATAAACCAGCAGCAGACTCGCTGCCTTGTACCTAAAAGCACTTCTAAGACCCTGGGAAGAGCCAGTCTAGACACAGGGGTGATTCCCTTGTTCTCGGTACCGTCTCCTAGACGCTGAGGGGCGGCCAGATGGCAGCTCCTCTCTGCTCCCCTGGGACCTGCCTCCGTGCCCAGGACACGCCGTGATCGCTCCATCCACGTGGTGACGCCATGTCTGAGCGAGAGAGGAGACAACCCCGCGAGGCTGGGAAGCGAGGCAGAGGCAGGGCCTGTGTCCTTGCAGAGTCAGATCAGAGCAGCCCGAGGCCGGCCCTCCGGAGGACACAGGACACACACGGCTGTGACCCCCTCGTGACCGCTGGTGAAGACCAGGCAAGCCGCATGCTAACCTGTGGATGTTGACAAGTTGTAGGGATTTCTGTGAGGCGATAGAAGCATCCCCAAGGCTAGAGCTTTATTATCCCTCAGGACATGGAGCACTTTTCACCTAAGTGAACCAAGCTCATTCTAGAACCTTCTTTCACTGACTCTATCAGTCTCTCATGTCCTCCTCTGAACCAACCGAATGGAAAAACCAATTTAAAGGAACAGGTACGCAGCTCCAGGGCCCTTCCTTCTGCATCAGGAAGAGGAAGTGGTGCCATATCAGTTCCTACAGCTGCTGTAACAAATGACCACAAACTTCGTGCCTGAAAACAACACAAATTTCTTCTTTTACAGTTTTGAAGTCCAAAATCAGTGTCAGGGGCTAACGTTGAGGGTCAGTAGGGCTGGCTCCTTCTGGAGGTTCTGGGGAGAGAGATTCCTTGCCTCTTCCAGCTTCAGGTACCACTAGCACCTCTCCGCTTGTGGCTATATCACTCCAACCCTTGCTCCTATCACTGCATTGCCTTCTCCTCTTCTGTAGTCAAATCTCCCTCGGCCTTCCTCTTAGGAGAACACTTGCAATTATATGTAGGACCTACCCAAACAATCCAGAATAATCTCCCCATTTTAAGATCCTTAATTTAATCACATCTGCAAAGTGCCCTTCACCGTGCATGGTAACATGCTCAGGGTCTGGGAATTAGGACATGGGCAGCTGTTATGGGCTGAATAATATTCCCTCCTCAAAATCATATGTTGAACCCTGACCTCCAGAACCTCAGAATGTGAACTTATTTGGAAATAAAGTCGCTGCAGATGAAACTAGTAAAATGAGGTCAGACTGGAGCAGGGCAGGCCCCTAATCTGACAGGTGTTCTTATCAAAAAAAAGAAGTTCGGACACAGGGACGTGCATGAAAAGAGACACCACTTGAACATGAAGGCAGACATCCAGGTGACGCTTCTGAGCCAAGGGTTGCCAGCAGACCACCAGAAGCTGGAGAGAGGCCTGGACCAGAGAGGAACGCACCCTGCCCACACCGGGATCCCGGACTTCCGGCCTCCAGAACTGAGAGACAATAAAGCTCTGTTGTCTAGCTGCCCCGTCTGTGGTGCTTTGTCACAGCTGCCTCAGGAAACGGACACAGCATCTTGGGGCCATTCCTCAGCCCAGCACTGTGTGGGTGACCCGTGCAGCCAGCCCAGCGTGATCTGGGGCACAGGACCACCTTCCCCCCAGATTTTATCCTCCACAAGCTGAGGAGCGGGGGCTGTGCTTCTCCAGCATCTCGACCCACAGTCCGCACTCTAACTGCCACCTCACCTGGGCCAGCGTCGGCACCAGATACAGAGCTCGAACTGCATCAGCACGCAGAGGTCCCCACCCAGGAAGCTCCTTACAAGCACTGAGCATGGTGGGCTTGCACCTGTGCCTGTCACTGAAGAGGAGGCCCAAGGATAGCCCCTGATGACAGTGAGACCCCTGCACTTCACCTCCAGAGCCGCCGTCCCTGGAGCTGGGCCTCCCTCACCAAGACAATTAGTGGTTGCATCTCTGGAGGAGATCGCTGGACCCCCAGGAAATCCCTGGGTCCCAGCAACATGGATGTCAGTGTGTTTGTGTGGAATCTCCTCCCTCACCCTCCTCTTCATATCTGAAAATGGCAACAAGCAGAAGAAGGGTCCCCACGTGTTGCTGTGGTCCTCAAAACCACCTTGAGGTTCAATGATTTGCTGGAAGGACACATGGAACCTGGAAAAGCTGAATTACTCCAGTTGACGACAGCAAAAGGATACAGACTAAAATCGGCGAAGGCAAAGGCTCCTGAGAGAGTCCAGGGGAGACAACGCATAAGCCTCCAGCTGTCCAGCTCGTGTCCACGGAGCTGTATGGACAGCGCTGAACCCTCCCAGCAGTGACATGGGACCACAGTGTGAAGTATCGCCAACCAGGGAAGCTTACCTGAGCCTTGTGTCCCAGGTTTCCCTGGGGGTTGACCTTGGATCCTCAGTCTCTGGACCCTCTAGAGGTCAAACTGATTACAGCGTGACCCAAGGACCCCAGGAATCACACTGCCAGCCTGACAATCTACCAGGGCCCAAAGCCCCAGATAATCGAAGACCCCCCCTCATCAGGCAGGACGTAGGGGCTTAGAGGAGACCCCCTAGATGGTCAAGGACCACAACTTTTGGAAGGATGTGCAGGATTTATCACCCTGCTGAGTGAGCCTTTCCCTGTATACTGAGCCTGTGCAGCTAAAAGCCCTGTCACAGCCGATCCCGCTGGGAGATTCTCTCCGCAGAGCCCAGCTCCAGAGCTTTTATTGCCAAAGCCACGGCCGCCAGGATCCAGCCCCCCAGCTGAACCACATGTCCGGACCTGCCCAATTTAACCCCCTGTGTTTCTGTGGATGTGAGGTGCCGACTGGGCTTTTAACATTATGGAACCTCAGAAGGTTTCTTCTTTGGGTGGAAAAGAAGCTCTTACCCACCCGGGTCCTGTGATTAGAGCCTTGAACAGCAATCTCACAGGTAGTGAAAAGCAAACGTGCTTCATAGCTTCATTAGTTTTTATCCCACATCAGTTGTAGATTTTTATAATAAAAGCAGTATAAATATAAGGGTAACATAAGAACTCTTATGAAGCTGTGACCACAAAACTCACTGCCCTCTAAGACAGGGATTCCCAATACTAGTGATAATTAGAGCAAATTCTGAGTCCACAGAAACTATTATTTTACTGTATTTTTATAGTACATTTGGGTAAACTGGAAAAAATTGGGGGCATCGACATGAAGTGTGGCAAAAAAGTTATTTATTCCCTTTTGTATATCATTATAATTTTACAATGAAATACAGTATATGGAGATAATAAATGTTGAATTTGTGTAAAATTTCCAAATCAAAGCTTTTACTATGTTTGTAATAGAAAGTTTGAGTGGATTTCTCTGAGCCTGACTTTTTTATATCAAGCTATGTGTTTGAAATGGTTGTGTGATCCCTGTTCAGGACTTTTTAGTGACGATGTCTTCAAATTCTTTTTGACCCCATGGGTGAGACACTCTGTTAACGTGATTGGGGAACAGAGTTCAGGAGGGCATTCCCCACCACCCTTCAAACGGTGACCACCCTTGGAATGAGGGTGAAGCACCTGACAATCCTTCTGTCCCTTCGCTGAAAAATGTAACATGGATTTCTCGTGTGATGATGACGGTGATCGCTGAGTCCAGCGGACTTGTCCCAAGTAGGGATTTGAGTGACAATGATGCTTTGGTCCACCTAGGCTCTGCCTGGTTAGGACAGTCTCCCTGAAGCTGGTTTTGAGCCACCATGAAGACACATTTCCTTCCAGCCAGTGACAGAAGTGGAGTGGGAGCCGTGTGGATCCGGGACACCCAGGAGCCCCTCCCAGCCCCTCCCAACCAGAGGCCCTCGGGCTGGGCACCAGCATCTTGGACGTCTGGAGCTCACCCTGTGGATTCCAGCGTCACCTGAGCTCACTGCCTGTGGGGTGCGCTGGCCACACAGACCCCACCCTGCCCTTTGTCATCCAAGGAGCCCCCAGACCAAGGGAACCGGTGTCCCCAGCGTGCTGGTCCACACAGGGTGGCACTTCGGCCACAGGTGGGAAGCCTTAAAAGAAGCTTGGTTCAGACAAAGGGTCAGGCCACACTCACTCCCGCCACTTACAGGGTCAATTCCCCCTCACCCCCTCACTCTCTCCTGGGTCACCTCCCAACTGCCATGCACCCCCGGGGGCTTGGGTGCTGCGCCCACCTTCGTCCTGAAGTGGGGGAGGGAGGAATGAGGCCGGCAGAGGGAGGCCGGGAGCCCCGCCTGGTCTGTGACTTCGATAACGTCACCAAGAGCAAAAAGAAGTTGGACATTTGTGAAGTAAGATAGTTTTCATAGGGACTTCCCTGGTGGTCCAGCGGTTAAGACTCTAAGCTTCTGCCGCCGGGGGCCCGGGTTGCAGCCCTGGTCGGGGAACCGAGATCCCACATGCCACGCGGTGTGGCCTAAATAAATAAATAAATAAATATTTGAAAAATAAAAACATAAACACTGTATATTAAAAACTAGCTTTCATAGTTGTTTGCTTCAAACTGTCAGATACACAAAAAACTGGATTCTGGGACGGGCTGGGTTTCTGAGAAGAAAGCAGGACTTCCTGCAATCCCTCTGGTGGACCTGGGGGGCTGTGTCTGCTGGGGAGGGGAGGGGGCTGGGAGGCCCCGGCCCCATGGAGGCACCAGGCCTGTGGGAACAGGGCCTCCAGTGCGCCCCCAGGACTTAAATAGGCAGAGGGAGGCCGAGATCTCTGAAGGAAAAGCAGAGAGAGAATAAGAAATATTTCTTCCACCAGCTCAGGCTCTCAGCATCTATTTGCAGAGTGTTTGCCGAGGGGGCTGTTCTCAGAACGCGGCCGTCAACCTAACGACCCCCCGAGTTACCAGCCCCCAGCGTCCTCGGCTGCAGGTCGGGGCCACAAGCAGCCCCTCCAATGGGGCCGAGTGACCCTCCCCTCCCCGCGGTGGCGGCCGCAGCTCCAGAGACCTCTGTCCACCCGCACTGCCCACGGGCTCCCCAGGGCCACGCCACCCCCAGGGCTAGTGCCCCCTCTCTGCGTGGGAAACTCTTCTCCCCCCAGGAGATGCTCCCCGCTCTGCTCCTGCGGGGCTGAGCGCCGTCTCCACCACGGACCCCTCGGCGAGGTCCAGCCGCTGTTCTGCGGCAGCTGCCCCCTCCCGGCCTCCCTCGCAGCACATCGTCGCCGGCGGGGACCTGAGGACATCAGGGCCACCAACCCCCTGCCCGGGCCAGACACGCCGTCGGGTCTGCACGGAGGGTGGACGCCTGATTTCGGCAATTCGGGGCGCCCCCTGTCGGACCCGACGGGCACCCCCGGAGAGGCAGGAGCGGCCGCGGCCCCACCCGCACTGTCACTGCTGGGAGGTCCCAGACCTCTCTTGGTCGCGGTAGAAGTAAAGAGCTGCTGCCCCGTTTCCCTGTGCTTTTGTAAGACCTGGGCACGTGGTTTCTTTCCAAATATTAACTGAGCTCACAGCCCGCCGCAGGGGGCCGCCCTCCGTCGGTAAAGGGACCCTCCCGCCGGGCGCAGGGAGGGAGGGAGGGAGGGAGGCAGGGGCACTGGGCCGGGGCGTCGGCTGTGAGCCGCCAGCGCCCCTCCCTCCTCCGCGGGGCGAGGCTCCCGCAGCCAGGCCTTGCGAAGGGCCGGCAAAGCAGCCCCCAGGGGACAGTCCCGGGGCGGGGGGCGACAGCGAGGCCCGCCCGGACCCCGGGTCGTCGCGCAGAGGTCCCCTCGCCGGGCAGGCGGCGGCGGCAGGAAGGCCTGGAGCACCTGTGAGGGAGGCAGATTCGCCGCCAGGAGACACCCCACCCCGGAACTTGGAGATGGGGTGGGGTGAGATGGAACAAAGCAGCCAAACAAAACGTTGACAATTGTCCGGCTTCACTGTGGCTCCAGCTTTTCTTCCTCCCGTGCCGACTAGCTGGCAGGCAGGGTATCAAAGAACCAAACAAAACTCTCCAGGACAGGCAACACCGCAGTGAGATGTGTTAACAGCTAAAGGGAGGACTTGACATTCTTTTAAATTCTAGTGTGTATCTAGACTCCAATTTTCCTAAAATGAACCTGGAGTCTTACTATTGATTTCCTGCTGCATTTTTCCACATAAAAGCTTTTTTTTTCTTTTTAACTCACTGAAGCTTTGCTGTCTATTTGCTTCTTTCTTCCCTGTGTAACAACAGAAGCAGGGAAGAAGCATGTGCACCTCCCCATAAACCAGTGAGATCTCAGCAAGCAGTTTCGCGATGTCCCGCCTGGCACTGAGGCTGTGAGGGACACACACAGGCACGCGAACTCACACACACAAACACGCACACACACACACCTCAGAAAGCTCACGATCTACTGAGTAAAGAAGATTAATTTGAAAAAGTAACAGCACAAAAGAAATACTACCTTCTTACCACGGTATAGTAAATATCAGAAAGCAAGTTGACTGACTGACCAATGACGGTTACGGGACCCAGCACGGTGCAGACGGACAGCCCTTCTGACCCTCCAGGAGGCTCCAAGCAGAGGAGGGAGCCGCTGGGTGTGGACGGAGGAGCCGGCCCTGGAATAAGTGGACAGAGTAAAGGAGGACCCAGTCACCTCCAACCACAGCCAACATTTCCCTATGCCCAAGAGGGACCTGGGACACACAGGTGGAGGCCAGGGGTGTCAGGGCCTCCCACACTCAGGAAGGACCCCCTGCCCTGCACCAGACCTACCTGGGCTCCTACACCTTCACAGCAAGCTGGAAATTCAGGACATGAGGAGGGAGGGAAGCCAAAAAAACTCCCAACCGCTCTTTGTTTTGCACCCCAAACAGAATTCAGCAGCATTTAGACTGCGACCACAGTGTCACCTCCAGCCAGTGAGATGCTTCTCAAAGGGCCAAGCCCCTCGGACCCCACCCAGCCAGTTTCTCTTGAAAGCAGCACAGAGGATGCTGGTCTGGCTCAGGGACCCCAGGAAGGAGCTGCACTCTGCTGGCTTCCCATCCTCCTCGACCGGGGCAGCTCGTGTCCTCTCTGGGCTCCGGGGTCTTGTGCTTCAAATGATGGGTCCAGACCATCAGGGCTGGCGAGAGAGATGCCGTGGGTGAGGCCACCAGCACCCTGTTTTATTTTTTAATTTTTTATTGGAGTATAGTTGATTTACAGTGTTGTGTTAGTTTCTGCTATACAGGAAAGTGAACCAGTTATTTATATACATATATCCACTCTTTTTTAGATTATTTTCCCATATAGGTCATTACAGAGTATTGAGTAGAGTTCCCTGTGCTATACAGTAGGTCCTTATTAGCTATCGATTTTATATATAGTAGTGTGTATATGTCAATTCCAATCTCCCAATTTATCCCTCCCCTTCCCCTTTTGTTTGTTTGTTTGTAATGAGCTAGAGCAGGATAGAGTAGAACAGAATCGATCCCACATGTAAGCATGGGCAGTGGTTCATTTAACTTGTAGAGTCATATGTACGTGGCGGCAAAGTAACATGTATTCCTTTTGGTGAGGTGGTCGTAGAAATAGGAAACACGATGCTCTGGGCAATGGGTCTCACCCTGACCCTACAGGAGAATCCCCTGAGGCTTAAAGCTGGTGGGCACAGGCTCCGTCTACACAGTTAATTCAGATCCCTACAGGTGGGGCTCAGGCAGCCAGCCTCCGTGTAGACGCCCACACAGGTCTTCCAATCACTTTTGTCAAGAGCAGTGGTGTAACGTGGGCACGCGATGGCCACCCACAAGAAGGAAACACCGCAAATCGTGTGTTAAGTGTCATGGGCCTTCCCAAAGGATAAATGCTCCCCGGGAGGGCCGTGGAGAGACCTGAGAACGGGTGGAAGCCGCCGTTCAGAGCGAGGTGAGGGACCAGTTGGGTCCCCAAAGCCCAGCCACGGCCACATAGGGAGGTATGAACATGGGTGGGAACATTTAGACACCCGAACACCTGACAGCACAGCTTAGGTCTGACGGATCCAGTAACGAACCACATGAGCTTTGAATCTGTATATTTATAAGCAGGGTTTTGCTTTTCCACTTTTCTTTTTCTACTAATTCATTTTTTATTGTATTTTACATGACTATTGGTAAATGGCTGATCGGATATTAAAAAAGAAACAACTCACAAGTCCTTCAATACAGACCATTTGAGAGACAAGTGTTCAGAGGGCATTGGAAAGGGCGGCCTTCACTTCAGAAGGGCTGCCCGGCCCCCTACAGGGGAGCCAGGGTGGTCCTACCAGCCAGCCACGACTGTCCAGGGCTCTTGAAGGCTCAGGCCACGCTCTAAGGGAAACTTACGCGGGGCTGTGGTGAAGCCAGCGCCCCAGCGCCTGGGCTGGCCAGTGTCCCCTGAGAATGAGGAGGCAAACAGGAAATGAGAGGTGACCGGCTTCCTCCCTGTTCCTCTCTGGACCAGGCGCGTTTGGGGGTGCAGAACCCCAGGAAGCTCCCAATTCCGGTCACAGGATACAGTGCTCTGGCCAGCCCCACAGCATTTGTACGACCTGCAAGTCTCAGCCCCAAACCACTTAAGAAGGGATATCTTTTCCTTCCTACGTAAGTGGACCTGCGTTAAAAAGAAGGAGGTAAGTAACAATTCAGGCAGTACACGCAGAGAGACAAAACTGGGAAGGAACTATTCAGTACTATAAAGCCTGATGTTGGGGAAGGCTGTCCTGAGGACCCTGGAGAGACATGCCAGGATTTGAGAAGCAGAGACAGGGTTGAGGTTGTGTTTTTGAAAGATCGTCAACGGTGCTCCGTGGAGGAAAGTTGGAGAATGGGCTGAAGGCTGACCCCTGGAGTAGCGTCCGGGAGAGGGGGGGAGGGGGAGGGGGAGGGCGGCCCCAGGGCGGGGCATCCAGAGAGGGGCGGGGATGAGGGCGGGCCCAGGGCGGGGCATCTAGGAGAGGGGCCGGGATGAGGGCGGGCCCGGGGCAGGGCGACAGGGAGAGGGGCGGGGATGAGGGCGGGCCCGGGGCCGGGCAACAGGGAGAGCGGGGAGGACCAGGCGGGTAGGGCGGTCCCAGGCAGTCAGGATGAGGAGGAAGGGATGGGTCTAGGTCCTGAAGAGTTGTAGGTAGCAGATTTAGAGGCCGACAGATGCCCAGTGGATGAGGTAGGATGATCGAGGAAGGCTGAGGGCAGCCCCCCTGGAAGCAGGTAAGGACACAGGTGGAGGGGAGGAGACCAGTGTGGCCGGGCCTTGGGAGTTGCTCCAGGGGAATCCAGCCAGGGCACAAGCAGAGCTGGGAGACGGGAAAATGCGGAGAAAACGATGTCGAGGAGGCCAAGAAGGTGAGGGCGTCCTGGGAGCCCAGCCCAACAGAAGCAGAGCGGAGGCTGCCCCGAGGTCTCACGGAGTGGCAGGGACGCGAGCCCAGAGGGGAGGCAGAGGGTGGAGAGAGCCATGCAGGCAGCTGGTTCCGGAAGAGGCGAGGAGCCTCCGGAGAGGGAGGAGACGGGGGAGACCTGAAGGGTTTGGAGGCTGGTGGGCAGGGGTCTGAGGCGGAGGACAGGACAAGTGGGCCCCAGCAAGGGCCGGGCTGCACTTCCTGTGTTTATTTACAAGGTCGGGGAAGGAGCAGGGCCGGTGCTGCAGGCACCCTGGGGCCCGGGCTTGCTTTCTGACCCAGGAGGCAAGGCCATGTCTGAAAGGGGAGGGAGGGGAGCAGGGAGGTGGGGTGTGAATTTGAACCAAGTAGGGGTTGAGACCCTCCTCGCTGAGGAAGGGGGAAGGAGCACCTGAGCCCTGAGGGTACGGGGAGTTGTGTCCCATCTCACCCCACACCTGTTAGATGACCCTGGCCGAGTTCCTTAACCTCTGAGCCTCCCCTTACTCACCTGCTGATGGGACGTCACCTGTGCCCGGCGTGGAGGCGTGCAAAGCCACAGCGCTGGTGGCGTCACAGGGTGATCCGGGCCCACTAAGTACTTAGAACGTCAGCCTGGTCTCTGCGGGCCCTCTGCCCCGGCCTTAGCTGACCCCCCCCCCTGCCCCCGGTGTTCCTTCCCCTGCGCGCAGGGCCGAGGGGCCGGCAGGGGCATGGATCTCGGGTACAGGTCTTGCCGGGAGAATGCAATTGAGAGACAACGGTGAGGGATTTGACCACGAGGGCCTGAGTGTGCTTGAAGCTGGATGAGAAAGGAGGCGCCACGGGCAGAGGAAGACGGGCTCCGTCAGGAAGGAGCCGGAAGGACCAGAGGGTGGGAGGAGAGCGCACTTTCCGGAATCCGTCTTTATGAGGGCCACTATCTTACGACATAAACACTGGCCATGAAAACCAAGTCCAGGTGGTTTTCTCATAACCATTTGAACACATCAACCCAGGGGGCTTCCGGCTGGCCCTCAACACCAGTGTGAGGCGAAGGGGTTCAGCCTAAAGTCAGCGGTCTCTCTGGGGATCGCGGGCGACCTTGAGGCGCTCCGGGCTGGTACGCGGCTCCACTGAAGGCAGAACTCGCCCTACCTTCTGAAAACCCCACTAACGAACACCGGGTTTATCCATCTTGCCCAGAATTCACTCTGGGGCCTGTGAATCATGAATTGGTCCTTCTCCAGGACCCTGTGATGCTGGGAGACTGACAGTGAGTGACACCAGCCGGTGTGGCCAAGGTGCCCTCCTCCTCAATTGCTGGGGAACTGCCCCGCCCTCACGCAGCCAAGGAAACACAGTAATGACACCTATTCTTGAGTCGCTCTTAACCAATGGGAATTAGCCCCAAGGGTGGGGCGTTTGGGGCTCTGTGCTTCATGGTAGCCACTATCCACTGTAACCGGCTTGCTCTGGTCATCTAAGTCGCCTAAAGATTGGCAAGAGCTTTGCAAGTTCTGAAGTGTAACGATAAACATCACACCATCCTCAAAGTTTCATCCAATCATCACAGGGGGTGAATGCAGCCAATATTTCATAATAACTTTAAATGGAGGATAAGCTACAAAAATACTGAAATACTGTGCTGTACACCTGAAACTAATATTGTAAGTCAACTATACTTCACTAGAAAAATAAAGAGTAAGTTGTAAAAAATCATCACAAGGTGACTGAAACAAAAATGTGTACGTGTGTCTGGATTACCAATGTCACTGCCACCATGCACACAGGCTGTCTGGGGCCTCGAACGGGGATAAGACAGGGCACGAGAGCAGCAACTCAAAGAGGAAATCCTGGAGGGAATTCCCTGGCGGTCCAGGGGTTAGGGGTCCACGCTTTCACTGCCGAGGGCCCAGGTTCAATCCCTGCTCAGGGAACTAAGATCCCACAAGCCACGAGTCTCAACAAACAAACAAACAAATGAAAAGGGAAGTCCTGGAGACGTGGCCGCGAGGGGTTTATCTGGAAGCCTCGGAGTCAGCGCTGATGAGCCCTGAGACAACGTGGTGGACGGGCAGAGGGTCACACTGAGGCCCAGCTGCGGTGGGACCCTCACGACAGCCGATGCTGGCTCGCCAAGGCCCGGGAGGATGCAGGGCCCCGCCAGGACAGCACAGGCACCGCCTCCCCTCTGAGCTCCCCAAGGCCCTGCTTACACTTCAGGTAACCGCAGTCTCCACGCCTCCAGGTTCCAGGTTCCCGGTGCAACTGGCCTGTTCAGCCCCTGCTCCTCGGGGAGGCCTCGAGCATCTGGAGTCACGCCATCCGAGCTCCTGCGGAAAGCTGTGAGCAGAAACCCAGAGGCGGCCAAGGGTGACCCCCCACCCGCCCGACACCCCCCATCACCCTGTCCACCAGGCGGCCTTACCAGCTCCACCTCCAGACCGACCTCAGATCCTAAACCCGCACTGC
The DNA here is from genome assembly GCF_028564815.1 of Eubalaena glacialis. Taxonomy (NCBI): domain Eukaryota; kingdom Metazoa; phylum Chordata; class Mammalia; order Artiodactyla; family Balaenidae; genus Eubalaena; species Eubalaena glacialis. The sequence goes on along the minus strand of NC_083719.1, from coordinate 5,417,615 downwards.
AGCCCGTCCAGTGCCCTGAGCAGCCGTCCTCTCTCGCCTGGACCATCCCAGCACCCTCCTCCAGCCCATCCTCCAGAGGTGGCCACAGTGGCATGGAGAGCCTCCCACCTCCCCTCGCGGCCTCCAGGGGCTCGCCCAGCCCACCGCCCTCTAGCCTGCTCCTGCACCCCGCCTCGGCCGTCAGGCCTCCTGCTGTGCCCCCGATGCACCCAGCTCCCTGGCGCCACTCAGGTCCCGGGCTCAAGGCCGCCCCAGGCGGTCCTGTTCAGAAAAACACACCCGTCACTCTTCACCTCCAGCCACGGCATCCTGCCCTGCCGAGGCCACGTGGCATCAGCAGCTCTCAGAGGTTTCCTGCGACCTCACTGGAACGTGGGTGCCTGAGGAGCAAGCCTGGCAGCTGCAGACAGCACCTGCCCAGAGCACCTTCGGAAGCCTTTTGTGGAGGGACCCGAAGGAGCACTGGACCCACGGCACCGGCCTTACAGCGCGCCAGGCCCTACTGACGAGGTCCTGGAGCATCCCACTCGCGGGCGCCGCGGGGGCCGCGCAGCCCGGGACAAGCAGCTCAGTCACTCGCTGGTGTAAGAAGTGTTATACATTTCCTTATAATTCCTAATCATCAGCTACATTAAGCCGCACCATGATGTTCGGTGGTTTAAAATGCGTTCTTTTGAAGTACTGTAACGTTGACCTAAGAGAGACGTGGAAGAAACAGATGAGTCGTCGGGAAGTCTAAGTACAGTGTCACACCAGCTTGTCAGAAGCCGCGCACGAAGAGCGTCATTTACATGGCTTTGGCGCATCCTGCCTGCCTCGCCTGTGGCAGGTCTGGTTCTCCTGCGCTCGGCCTGCAACCTCACCAGGTTCTGAGTTCACCGAACCAGTGGTAACACGATGGCTCGCCCTCCGAACTTAGAGAAGTCAAGAACATAAACTGCAGGAGCCACCGCCCACCCTGCAAGGAAAGACACTCTCACACACAACCACCTCCTCGTTTCCAAAGTTTATTAAAAATCAAAGAATAGAAAAACTTTACATAAAAATATGTCAATTTTAGCTTCCACATTGTTGTCCACACACACAAAAAATCGAAACATGATATCCTGTTGTCAGGCCTGCGGCGCGTGGCCACAGGAGGCCGGGCCAATTCATTGGTTCACCGTGACGGGGCTGGAGCCTGGCGCCCGGGTCAGGGACTGAGGGTCCCGAGGCACACCCGAGGGCGCTCCCACGGTCCCCCGCAGCGTTTCCTTGGAGGAGGGTTACAGTCAATATTGCTAACGCATAGAGATTAGTACAGGCCTACGGATCAGTTTTTATAAATATTTCTTTATCGATAGGTTCACGATTTAAATATCTTTAAATATTTTTGATAACCTCCCATCATCAAGAACTGCAGACAAAGTGTGCTACTCGGCTCTGGGCGCCTCCCAGGGAGCCTGCAGGCGCGGCCGGCCGCTCTCAACGCACGGGGGCCAGTCCTGCTTCCAAGGGGCCCGCAGACGCGGTGAAGCTCTCCACACTCAGACCCCACTTGAGGACGCCCCGCTTCTGCATGTCACCGGGGTCACGGCAGTAAGCTTCTCGTCCCAACCTTCTCTGCTAGTGGACTTCAAAGACCATCCCACCTGTAGCGTCAGCAGGGCCAGAACTCCCATTTTAAAAATGGGAGTCGGATGACCTAGGAGAGGCACCTAACTCCCAGGACACCTGTGGTGCTCCAAAAACTCAGGGTGAGGCAGGATGGGTATATTAGTGTTCAAAAATGGGTAACAAAGACAGTGGCTGTCATGGCAGAATACACTTGCATAGTATACCTGTATGCTTCTCGAGTCGGGCGCCAGCCGCTCCGGGGCCCGACACTGGGCTGTGCTCTCCTGTGATGTGTTAAAAACCCCTCCACAGCGCACTGAGCAGCTCAAGTACTTCTCCTATATTTGCTCTTAACAGAACGAATGCATACTGCGACAGATTCCACAATGGAATCAACATAATTCCTTTCTCCACATTCCTAAAACTGGGTACCATTGTCCGTGACGATGTTCACCAGACCCATCATTTACAGGCTGTGTTACTAACACTGAGGCGTTCCAAAGTCCACATTTGCTTAAGATTTTATAATGTGACAACCTTTTCTCCCCATAGAAAGTTATACACTCTGGCACTCTAAATGCTGGGTCTGTTGTCTAGTTTAAAAGAACCAAACCCAAAACATTAAAACTCCACGGTCAGAGCACGACAACAGACAGGCCGGACGGCAGAGCCGGCGGGCAGCTGGTCAGAAGGCTTCGGAGCCAAACCCCTTCAGAAACCCGCTGGGGGGCGCGGGGACTCAGCTCCTTCACCACGAACTGAGAGGCCTCACGTCTGACCAAAAGAAGGAACATAAAAGTAAACCCCAAGCCCCTCATTCGCGGTGTTCGTAACAATGCTCATCAGACAACCAGCCGACAGGATGAACCCAACTTAGAAAATGCAACTCGGGAAAGGATCTAAGCTTGTTTAAAAAAATTCCCTCCTCCCTTAAATATAACTTATGTGAAAATATGAAATTAAATAAAAAATATCTGAGTTATTGCACAAATCATAAATTTCCAATATTTACATAGAAAAACAGTTCTGAAATTTGAAACAAAATGTGAGGGCAGTAAAACAAGGATGACCACCCAACAAATAACGGGGTTCGATCTCCGTTGCTCTGACAACATGGAATGAAGTACCAACGCAAAGGACAGACACGGTACCGAGAAAGGCCGAGGCCCCGTCCGTCCCCGCAGTTCCCGGTCCAGACCTGCTCCAGCAGTGAAGGGAGACTCCTGGGGAGGCAGAAGGCAGCGTCCGCGTCCAGTGAGGCTCCACAGACGAGCACGGGAGCCACTCTTCACGACGGACGTGGCCACCGCACGTGGAACATGCAGGGCGAGCAGCCGAGGGCGCCGGGGGCCGGCAGACGTGCCGGGCGCTGGTCTCAGGCCCCGGGGGCGCCGAGGCCGCCCGGCTCCAGTCTGGGAGGCGTGGGCCGGGCGGCGCCACCGGGACTATTATCTGCTGAGACTGACGGGCAGGCTGTCCCTCGTGTGTGTGTGTTTTCTCCTCCTCCAGCCGGCGCGGTTGTACTGGTGGTGCCCCCGGTTGCCCACGGGGGGCCGCACTCCTCCGCTGCCCACCGCGCTGTAGCTGCCACCTTGGCCGTGGCTGTGGGAGCCCTTCATGGACAGTTTCATGCCGCTGTGCTGCTGAGGGGACCGAGAGGGACACAGGGTTGGAGGCCAGCCTGGACAGGGCCCACGTGGAGACCCGCCGCCTCCGTGGGCTGGGAGCCTGAGCAAGCAGGAGCCACGACCCCGCTGGGGGGTCTGAAGGGCGGCGGGCCCGCGGGGAGGGCTGCAGCGCTGCGCACGGTGGCCCGCTGTGCGTGTGCACGTGACCCCAGACGCGCCGGGACCGACAGCGAGCCACCGCTCACACCTCGCAGGGACGCCTGTCGCTACCTCCAGACACGGAGAACTACCCCTACCCCAGAGCTTCGGCAACACGAGAACTGTGGGCCTGTTTCAAACCACACGCGTTCGTATCCAAATACGTCCAGAATCTCACTTCTAGCTGCTTCTACGTGTCCACAGAGCTAAGAGGGTCCCTCTCACTTTCACCCCCAGACTTCGACCATGACATTCTGGAAACACACGAGCGGGTTCCACGTCAGCGGGGTGTGTGCAGGCCGCTCCCAGGCCACCAAGCCCCACGCACAGCAGACCAGGGAAGACACGGCTGGTCTCAGGAAGGTTTCAGAGCAAAACCAGCAGAAGGGGGTTAAGAAGGAAAGTCAAAATGCTATTAAGGAAGAGTGCTTTTGCCCTCTGCAAAGTTATAATTTCATCCTGAGTATTTCTAACAGATCAGCGTAGCAAGCCAGGTAGCGACAGGATGGATAAATCCAGGAAGGAACGTTCTATTACTTAACTCTAAATAAAAAAGATAAGCAGGACTCAGTGACATAGGTCCAAAGAGCCAACCCTCAGGCATCAAAACTTACTGGCAAACGTGATCAGACAAGCAACAGAGCACGCTGACCAGAGCGGAGGCGGACCTCGCGCCCCGACCCCCAGGCCTGGACGCGGCCACGGTTCTTTCCAACATCCTGGCGCCTGAACAACGACCTGTCTTCCTGATACCAAGTTTCTAACGTGTGGGATCTGGACTTAGAGCAGCCACAGGGCAATGGACAAACGCATTCACAGGGACCCCCCGGTCACTAGAAAGCCAACCGCACGCAGGCCCTGCCGGGCCCTCTGCCCAGGGCACCCACGGCAAAGAACAGGGAGGGAGTGAAACGGTGGGAAGACAACACTGCAAACGGGCGTGATCGTTCCTGGTTTCATCATCTGCTTCTTGCAAACCAAAGTTCTTTTAGCGTGTAAATTAACAGAAAAATGGGAAATCAAAATATTCTTCGCTTCAAACATAATTTTTATGCTAACAAATTCAATAGAAAAAAGAGATGCATGATGAATTGAACTATACGAAATTTTAAAATATTTTCTTAACGCTTGTAAAGTTTTGTTTGTTACCAGGGAAAGCAAACATGAAGCTGAATGATCAGAGAAGGAAAAAAAAAAAGAATCTCTGTGGAATTCCCTCTCTGGTGGAGAAAGTGTTAAGCACCAGGCTATCACAAACCTGCTTGGTGGGAACCCAAGACCCGGGCGGACAGGACCCGTACCTTGTGATACAGGTGAGGGCTGGAGAGCGCGTTGGGGGGCGCAGACGGGACGGCCGGGGAAGACACGTGGTGGACAGCTTTCAGCGCCGGAGCTCCTTCGATGCCAGCTGGTCTACAGGGCACGGGGGCCACCCCGAGCGTTGGTGGAGGTATAGTAAACCTGGTCTGGGAGAGAACGACCGGAGACATCCATGAGGCACCAACGCAACACAGGCTAAACCATCCCGTTCTTACCATGGGTGCCGACGAGGGTGCCATTTGCAAACAGGCTCCTTAGTTTGTGTCCGACTACAATATTTTGTTTTGAATTGGACACATTCTATACTCTGAAACAGCAACGACGATGTGAAGTATGTCCAGTCACCCAAGTCGTGAGGTTTTAATATTCACTGAAGACCAAACAATTCAAAAAAATTACAGTCATCAAAATACCTGTCCCCCCTGGCCTCCGGAAAGAGCCCTCAGCAAGGCAGATGAAAGGCGTGAGGCTGGCCCGAGCGAAGGCCCGCAGACAGGGTGGCCACCCTCCCCGCTCTCGCCAGTTCCCAACACTTCCGTCTTTGCATCACCGGCCCGTCACGGTGCAGAGGTGCTGGCGGGAGCCCCTCCACTCACTTTCACCAACCTCACTGCTCTCGTCTTAGAATTGTATGCATTTGCCCCAAAGACCTCTGGAGAGTGACCGTGGCCACCAGGGCAGCGGCTGCAGCGGCCTCAGGGGTGCCCTCGGGGGCTGCAGGGCACACACAGTGCCCCTTCCTCACACCTCCTCCCCGCCCCCGGGGCCTGAGCACACCTGCGGCCTCTCCTCCATGGGGGCTCTGCGCCCCCAGGGGCACGAGGCCCCAGGAAGAGCCCACTCCCGGGACCTCTGACGGCTTCGCGGCCCCAGCTCTAAGTCCCCATTGCATGCCGAGCGGGCAGGGGAGACTGTACACGTGAGGTTTTCGAGTGGGATTTCCCTTAGTTACTCCACTGCAAGTAATGTTTGAAGTTTGGGAATAAAATGAGAAAGTGGGCTTTGAGCCTCGTCTTAAAACTTGAATGATCTTAGCTTCTGCCTCACTGTCCGTGCGGGTGACAGATGGGACCGGGCACAGCATGTGGTCCTGACCATCCCCCCGACATTCCCAGCATCCTGGAGGAAGAGCACGGGCAGCATCGATCAGCACGCAGCTCTCGAGGGAGCTGAGCCCAAGGAGAGGTTAGAGCCAAGTTCATCACTTGTGGCAGAGTTTACTTTCAAGTGCAGGCACCTGCCTCTTCATTTCACGCTTACGCAGCAACTGAAGGTTTCTGGGGGTGCTATGCTGATGGCCGCCGCCACGCATCCTGGACCCGCTGCCCTCAGTCCCCGCGGCCTGGGGCGTGTCCTGAGAACGCCCTGCCTGGACGGAGAGCCAAGCAACGCAGAGGAACTCGGCAATACATTCGCACGCATCCGCGTTGCTTTACACTCAGATTATAACTCACACTGTAGAAACTGGCTCTACTTGAGAAGTAAATTAACATGACGGGTTTTATATACGTGTAATTATGTATATTTGGGAAGTAGGTACAAATTCAAAATATTTAAAATTAACTTTTACGCTCTAATTTTGTCTAAATTTTTTAAAAGAGGACATATTCAAATAGAAAAAAACCCTATAAATACTGCCTAATGAATAATGTGGAGAAGTCAAAGTTTATATCAAAACTTAGTGAGAGTGTAAACACTGAGAATCTGAGGGGAAAGCAAGGACAGTGTCCGTCTCCGCCCAGGGACAGCAGCAGAGTTCCTCTCTCAACACGGCCCCAGGACGGTGGTCTCACGCTGGGTGCCAACGTAATTTGCAGAAAAACAATGTGGACCTTGTCAAAAGCCACCTCAGTGCCCGGGAACCAAGAGTCCCCTCACTGCAAACACAGGACATGGTGGGCCTCAGCTGCACGGATGTCTATAGAATAAGAATTACATCCTATCCACCCAGAGAAGAGAATTTCCTACAAGACAGAAATGGACCTTCCAAAGATTGTTAAAGTTGTTTCTCTAGTTCTACCGCATCAGCCAGTCCTACAGCGCAGGCAGCAGCTGGGAGCTGGTCCCGGGGCCGTCACCAGCCGCTTACCTGGGTATTAGTTGCCATGACCAGCGTCCTGGGTGTGGCGGGCTGAGGTCTGCCACTCGGCACGGGCAGGGCGGCGGGCAGGCTGGCCGGCAGAGGGGCAGGTGCCTGGAGGCTGAACTGGCGCACGCTGGGCGTCGGGCAGGGGGGCGTGTCCGAATCCTGGGGGGGACAAGAGGACAGCTACACCCGAGGCTCGTGCCCCTCACATCGACGGGAGCGGCCGAGGGTGTGCCCCCAGGGTCCTGGGATGCAGGCAGCCCCGGTCTGCCCAGGTCTCCCCTGAGTCATGTCAAAACTGAAGAAGAACGTAAAGGAAATGCAGAAGAGACGCCCAGACTGCAAGGTCTCATCTCCCAGTAAGTGGGTAAGACATGACCCACGGCAGCCGCGCTGCGCGGGCCCACCCTCCCGAGGGGCCACGTGCCCGCCACCTGAGGCTATCGGCACAGCGGGGACCGCTGGGCGTGCGCGCGGGGTGGCCTCAGGCACACAGAGCAAGCGATAAAACGAGGGGGGCAGAGTTTAAACTCACAGCTGCGGGCATTTTCCACACATACACGCCCCCAGCAGACACACTCACGATGTCGCTTCCGGAGAGCGAGGACACGGAGGAGGCGGACGAGCCGGAGGACAGCAGCTGGGGGCTGGGCAGGGACAGGGCCAGGTGCGGGCCGCAGGGCGACTCGGGGTCCCGGCGCGGAGGCTGCTCCCCCTCGCACGCGCCCACCCGCTCGGTGGTCTTAATCCTGTCGTCTGCGGAGGGAAGACAGAGCTGTCACGCACCTCAGCTCGAGGGCCCCGCCGCGCCTTAAATGCTGCTCAGGGGCCTGACAAACTGCATTTCTAATTTACTTAGTTTCGATTAATTTTTTAAATTACACTTCAGTTACTGGAAAACATTTAAATATGCCTGGAACACGGTGGATGTACAGTTTCAACTGGAAATTGCACAAACCCTGATCACAATGTGCTCTAGGTATAAAAACACACTGGATTTCAAGGACGCAGTACCAAAAAGAAATCTCAGTAACTCTGTATATTGACTACCTGTTCAAATGTTAATATTTTGAATACTAAAAGTTGAATAAAATATATTATCAAAATTAATTTCACCTGCTTCTTTCCGCGCTGGCAATGCAGTCACTAGGAGCTTTAGAACTGCACGTATGGCACACACGTTATTTCTACTGGATAGCACTGGCCTAACCCTAACAGTTTTAAATGAAACTCTTACAGAAGGCGAGGTGTCCTTAGAGTGAACAGTTTACCACCAAGGGACAAAGAGACACTACTGCACCGACGGGTCAGCAACGGCCCTGGGCTGGCCTCTCACCGGGGTCTGGCGCCGCGTGGGCCCGGCTGCCCCACTTCTCCTTGATCCACGCCCGGTAGTCGATCACCTCCTGGGTCACCTTGATGATCCTCCCTAAGGTGCTGCAGCAAGAGGACACGGGGAGTCAACAATCCTTCCCAGCAGCTACTTTACATTTTAACACAGAACCTCGCTAAGTGAAAGGTGGGTAAAGAGCCGAAATAATTTTACAAAATCTGTATGACTTCTGGTGTTTGAGCCCAAACATATTTTGCGATCACAGTACAGAAAAAGTGGGTGCTCTTAGGCAGAAGTCCTTGGACCTACGTCTATCTACAAAAGACTGCTGAAGCCCAGGGCCGAGTAGGGAAGCCCGCCCTCCCCAGCCCCAGTGACCACGGGGGTCCCATTTCCCAGCGCATACACCACGAGAGTGCGCACTCAAAACGGGGAATGGGGGACAGGTGTGCAAGAAGGGGCCGGGGCGGGGGGTGGACGTGTCCCTCGGAGCTGAGCACCCACATCTTGAAGACGGCCTGAGAAAAAGCACCACGTGCCACAGCTTTAAAAGCCAGAAGTGACCTCCCCAAAACTAACACCCTGAGAAAATGTTAACTCCCTAAATAAAAAATTTTCCACTCTTGACCACGATGACCATCCTCAACTCCTGAAAGGCCTTCCTTTACCAGTATTTCCCAGTTCTCCCAAGATAGGGTGGCACACCCATCAACAAACGACAGAGGCCAGGGCGCCGGTGCTGCAGAGGCTGCGGCACCCAGGACGGGGCTACCTTTCGGAATCTCTGTTGGGATAGGACCTGGCGAGCGGCGACACGGCGTGGCTGAGAACGATGTAGGCGTAGTCGAACACCTGCTTCACTTGCATGGCCCCGTAGGAGCTCCGGCCCACGTCGTTCCCTGAAACAGAAAGGCTGCCGTGGGACCCGCTACCCAGCCGCATAGTCCTCTCACGTGAGCCTTTCCCACACGGGCCCCCAGCCCTGAAACGCCCTCCAGACCCCCCAGCACAGCCGGATCGGGTGCCAGGAAGTGCACAGCGCCCATCGCCGTGGGCAGCTGGGGGTGTTCCGGCCCGAGGGCCCATCTCACCATCAGATCAGGATCCATCTCCGTTAAAAGAGCTGTCATTCATGGAGACGGAGTGACAGTTCCTCAAACAGTAGGGTCGCCCCCCGGATGGCAGAAAGCTCAATGGAGCCAAAGCACAACCTTAACCAGACTGCCAGGGCCTGACCGAGAGGACAGGTCGGCCTGAGTCCCGCACCTGTCAGCACCGAGGGGACCTGCGGGAGCAAACCCTCGAGGACAGAAGGTGCCAGGCCGAACTCTCGGGTGGACGGCAAATAAAAACGAAGCCGCCACTGAAGTCGGCAAGTGAGCTACAGGCAAGGAGCTGACTTTTGTTAAGAATGGCAGAGTTTCCAATTTTAATTTTTACACGTAACTCGTTCTTCACAATTCAGGTGAGGGTGTTTCTTAGGAGACATATCCTTAAGTACTGGAATCCTCTCCTTTCCAGGTTTAATAATAATGTAACCCAGTAACTGTGTGGGTTTTCATTTTTCAGTTACATTTCAGCAAACACTGAAGACCAAGGAATTGGCTGCCATTTAACTGATCCAAACAGACAAACCGGTGAGAGAAACCTGTCCTACTGGGCTGAGGGATAAGCACTGTGTGGGCCACAGCGTTTACAGACCACAGAGGAGAACCTTCCAAAAGACTGTTGAGAAATAAACTTCATACCCCAGAAGCCACAAAACAAAAGAAAAATCATAAATTTGAGGATGTTGGAAAACATATACAGGAGCAAAACAATAAAAAATACCAAATACAGACACAAGAGACAAAAGTACAGAATGTCAACAAAGAAAGGCTTCCCTGACCCACAGAGGACCTTACAAAGTCAGTGAGGACAGTCCAGCAGACAGATGGACAAAGCACACGAGCTCACACAAAAAGTAACACCAAGGGCAGTGTACCTGGAGCTAACAATCTCCACCACCTTCCCTGTCACTGACTTTATCACCAACAGTAAGAACAGTGTGTCACCTAATAAATGCTCGACAAACATTTGTGCGGTTGACAGTAACCCTGTGTCTAACCTCACGCATCATTAAAGAGCCATAAGGCGCGTGACAGTGTGCCCTGCACGGGTTCATCAGATCGGCAAAGATTTAGAAGACGGCCGCCAAAGGTGCCAATGTAAAGCGCCCTAACCTGCCTCGGGGTCTTCGGGGAGGAAGCCCTTACAACCAACACTCCCTGTGCACACAGGAAAGGGGTCTCGGGTGTATTGTTTAAATAAAAAGACAAGCTACAGTCTGTTGGTATTATGTGACGCCATTCAATTAATAAGGAGGCAACAATCAATGTTAATATCCACGTATGGAAAACTGGAGAAAAACACATCAAAAGGGAGGGGATTATGGCATACTTCACTTTTCTATGTGACAAACTTCTGGGAAGCAGATGGTTTATGATGGATACGTAACACTTTCCTATTCAGAAAAAGTAAATTTTTTTTCTTAATTCTCACTTTCTACATTTTTCTGATTATAGAAAGTAAACAAAGTTGCAACTTTACAGTACGTTAATTAGAAGCATTAAGAACAAATTCTGAACGTGCCACCATTAACTCTGTTAGTACAGCAGGAACCTGCATCAGATCACGTGCCCTCGGCTGGGGTGGGGGGGCGGGGCCTGTGGATGCCCCTCCACACCTGGCTGGCATGCGATGCCTCCATGCTGGGGCGAGTACAAAGCGAGGGTCCTTACCAGGCAGCAGGGGGTCCTCAATGCACAGCATCGATGGCCTGTACCCGCTGGTCATGGCTTTCATGATCTCCTCTTTGGCGATATAGGCACCTCCTTCTTTTATTCTAATACCAGTTTTCAAGTAATTAAAATTTCTTCCGTAGAGTTCAAAAAATTCTACAAGAAGCATTCCAAGGTTTTCATCAGCTCTCCGGGCATCAATTCTTGGATGCAACTGTAAAAGCAAGGCATCCACGGTTTGTAGGGATTCTGGTCACTCTCTACGGACAGCAGCGCGCGGTGGCGTCGGCTAGCTAGCCAAGGATGCACACAGTCGGTGGCCCTCGCTTGCTCACCAGCACCGTGAGGACACTTGCAGAGGCAGCCAGGAGGCACCAACTGAACCTGGATATCTTTTGCCAATCAAGAATGCTCAAAAGAGGGCTTCCCTGGTGGCGCAGTGGTTGAGAATCTGCCTGCCAATGCAGGGGACACGGGTTCGAGCCCTGGTCTGGGAAGATCCCACATGCCGCGGAGCAACTGGGCCCGTGAGCCACAACTACTGAGCCTGCGCGTCTGGAGCCTGTGCTCTGCAACAAGAGAGGCCGCGATAGTGAGAGGCCCGCGCACCGCGATGAAGAGTGGCCCCCGCTTGCCGCAACTGGAGAAAGCCCTTGCACAGAAACGAAGACCCAACACAGCCAAAAATAAATAAATTAATTAATTAATTAAAAAAAAAAAAGAATGCTCAAAAGAAATAAAAGCTTCTCATCTGAATTTTTAAATTATACTTTAATTCTTTGAAATCTGTAACCCATATAGCTACCTCCTACACAGACGTCTGATGAACCGCAAATTCCCAAACACTGATAAATAAGTGGACCATATTCTGCACAATTTAGAGTCACCTAGATGGTGGAGGTACTTTCACAGATTCTAATCTCAATTCCATTATTCTGAAATACAGCCAACAGGGGGCAGTGTGAGACTGAACAGTACCACAGCGCAACGTGAAAGGGTTAATGTTAACCGTGTATGGTAGTCAGCACCGCATCCTGATATTTACAGCAAACTCACATCCCTGCCCGGGCATACGGGTGCGCGTCAGCCTCAGCTCCACACCACGCTTTCTTGAAGCAGGTAATGGATTTATTCTGAAGCTCCAAGCCCCTGTCTACTGACCCCACCCAAGTGTCACTAATTTAAGAGGCTCACGAATGTGAGCAACAGGGACCTGCTCTGCCCACTGTGACGGCCACGAGCCATATGTATTTATATTTAAACTAATTAAAACAAATAAATTAAACATTCAGTTTGCTGGTCTGCTATAGTCACACTGCCAGCGCCCTGAAAGCACACACAGCCATGCTGCTGGACCGAGCAGACAGCACTGCCCTCACACAGCAAGTCACACTGGACAGCGGCAATCAAGAAAAGGACGGTCAAGTCCAAAAGGACGTAAAAGTCCAGGTCCTGGCAGCACGAGGGCTGAAAATGTTTATAACACAGGGCTCTGCAAGGAAATATGGTTTCTAAAGCCTGCAGGTGTTTTCAGGGTTCGGAAGACCTTACAAACGCACATTGCTGCATTCTTACTTTTGCCTTACCTTCTCCCTTCCTTATTTTCCTGGCCCTAGTCAAAAATCATCCAGCTGAGAGCCCACCCGGGGCAAGGCTGGGCCTCCTGACCTCAATGAGCCGTGAAATGAACACAGACGCTACAGCAGTCACGGCTTTGAGGCAGGGCGGGCAAGGCACCGAGGGATGGGCAGGGGACAGCGGCAACCCCGCCCCGGCCAGGTGCGGCCTCCGTGGTCACTTCAGACGGGGAGCCCAGCACCACGAAAGTGGGCAGTGGTCCGTTACAAGGCTACTGGAATAGTTCCAATCAGGAAAAAGGGAGGAGATAAATTAAGCACACAAGGTTGTGCTCTGTTCAAAATAATGTCCGAAAACTCGGGAAGAACGGCTACAAGGGCAGCATCTCCGAGGTGAAAAGGGGAGGCCAAGGCAGTGTCATTAGAACGGTAAGAAAACAGGCGGGGAACTCCATTTTCACCATTCTTACAGCACCTCTGCAAAAACACGCCAAGGAAATCAACATGGTGAAATCAACATGGTGAAAAAAATCAACATGTGCTGTGACCAGCAATCCTACTGTCAGCTGTACTAATGACACTGAGAAAAATGACCAAATTCTGGACATAAAACCACAAATGCAAACCTGCTGGTAAACATGGAGGACGGTGCCGTGCAGCTAGAACACAGGCGCAGTCCTTCATTCCAGTAAATGTAAATGGGGCAATTCATGTCTCCGTTAACGTAGAGAATATATGTCTAAAAAGTAGTATAAGTATAGTTTATCACTGCATCACAGCATTTAATACTTAGGGAGGTTCTCTCTTGATTGATTTTTCCATGGTACTCAACAAAATAAGGGCAACAGATAATTAAAGACAAAATACTGATTTTTCATCACTCAGAAAAAAAAGCCCTCTTCAGTATTTTTTTACTTTCTGTGGTAGCCAACTTTTTTTCTGAGACAAATTTTGCAGTATAAAGCACAGTCAAGAACCGAGAAAAACAGTTTTTCACTGTCCCTCAAGGCATGAAATTTTTCTAAATATAAAGAGTGTTTCTTCAAGGATAGATCAATATACACCCGATTGACAGAACGAGATAAGCCCTCCCTCCAACAGTTAAATCGGATACAAAAATAAGCTATGAAGGAGCAAAGGAAAAAGTACTGATCAAAACAGAGTTTTATCATGAAGATTAGAAGTCAGTTTCTACCACACCAAAACAGAATACTGAAGGGACAGCGAGGAGCTGGAACCCGTGAAGCAACCGGTAAGAACGTCAAGGAAGGATACTCCCACGGAAGCCTCAGGGTCAAGGGTTCTCGAGAGAAAGCACACTCACCTGTAGAAAGCTGATGGCCATTAAAATTAGGCTGTACGAGCTAATTCCACCTGTAAAAACTTCATTCAGGTCCCTCTGCAGGAGGAACTGTTTCAGTACTAAAATCAAGTAAGGCAGCAATGAATATTTCTGTAAATTCCAAAAGAAAAACATCATCTGGTTAGAGTCTAGGGCCTGGAAGACTTCTCACACAGCAAATTCCACATGGCAGACAGGAAGCTCACTTCATCCTCTTGCCCCTCGGAAGGCTCAAGGCCAATCATCCTCACACCGTAGGGGCCTGAGAATGAATCATGTGAGGGGCTCGTCAGGGCCCCGCTGGGGGGCCCCCTCCCCAGGTTACGGTTCAGCAGGGATGAGGTGGGGAGCCTGCATGGAGACCCCAAGCCCAGGGGGGCTGGGGAGTGAATGAGCATTTCCTCCCAGTGTCTCCCCGCTCGCCGGTGCCCAGCGCAGGGCTCTGCGGGCGGCTGTGCAGCAGTGTGCAAACGCCAGCACTCAGAAGCACCCGTGAGAGGAGCAAGGGGGGCAGCGGGCCAGCAGAAGGCAACATCGCCAAACGCAGGGCGAAGGGTGGAGGGCAGAAGGGCTGAGAAGGGGGTGGAGGGATGTGGAAGCTTCTGCTGCTTTTCCTGCTCTGCTGGGGTAGAAATGACCCTTCAGACAAGCCTGATGGTGCAGAGGGAAGGGGAGCACTGGAGGCGCACGGTCCCGAAACCGTGGGCAGAGGCAGGGTCCAGATGATGGTGCTGGGGTCGCCTCCCCACCTCCGCGGCAACAGGAGGGAAGGACTCTCCATTTAACTGGACCACACACCTGGTCAGAGTCCAGTGAAGGCGTCCCATCCTTAGGCACTGAGACCACCCAAAGTAAGCACATCTACATACACTCCACTATGATGTACTCAACTTCCAATGAGGCACGCTGAGCTACAGGGATGGTCATTTTGTAATAACTAGAAAGAATATTTCAACAAAGTGCTCTAAAATAATGCTCGAGTGTATGAAACGGTTAGCCAAGGAAGGCAAATCTGCAAAACAGCTCTGTAGTTTCAAAGTGTCTCTAGAAATAGTACTGTAGGATAAATTCAACTGCTACAGTCTTTCTCATTAAAGATTATCACCCCCTTGTTTTCACTGTGCTAACTTGCTGAGACAGCACCTTCATGTAATTCTTGATGAACTCTGCTGCCCGGACCCCAGTCTCCATGTTAAAGCTGATGTCGACTTTAACTTCCGTCTCCTGGTCTGTGAGTTTTATTATCGGTACCTGCAAAGATTTAATTGTGCTTTAGAAAACAGAAAATTGTGCTTTAATAGGCAACGTTTTCCACGGTCAGGCATCAGATGTTTCCCAAGTTGTACGGAGGGGTCTTCTCCTTATACACAAAAGGGGCTGAGAGATCATGAACCCCAGATTGTAAAGACGAGAAGAAAAGGGACTACCCCAGGAGCCCCTGAGGCCACCCCCTCTCCGACGACAGCTAGTGCTCTTCTCCACCCGGCCCTGCCGGCCTGACCCAGCGCCTCGCTGGTGACCGAGCACCAACCACCTGCTCTCTGCAGGGCCTGTGCTCCACAAGCCTGCCTACCACGAGGGGAAGCCAGCTGAGGCCCTGTCCCACCATGAGGGCCTGGGGATGGCAGGAGCTTTTGGTCCCCAAATCACATTTGCTGGAATTTCTGAAAGCATTCAAAGTAACTTCAATGCCGTTTTTTAAATTATATTTTGTACTGATATTGTTTTTCCAAACAACTCTACTGTGGGTTTTCACTCTTTAAGACAATTTAACTTAAAAAAAAATTTTTTCCCTGAAAATCAAATAAAAGGCTATTCTGGAAATACTCTCAGTAACAAGAATCATCACCAAAAGGCACTCAAAACCGGCCTCATAAAAGCTGCCCAAGCAACCATTCAGACCACACCTGCCCCACACAAAACTGTGTTCTTCCAGAAAAAAAGGCAGCCTCTAAGGCATAAAAAAGGACATTCCCTCCGCCAAAACAATCGGGGTCTCACGAAAGGTTTAAAATGTCTGGAAGTCCACACCTGCTCTGGGCGCTAAAACATACACACCTGGGGGCCAAGTGCCCAGGACACGTGTGAGAGGGACAGGCCAGCAGGTGGTGACAGTCTCTCCTGGAGATCACCTCCACCACCAGGCAGGGCGAGGTCCAAGAAGGCAGAGGAAACAAAACACTTTCCCAAGGAACCGATCAAAACTGCTTCAGCCTTAGGAGCCCATGGTTAAGGGCCCACGCCTCCCGGACGTGGTAAACTCCTCAGGGGCGAGCATCTTCCCCAGCACCTCTGGACACAGCTATGAAGTCTCTTCTGTATGCACTGACTTTTCTCCCCAAATCACTCCCGGCACCCTCCTGCCTTACACACACACACACTCTCTCTCTCCCTTGCTCATGTGTTGAAGCCCCAGATTCTGGAGATTGGTAGTAACACTGCAATACTTATGTTCTGGTGGTTGTTCAACACAGACCAGTTTTCACCTTAAACACAGCTCTCGCGCTGGGCTCAGAGCCCGTGATGAGATGCCGGCGAGGCTGCCCAGCAGAGAGGGCTGCCTGGCAACAGCTGACACTCGTGGAGGAGAGCAGGCCTACGATGGGCCCCTCGGCCTACGACGGGCCTCCAGCAGCTGAGGAGGCGTGTGACAGCAATGGGGCCACCTGACCACACGGCTCCTGCAGCATCTACTCAGTACATGGTCTGTCCTCCAGAAAGTTCTGGAAGCCAGGACAATCAGGCTGAGCCTCCTGAGCTGCTCTACACCTCAACAAGGATACCCGGCCGGAAACCACCGGCCACCCACCGTGCACTCTCGAGGGGCCAACGCGACGGACAAACGGCAGAGCCGCAAAAGGGCAGAGCTGAGACTCCGATACCCAGCACCCACAGGCAGGTAACCCCGGGCTCCTGAGCCGCCGGCAGCCCTGGACTAGGGTGAACCTGGGCCCACGCATCCGAAGCCGCCTCATCTTCCATCTTCTCCCGAGAGAAGCACAGTTTGCACACAGGTACAGTTTTGGAATGATGAAAGGACAGGCAAGTTTCTCTCTCTAAAGTGTAACTTGGCAAATGGTAATCTTTTTCTACGTAATAAATGCCACAGTCTAATCATTCTGCTACATTCTCCACAAAAGGCAGCCTCTGGATGTGTCTCGTTTCGGGTATTAACATCCTTTCCCTACGCGGCCTCACGAGAGACGACCCCATCGTACACTTTAGAGCAGGAAGAGTTTGGCGCTCTCACAGCTTGTACTTCAGATGGTGTCTAAACATTCTCAGCTTGAAGTCCTAGCCACAGAAAAATACAAGCGCGTTTACACTACAAGCAGGGGAGCCTTCAAACACGCAGCCAGAAACCGCTGTCCACATCAGCTGACCCCATGGGACGCAGGCTGCCTGCGGGCGTGCAGAGCCCCTGCATGGGCCCGGGGCCGGGGCCCAGAACCCGCGCTTACCGTCGCCTTGTCGAGGACCTTGATGGAGCCCGGCTCGGCCACGCTGTGTTTCCGCAGGGCCTGCTCCAACAGCTGCAGCGGAGGGCGCTCCCATTTTCCAAAGACCACTAAGTCGATGTCGCTGGGTAGGAGAAAAGCGAGTGTGAGCCCTGCTCGCCTCCCCACACGGCAGCGCACGAGGCCAGGCCGACCGCTCCCCACCCCCCACCCCAGCACAGGCCCGCAGGTCCTCCGAGAGGCAGACGGAGTGCCGTGAAGCCCCCCTCCGCTCGGTGAGAGAGGGCAGCTTACGAGCCGCTCGTAACAGAGGTGGAAAGCTGACCGAGTCTCCCGCACCCCGAGGCAACCGAGGCCCTCACGGCTGCGCTGGCCCGGGCTCCTGGACACCTCAAATCTATCCAGTTCCCCGCTGGCCCTGCCAACGCCAACCCAAATCCTGAGACTGTGGCCTCTTTAGTCTCCAAGCGTTAACAGTGGCTTGGGAGAATATACGCTTTTAATAAAATGATGCACATAAAACTAAGATACTGAAGAGTCCTTGACAAGGGTACACTGGAGAACGGCTTTAGAATGCAAACTTCTCTGACGTTTTTCTATCCGATAAAAATCCTTACAAAATACTGTTCAAGTAGAAGTTTGCTTGAATCTTCATTAAAACATAAGATGAATTTTTCAAAAACAAATCCAAAAGTCTCAGACCGTCTTCTATTGCACTTGCTCCCACGGCTCTCGCTTCCTCCGGCTCCTAGGAGCCAGCGCTCTGTATCCCACCACATTAAGTGCAAGAGGAAAAATGCAAAGCAGTCAATT
Organism: Eubalaena glacialis; assembly: GCF_028564815.1. Classification (NCBI taxonomy): domain Eukaryota; kingdom Metazoa; phylum Chordata; class Mammalia; order Artiodactyla; family Balaenidae; genus Eubalaena; species Eubalaena glacialis. Next base: position 5,399,484 of record NC_083719.1, on the reverse strand, counting down.
ATCATAACGGTCATTAAATTTTTATTTCCTGCAATCTCCCCTCCGGGCTCCACCCGTCTCTTCCTTTCGCTCGCGTCTCTAGCCTTAGCTTTGAATGCAAGGAACCTACTTTAGCCTTAACACTCGTGCAGACAACCCCCACCCCCGCTATGCAGACCCAACCCTGGTCCTCTGCGCGTGCGGTGGCGCAGCTGGGCCTCACCTGGTGGGAAGATAGAGGCCCGTGCTGAAGCTGCCAAATATCTGCACCTGCAACAGAGAGCGAGCGCCTGAGACACGGCCATGCGGACGGCACTCCCCCGCCCCTTCTCCCGCCGCGCTGCGGCCAGGGCCCAGCGGTCAGACAAACTCCTCTCGGTCTGTAAGGTAAACGCCAGCCCCGAAAGGAGTCTTTAACAACTCAGCACTAAAGGGCGTAACAGTTCTTGGCCTCGCCCACAGCCCGCAAAGCCAGGGCCTGTTGAGAGCCAGTCTCAAGCCCGCCCGCGGAAGGCGCAGGGCAGGGCTCTGTCCCAGGGCACCAAAGTGCAGAGCCGAAAGTGCCGTGTGTCACTGTGCCCAGGGGGGGAAGCCCGGGGCCGGCCAGAGGGCCGTCTCCCGCTGCCCCCGCGCTCCAAGTGCCCACGGACCGCATCTCAACGCACACGCGTTTGCTCTCTGGAAAAGTGGTGTGTAGTTTCACAGAACGGAACACACGCTGCGATGCGTGATGCAGGGAAGAGGTAAAGCTTCTAATCTTAAGGTAAATTTAAACCACGAAAAATAACCACACTGTTCCAAAAAGGAATTCCCTCGGGCCGATGGTCCTCACACTTGAAGGTGTCAGAGCCACCCAAGTTCGGCAGAGATCCCACCCGGGCAGGCCCAGGGTTTCTGACTGGGCAGGGGCAGGGCGTGTGCGTCTCTAACCAGCTCCTCGGTAAGGGCGGCCACCCATCTCAGGACCCCCTGGAACCTGGAAGCATGGCCTCGGCCACGTCTGCACAGACCCACAGACACAGGCGGCCACAGGGTGCTGACATGAACTTGTAGCGACACAGAAGTGCAAAGGGTATACCCACATCAGCCGTCGGCCAAAGATCTTTAACCACAGTTTCGATCCTTTTCACCACCTCTCTTCTCATGGCTGCTTCTTCAGGACAAGGGGACATGAAGTTATAAAAGTCAATTATTTCCTCATGAAGTCTAGCGGACAAAAGAGAAACACACTAGAGTTACAATTAAACTTAACCACACTTCTCATTCTGCTATTAGATCAGCATGACACTAAAATATATTTCTGGCCACTTAAAATCCAGTTTCTTGTTTCCTCTGAAAGTATATAATGAAATGAACACTCTGTGGTGGATGAAATTCCACGGTACGGTTTAGCACCACAGAGTAACATGAGCGAATTTTGTTGATATAAATATCAAAACTTTCAATTGGCATTTAAAGGCTTATTCAAAAGAAACATTTCAGGGACTTCACATGAATGAACTGAGAGAACTCCATCCGTGAAAGATGGAGGGTGATCCCAACTGAGGCAGCGCAGGGAAACCCAGTGGGTTTCTCACCCTGTCCGGGCTGTGCTCTGCGCCCATGGGCACCCTCACTAAAGGGTCTGAGACAGGCCAGGAAGACACGTGTCCTCGGGAGCCTGGCGGCCCCAAGTCTCAACAGCCAGGTCTGCCCGGCCCACCAGCGGACAACACCCTAGACCCAGCACCCAGGGCCCACGACCACGTCTCTTGGGCAGAAAGCCCCACTCAACTCAGCACTGGAGCATCCCCCCTCAAAATTCCCGCAAGGAGGCCAGCACCAAGGTGTGCGGGACACGAGTCAGTTCGGCCCTCTCTCCCTCTCGGTCTTTCCTAACAAAGGTCTAGAAAGCAGTGGTTTCAGGAGAAAGGAGCGGGCGCCGAAAGCCGCCACACACCCCTGCCCCAAAACTCACGTCTCCGCCAGTCCCCGGCGGTGGCAACGGGGAGCCAAGTCTCAGCCAAGGATCTGGGCCGCAGACCCAGGAAGGAAGGACAGGTCACCCTCAGGTACTTTTAGGGATTTAAAGACCGGCAAACAAATAACCCGATCCTAGGAATTACATCAAGTCAAATCTAGCTGCTTCCATTCTAAGTTTGATTATTAGCAAGGAAAAGAGAAGACAAAATGAAATTTGTTCAACAATACTATCACGTTAGCTCAACAGCTAGCAAGACAGTCCACCGACAGCAGACAACACTTAACACGACCTTCCAGTGCCAAGTGACAAAGGTCAGGACAGGACGTCTAACATCTCACCTTCCCTCGGCTCTTGCTTAAGGCCAGCCTCACTCTCTCACCCTCAGGACTGCAACCCCACTACTCAGTGAAGTGACCATCCTAACACTCAGTTTAAAAGCCACTCGAAGCCACTGACAGCACACACGGGACACACACAGGAAATAAACGCTCGACACGCTTGTTCACGGTGCACCTGCAAGGTCAGTGAGGCCATCACTGATTGGAGCCCTGACGTTATCACGTTTAATTTTTTTTAAAAAAATCACACAAAACTTCACCCCAAGCGTGCTGCTGATTCAGCCACGAGTCCCGATTTTAGTAAACCCAAAAAGGGAGGAAGTCATGCAACATTAAAATGCAGTAATTTTTCCAAAATATCTACCCAACTCCACGATTTATCAGGTAGAGCTTCTAACATCTCAACAACTACCCAGCGCCAACTACATCCTAAGCCTTTAACCACATCTCTTCCAGCAGCTCAGCAGGCACGTCACGTCGGCGGGGTGGCCCACGGTTCCCAGCGCTCGGCAATGTCGTCAGCAGGACCAGACGTGTCAGGTTAGTGACCACACCGGGGACCTCCCCCTGTTAACAAGTGACAGTAACGCTGTCAGGAGACAGCACAGGGCTCCTCGGGACAACAGCATGTGCCACTGGACCAGCCGTCACCTCGCTGAGCAGTCAGTCCATCAAAGCACTGAGAGCACACGCTCTCCTGCAGCTCAGCACTGGTCTGATCACACCAGGAGTAGAGAAGTACAGAGACGTCAAATAAGGACATGGGCCTAGAGCACCTAAGCAACTGGCCCAGAGACACGGAAGAAGAACAGCAAACCTGACGTGGCAAAATCCTATCCACACCCCACAAATGCAACACATTAAAGCATCTAGGAAACAGGCCATTCCGATTTGCCAAAATGTCACTGCCAGGCTGCGCCTGCAGGGTGGCGAGAACTGTCACATGTGAAGGAGCAACACGCAAAGTCGCCCGTCAGCTTCCCAGGAGGCCCTTCCCCAGGCCCGGGAGGCACAGACACTGCCCAGTGTGACAGTGCCAGTCGTCAGGTGTCTGCTGACGTGCCTGTTGTCACAGAGCAGGGCGCCCCTTCTCCGTGACCTGCAAGCACGCCTCCCCTCCCGATCCAGGAGAGATGAGGAACGAGGTCGAGGCGTGCCCACGTCCCAGAGCGGAGCGCCGGCAGAGCACACGCCTCCTGGTTTCAGCGCTGGGTTCCACCGGCAAGAGACACTAACGAAACGCCTACCTGAAATTTGTATTAAACTGCATCTAAAAATTGGCAACGGCTGTAACAAATATTAGGAAGAGGATTTTTGCTTTGCCTTCTGGGAACGGAAGGGATCCTGCTGGCGGCCTGGCTGGACAGCGCGGCTCTGGCCCAGCCCCTGCAGGCTCTTCCTCGAGGCAAGCAGGGACCGGCGAGGCACTGCGTGACCGCTGGGGTCGCCTGAGGACCGCGTGGCTCTGGAGGGTGGTGCACCATCGGTGCAGCAGAAAGGCACGAGAAGGTCTAACAACCATCGTGAGGCCCGGGCAGATTCAAAGAGCCCTGCAGCTGCCTCCTCCGGCTCAGGCTCTTGGTGGAAGGAACGCTGAGAGGAGAGGGGAAGCACGAGGGCTGGGAGGGGTGGGGCAGGCAGTGCAGCTGTGGGTCAGGGCAGCCCAACAGAGCCTGCAGGCGGGAGAAGCAGCGCCCCGCCTCCACCCGGCGTGGTGACGGCCCGCAGCCCGGCTCTGTCCGGGGAAGGTGACCTCTGGGAGCAAAGGCCTGATCTCAGCGCCCCAACAGCGCTCGCTCGTGGTGAGCATTCAACCAATATGTGTGGGACGAATCAAGTTTTGATAAAATGCATATTTTGCTTATGACTTTGTCACTTAAGATCTACCTTCCCTGTACAATGTCATCAAAAATCAACATCCAAGAAATAGTTTACCCCTGTACCGGATAACTTGATTTGTTAGCAGAAATGACTTAAATGGCCAACTGTCCTTTTAAAAAAATGTAAACAGTGCTAAATAAAACAGCTGGGATTATTTATTCAGTACCACATTACAAGTAGTTTCATCACTTTAAGAAATGACCTACGATGGTTAGGACAACACAGTTTCACACTAAGTGCCAGCGACCACGTGTGCAGCCACTGCTTCCGACACTGAACATACACACGCATTCGGTTCTCCAAAGTGCTTTGCTGAATTATGTCACAAAAGTTTTGATCTTTTCTACTTGAGAACGAGGACAGTTACTCTTCTCACATATCAGAACCTCAGAGGAATCTCATAGCTGACAAGACGTCTACATAAAACCACACCCAAGTCTCCTCCATGGCTCACAATTTAGTCACCGCATCTCCTAGAACTCACGTCACCCCACTAGCTTTCAGTCTCCAAATCTTCCAAGGAAATTTCTATGCTGTGACCATCACGGAAAAATTCCTCTATCATGGGTCAGAGAGGTGGTATCTCAAAACCAGCAGGAACGACGATCACCTGGAGGGCCCAGGCCACTTAAGAGGCCAGGGACCATCTGCTCCTGCAGATGCAGGTGACTGCAGGCCCCAGCGGAAGGCCCTGGGGAGACCTTCTCGGAGGGTTTCCTAAGGGGAGAGCTCCCACAGCCCTTTCCCCTTCCCCTTCCCTAGTCCCAGCGTGCTGGCCTGTGGCCGGCCTCCAGAACCGTGATCCCCGCAAGGCTGAGAAAGGCAGCAGAGGGAGAAGGTGGGCTGGTCCCCTGGGATCAGGCCACCATCACTCTGTTACTTTCACTCTTTGTAGCCAAACCTAATTCTGACACAGTAGCGGAAAAACAATGAAGTTAGATTCCTGCCTTGTTCTACATTTGAAAACATAACAGACGCAGAGTTAAATTACTAAATGAAAACATCAAATAGAAGAAGTCAGGGGAAAAAAGCAAGGGGAACCATCAGCTATCTCGAACTTGAAGGAGGCCTTTCCAGACTCCAACACAAAAATGACAATCACAACGCAAAGACTGAGAGAGTCAAATAATTACCAAGAAATTCTAACAAAAATCATGCGGAGTGTAAACAAATTAAAAAGCAAATGTCAAGTGCACATGTCAGAAGCAGGAAGGACTTGTTCAGAAAGACCAGGCCTCTCTCGGACTGGACCTCACGCTCTGGGATCAGCTGACAACGTACCTCAAGGCTAAAGAAAGGCATCCCTCGCTGAGCCCGGAACCCCACGCCTGGACACCTGGGCTCCAGACCCACACATACACGCTCGCAGCAGGGCCGTGGGTCAGGACGGGGTGCCGTCCGCCCACTGAGAAGAGCAAGGGGAGGCTCCGTGACAGAGAGGTGACAGACACGCCCCGCGTGCACGTAACTCAGGAGAAGGTCTAAGAGGCCCGCGTGCCAGGGCGGCGGGTGACAGATGAGCTGGTGAGAGAGTGGCCACCTCCTACTCTACACTCGGGCGCTGCTGGGATTTTGGGTTTTTACTAGAATGTACTCATCATATGTATAAATTTAAAAGTGAAAAGGAGAAAAGATGATACATTTTAGAGGGAAAACAACTGCCCAAGAGGATGCTCATTACACCACTGATTATATTTAACACTTGGAAACAACAAAACATTAAATACAACACAAAAAAAGTCAACTGTACTTCTAGATGACAAGATTACTTGTAATGTTTTTATTCTTTTTGCTTGTATTCATTTCCTAATTTTAACAGTGAATATTGATCGCTTAATTTAAAGAAAAAAGAACATCAAGTCGGTCAGGCTTCTAAGCCCTGAAGCCACTCTTCCCATCCCGCCCCTAACCAGCAGCGAGGTTTCCAAGTCCCTCTGTTTACTGGTGCCGGCACCTCTGCCAGGCCCTAAAATCCATGCGGAGTGGGGCGGCACAGGCTAGCGATGCTGCCCGCCGAGGGGAAGGTGGGAGGGGCCCAGCCGTCCCTCAGCACAGGCTGCAGACAGGACTCCTGTGAGCACACACCATTCTGCAAGTGGCTACCGGGCACCTGAGGCGTGGCTGCTACGACGGAGGGCCTCAGGTTGTAGCTTTACTTCATTCAGTGCCAACAGCCACGTGGGGCTGGCGGCTGCAGCTCCCTGGGCTCCACCCCGACGGCTGGGCGACGCGACGCTCAACACAGGCAGAGCAGGCGGCCCCAGGACTACACGTCCTCTCTGGGACCCTCACTCCTTCCATCCTGCGAGACGCCACGTCCAGGAATGAGAGGCGGCTCCCCCAGGGGGCACAGGCCTCGCCTGGGGGCCTGGGGAGAGTGCACCCTGCCCACACGCCTTCCGACGGGAGACAAGGGATAAAAACACGCCCTGGTCCGGGGTCTCTCAAAGGTTCTCTAAGTAAACGTTTTAGAATCTTAGGGCTAAATGTGGACAAATAAGAGCCATGTCTGTCAAAACTAAGCATTAGAGTTCTTGATATAATTTAAACACATACTCACTGCTCCATTTACGAAACTAGGATTTAAGAGCCCGACAAGATGTTAGTAACAATGGTGCCTGATTAGAGCATTTTCCAAAGTAACTGATGTAACTGTGGAATTGAGCAAGACGATTCTTTCATCATCACGAAAATGTACTCTTTTTTCCTTAACATTTCAACATGTCTAAAATTGGGGTGCATCTTTCCATCAATGGCTGAGCATCAAATCAACGCAAAATTAAATATTTTTCTTTTTTCATGGTACATTTCATAACGGTGCATCTCTTTAGATTGGCTGATCTGTAGGAAGTTGTCTAGATGAAGTTTATATTGGGCTGGCCAAAAAGTTCGTTCGGTTAATGAATATGTTGTTCAATCAAGTTCTTGGTGAAAATGAAAAAGGTGTCTCTTATTTTTACTTAAAACCGAACGAACTTTTTGGCCAACCCAATATTTCTGCCCTGCAGAAAAAGCCAACTTCGAACGGGTTGGGTTTTTGCAAGTAATAGCACCTCAAATCCAAAGAAATACGGGAGTCAGAAGCTGACCGCAAGGCATCTTGTGGGGAGAGGGCAGCAAGAGCGACAGAGAGGACCCACTTTGCAGCCACGAGGCCGAGAACAAACTCTGGAAACCTCCGCAAAACGCAGCCCTCATCCTAAGCTGAGGACCCGAGTGCCCGCGCCACTGTGGGCCCTAAAGGGATAAGGCCCGCAAGGAGCGGCGCTCTGGACGGCTTTGTGTGGCGGCGGCTTGAGCCTCTTAAGTGGTCTCATCAGGTGGGGCACGGTGGGAAAGGTCTGCTGTCTGTGTGCAAAAGGAACCCTGCCGGCAGCGGAGGCAGGAAAGCGCAGCACGCCTGACGCCTTGTCTCTGAGCAGTGGATTCTGAGACACGCTAGCCTTGGCTACTGGCCCATACAGACCACACGCAACTCTGAGAGTCAATCTGGAAGAATCTCAAATTGATACAACGCAGCGGAGCAAGCCCTGAACTGATGCCCTGAACTGATGCCCTTCCTGGCTATTTTAAGAAAGATGAAAATGGTGAGACCAGAGTTTTCGGTGCATTTTAGTTTTCATCATGAAACTACTGGAAAACAAACTTCTGAACACTATTAACAAGCATGCTTTTAATCTAGATATTAGAAAATAAAGCTCACTGAAAAATGAAAAAAGACATTTCTCATTTACAATCGCTCTCCTGTAAGAGGCCAAACCCACTCAAAAGGTAATGACTGACTTTTCAATTTTTAGTACATGTCCTAAATTAATTTTTGCTTTTGGTCCCAAATTATCAAGATCAGCAATGCTTCCGTATCTATCTCAGCAGCTGGTATACAGTTGCTGTAAACATTTATGAAATCCAACTCAATGAGCTTTTTTTAAAGAGCGAAAGATGGATTATTAAGTTAGAACCAAACTATCTAATTTCATAGCTAATAGAGATATTCATGAAAAGAGATGACCCATTTCAGGAGGATGATTTTCGATTTTAGAAGCTGGGCTGGCAGGGTTGCAGGGTTCCCGACTCTGTCTAAATCTGAACCGAAGCCAGGGAAGGCTGGCTGGTGCTGAAGGGGGGGCCCCGGGGAAGTGGCGCCCACCCCCAGTTTTTCCCTGCCTTCTCACCTGGGAGCCTCGGTGCCCAGCCCCAGGCAAAGCTGCTCCTCCTCCCATTCCCAGCCCAGCGCAACCTGCAAGTTGTTCCACGGTGACATCTCTGTACGCAAACAGGAGGACAGGCAGACGCACTACAGCAGGTGAGAGACACAATGGCACGAGGGGCCAGAAGCGAGGACAATGAAGTACATTTAAAATAAAACAGCGTGGACAGAAAAGGGGCAAAGCTAACAGGCCAAGCAGTTACTGATGCGGGTCTGCAAGGGGGAAGCACAGAGGGTTGCCTGTTCCCCTAGATCTGAAATCCCCGCAGCTTTTTCTAAGGAAAGCCACGGTCTGAGGTCAGATTTCATTCACTGCTTTAAGGGAACAGAAAAGCCAGATGAATGAACGCAGCCTCCTCCAACGTGGTCACGAGACCTGTCAGCACCCAATCTTGTCAGTCAGAGCTGTGCTCTCAAGTATTAACTCATCCAACTTTCCCAGCCCACTGTCCCCAGGGCCCCGCCCTACTGCTGACCCTGAGTCACTCTTCCCTTCCACACCCTCCAGGAACCTGCTCAACTCCAAGTGCTTGTGGAAAACCAGGCTTTTTGATTACAATGTAAAATGCCACAGAAAACACTAGAAACTCACTTCAACTGTTAATTTATTCTCTCCCTCTCCCACTCCTTCCAAGTCTTCTTAAAACCCTCAAAAGCCTTAAAAAGCCAGTGGTTTCTCAGAAATTGGAGCTCCCTCCTCTCAGCTCCACAATGTTCACTGTCTGCATTTTTGCCAAAAACAATGGCTTGGGGAAAGTATTTGGAGTTAACTACTGGAGTTTTACAGTAGATTTTCAAGCCCGCGTGGATGCACTTACACTAAGACGGTAGAGTCTGAGCGCCCCGGCGGCCCAGACGTCCCAAGTTAGCAGCTGCCTCTCCACCCGCTGCAAAGAAGGGCCGCTGGGCAGCGACCAGTGAGACCTGCAGCGAGTGACTGAATCACTTCTATTTTGGGGATGGACGATTCTTTTTAAAACTCCCATTTCCTGACACAGTTAATGAGCTAATTATAAATCATTTTATTTATTTTTAATTATGTTACAGGCCAATTAATGTCTGTACCACTATTTAGAAAGTCTTGAATCAGACCTTCAAAGGTTGTTTATAATCTAAGCTCAAAAGTGTGAGGAAGCTGACTGAAACTGCAAAGCAGAAAGCCTGTGTGTTTCCAGAGCATTCCTTCCTGTTGCTGAGCCAGCGCTGCCATCAGCCCGCCCGCGGGGTCTGCACCTCAGCCTCTCTCCACTCCCGCAGCGCCCCACCTGTGCACAGCTCCTTCTCTAGAGGGAGAGAGCCTCTGAAGAGCCTCTAAAATGTTAACGGGAGAGGGAGGCCCTCAGAGAAGCTGCTGCACAGGGAAGGACCTGAGAGCTGAGTGACAGACAGGAGGAGGGCTGGGGCCCCAGCCCTGCTGCTCCGGGCCCAGGCCACGGCCAGCCCAGGAAAGAAAGGGCTCAGACCCACAAAAGAGCCAGGACAGCTGGAGCAACCTAGAGGGAAGCAGCCCACTCACGTGGCACGTCCTCAACCCATCATGGGCAAGAACGACCAGTGGGCCTCAGCCTCCCAACACTGGTGTCCTACGGAACCCACAGTGCACTCCGGGACCCCCAATCTGGAGGAGCTCACGGCCGGGAGGGCCGCTGGGGCAGGGGGGTGCCAAGAAGGCGCTTGGCTGGGCCCCGTGCACTGCTTCAGGCCACCGGCCACGCAGCCTCACCGGGCAGCCACAGCACAGACCCCTGCAGGCCACGGTGCTCGGAGGGAACCGCCAAGTCTGAAAGCAGGAGGGCCCGGCCTTGCTCGCTAGCTCAAGTAGCTGGATCATTTTTGAGATGAAAACAGCTATATCCTCTGTCGTAATTTCCAGAGATGCTTACCCTCGTGAAGGTGAGCTGGATAATCTTTTGGGAAGCAGTACGTGTAAGAGCCTGAAAAGATGACTACCCCGAGATATTACACAATACCATCCGTATTACCAGCATTTTCGTTAGTCTCCCAAATAGTCCTTGAGGCAAGTATTATTCAATATTTTCTCCATTTTACAGATTTTAAGATTTTACAGATTTTAAGAAAACTATTCATTAGACAGATGGTAAATGGCCCAAGATTCCACGACCAGGACTCAAACCCAGAGCTGTGCAGCTCTCGATCTTGACGTCCAGCCGCAGGGCTGTGAAGCCACGCTCAGGAAGTGGCCCAACATACAGAAACATGCAGAAATATGCACTATGGGCTGTTTACAAAAAGTGAAAAGTTGTAAACATCTCTCCCTAGTTATTTAGGAAATAATATACATCAATTCCATCTTTAAAAATTGTTTAAAAGAGCTTTTTAAGACAGGAAGAATCACTTATCTAGAGTTAGATTTAAACAAACATACAAAAATGACACATTTGTGACACATTTAAAGTAACATTAAAAATAACAGAGAGACATATGCTCTGTTAAGAACAGGAAAGTGTTAACAACAGGAAAATTATGGGTAGTTTCCTTTCTGTATTTTCCAAGTTTCTTCAGTAAGTACTTTATTGCTTTTATAATCATAGACAAGAAAAAGTGTCATCATGTCAGCTATACTGACACTGACTTTATTCCAAAGATCAAAGGGCAGACATCGCTGTGCTTAAGTCTTCTTTGAGACTGGCTGCCTTTGGCCTTTACATTAAGGCCAAACCCACGTGGGCTTTCCCTTCTGGCTCGGCCCATGCCCGGCATCCTGGGGACCAAGGGAACTACTCGTGTGACTCTGCTCAGCTCCAAGGTCCAGCAAGGCTAAAGGTCCCTTCACCCCTAAAGTTCTGGTTCTAGTGCCACCCCAAGTCACTGGTTTAGCATACCCCCCCAAAAGACGGGGCTCCTGAAAAAGCTACCCTACAACCCCAGAAAAACCTCTGCAGATGTAGATGACTGAACCCAGAGACCTGTGAGGAAGGGGGTGTTCTCTCAAGTACCCCAACCCTCTCTGGCCACATCACACCAGGGGCAGCTAACAGGCTTCCCCACCGTCCCAGCGCCCATCGACGGCACTGCTGTCAGAGAGCTGTGTTGAGTAGGATTCTGAGGCTATATTCAGACTTAGAAACTTAAAATTCATTAGTGATACTATCCTACCAGTATTCTTATGATGATGATAAGTAACTGACACGTACCACCTGCCTGCTCTGTCCAGTCAGCGTAGGACACACTTCACGAGGACGATCCTGAGAACCACCACCACCTCCCGTTTCACAGATGCTCAGAGGCTGGACAACCAGCCTGGGCCTCACGCCTGCCGTGAAGCTTCCTGGCACGCAGCTCTACAGTGTGTCTCGGCTCACACTGCTCCAAGCACCCCCAGGAGCCTCCACACCCCATCGACTGCCCCTCCCATCTGCCTCCTGCAGACGGCCGGGGCCTCAGCTCCACTTCCACGGCGCTAGCTGCGCCCTCCCTGGCCCTGACCCCTCAGCGGTGATGCTAGGGGATGCGAGACGTGCGCAGCCTCTCCCCGAGACACTGTCCTGGCGGGACAAGTCATCCCAATGACCCTCAGGGCAGGAAAGCCCATGTGTGTAACGCACCTGACGGAGGACATGCCGATCACCTTCCACGTCACCAAGAGTGGCAAAGCACTCGTTAAGCCTGTGTCCAGTTCCGTGCGGCCTGCAGATGTGACCAGAGTGGGCGCTCGTCACCGCCAGGCGCCACTGCGCATGGCCACACAAAAGCCAGGTCTCCCCACACGCCCGAGTGTCAGCATAGCTGAGCGTCTGCTGTAATTAAAGCTACTTAACTTCCCTGTATCCAATATTTGCATATGTATCAAAGTTTGATTTACAGTATCAGAAAAATAAAAACATAACTTTTAATTATCAAATGTTTACTTTTCATTCAATCAGCAAGAATGTCTCCATCCAGTGTAAAGCAGGAAGTAAATCATTTGTACCAATTCTGCTCAGCATGAACTAGGCATGTCTACCTCTTCAAGTCTCAGGAGACAGGCTTCAGGGTTCTGGCTCAAGATGGCAGGAAGAGCACACATCAACCTCCCAAGACCCCACCATGATGACCAGAAAAAAATGTTAAGAAAAAGGACAACACAACAGCGCTGGAAAACTAGCAAAAATAGAAAGGCAGGGAGGAAGGGAGGGCAAAGCACAGAACTTAACGGAGCCGAAGGTTTAAGTCAATACTGAAGCACAGAAAGCAGATGCAAGTCATCAGCGTGCAGTTACTCACTGCCAGCCCACGACGGAGCAGGTGCTGCTCTGACACAGGCTACAGCGTGACCAAGACAACGTCGGCAAGTCCCTCATGCTCGCTGAGCTGGGTCAGGGGCACGGAGAAGGGAGCAAAGTAAATAACCAAAATCAACCCCAAGCATAAGCACGCTATGCAGAGATTCCAATTGGTGACCACGGCTGCCTTTATGGCTACTTTATATCATGTGGTCAGGGACGGCCTCCCAAAGAGCTGATACTGGAGCCAAGACAGAAGGGCAAGAAGCAGCCAGATGTGCAAAGATCAGGGGACGAACCTGGAGGCCCTGAGAGGAAGTCAGCAGGGCCTAGAGGACAGGGGGAGCCTGAGTCTGACACACCAGCAGTGAGGGTCTTCTGTTCCCTGGGCTGACTTCAGAGCAGACGACACCAGGCTTCTGAGGACCCCGAGGCCATGAAAGGACTGGGCCAGATGAGCTGGGCCCTAAGAGGTTGAACTAATTCAGGGAACAGACTTCAGGCCCCCAACAAGGTGGCCCACGGACTCGCCCCAAGACTCGACTCTCCACCTGGGGGCCGACGGGTCCCAGAGGGTCGGCCAAAGACACAGCAGCCTCTCAAACCTGCAGCCTGGCCTGAGAGGGAAAGTTCTAGGGGAGGTCGGACGGCTCAGAACACCCTCAGGTCGCATCAGCAGAGATGGCAACCCATGAACGTGGCACAGCAAACAAAGAGGAAGAGAAAGGGGCCCAGAACATCATGAGGACAAGGACCCCAGTGTGGGAGGAGAGGCCAGCCGGGATCAGGAAAACCCACTCCCACGCCTCGTGCTACAGAAAACCTCGGTGAGAACGTGGCCGTAAACACAGGGTGAAATGAAGGCAAGGAGCTGCAGGAGAGGACAGGGAAGCCGCTGTGCCGACACCTGAGAAGGGCCCGTTTAAGGAAGACGGACAGAGAGGAAAAGAAAGCGAGTCAAGCCGTCCACGTGGAAAAGGTGGAAGATGAAACCCGGGCCGCGCCAAAGGCCCAACAGGGGACCAGCCCCTAAAGTCAAGGCAGAGCCCGGCCTGTGGGTGGAAGGGCAGCTGCGGTCCAGCAAGGGCTGATGCAGGGCCAACGCTGCAGAAAGGACCAGATAAGGACGAGAGGAAGGCGCGGCCAGGCGGGCATCCAGGAGAAACCACCTCCCTGAAGCGGGATCAGTGTTGCCCCAGATCTCTGACAACATTCGCAGCCAGAGACGTTGGGGAGCATGCCAAGGTCATGAAGCGGGGACCCCATGCTCTAGGCACCCGGCAGGCTTCGGGGAACACGCAGCCCACGAGCTCTCCCGTACAAACTCGACTCCCGACACGCAGCACAGACGGAATGCAGCAGGGCCGCATGGACCCGTGGAGCGGGCTGAGGGCTACCAGGCCGGGCCGGTCAGAGTGTAGTGAAGGGCCGTGCACAGAGCCCATCCCACAGTGGGGCCAGGCAGTACGGCCCCCGGAGCCCTGCTGAAGACGTCCATCAGAACGTGGAAAGCTGCCGGAGTCCCGGTGAGAGCCTGGCGCACAGCATGAAGTCTATGCAAAGACAGAACCCAGACTAATCGACTGCAAACTGTGGTGTTCAGGGCCAAGGTAGGATGGCAGAATCCGCTACAAAACCCTGCGGGACCCTCAGCTGCTCTGGGCTCCAGTCTCCTCATGTGAAACATGAGGATGCTGATGGCGCCCCCTCACGTGGCATTGTCAGGAGGATTTAATGAATACAGACAAAGTATTTAGAATGGGGTCTAGCACTCAGTAAGAGCTCAACAAATGGTAGTGATCATAATTGCAGAACAAAATACAAATGCCTAACTCATGGTGGCAGACAAACAACATAATGCAAATCAGGAGCTGGGAGGCTACATAAAGGGCTGTCTTAGTCTGCTTGGGCTGCTGTAAAGGGATACCACAGACTGGGTGCCTTAAACAACAGACATTTATGTCTCACAGTTCTGGAAGCTGGAAGTTCAAGATCCAGGCACCAGCAAGGCCGGGTTATGGGGAGGTCCCTCTTCCTGGCTCGCAGACTGCCGATTTCTCAATGTGCCCTCACATGGTGGAGAGAGAACGAGTGAACCCTCTGATCTTTCTCATAAGGGCACTAATCCCATGATGAGGCCCCACCCATGACCTCATCTAAACCCATCACCTCCCAAAGGCCACACCTCCTAATGCCACCACATTGCGGCTTCAACCTATGATCTGAGTGGAGACAACTCAGTCCATAGCAAGGGCTAACATCGCTACCCTACATGGCAGCAGACAAACTGAAGTGATTTCATTAAAATTTTAACTTTTCTTTGCACTTAGCCACATAAGGTTTTTAATCTTCTTTATATTCTTAGTCTCAGCAACATCTCTTAGAAACTATTATTTCTTTTTGAAGTTGAACATTACTTTCGCTTTCAAGCAAA
Source organism: Eubalaena glacialis (assembly GCF_028564815.1). Lineage (NCBI taxonomy): Eukaryota > Metazoa > Chordata > Mammalia > Artiodactyla > Balaenidae > Eubalaena > Eubalaena glacialis. The sequence goes on along the minus strand of NC_083719.1, from coordinate 5,384,459 downwards.
ATTAATAATTTAGCAAATTGTATTTAAGGAGAACATAAAAATTGTAATAGAAGTATTTCTGTTGATCAATGCATGTGTCCGTCCATACAGGGCTTAGAGAGATGTCTACAATGGCAGTCACCTAATGGGTCCGTGGTTATTACTGGGTGGTGGGGTTGAGTGATTTTTAAAGCTTTCTGCTCTTTACCAAAAAATACACACAAATCTGTTTTATAAAAACAATACCATTATTTAAAAAATCAGCATAAAGCACAGTCCAAATCAGTCTCTCATTTTAAAGCAACGAGCAAACAGAACCACAGAGGCACGGTGTCACACACAGCCGTGCTGTCACCGGTTCGTAAAGGAGCCACTGGAGAGCCGCAGGGTGACAGACCAGGGCCTGCTGCTGGCTCTGCAGGAAGCTACTCAGATTCCTCTTGGGTCCATCTGCGGGGTGCCCGAGAGACGTACAGGGATGGGGCGGAGCTTCATGATGTCGTCTGCTACCCCTCCTGAGAAGCCAGTAGTCATTTCTCTTGACCTAGAGACTGGAACTCAACGTAAACAAGTGTTTACTTCCTATTGTTATTCCTCTTTGGACAATCCCCTCTTTGCTCCGAGGGTCCAGCAGTTAAGAAGACGGGCTGTGGCATCAGACTGCCTGGGCTCCCACGCCAGCTCTGCACCTATGGGCAGTGTGAGCCTCACGCCCTCTCCTATACCACCCTCTCCTACACAGTAAGGAGGCAAGAACCTCTCCCTCTCCTGGGAGGGGCGAGGGCTCAGTAGGGCCACTGACGATTAATACCATGACAAGTACTGAGGACCACTCACCTGATGGGAGCAAAGGAAAAGCTGAAGCATCCAGCTGCTACGGAAGGCTCCAGAACACTGAGCCGTCTTCCCAGCCCAGCTTTTTACTTACTTCCTACGGGCTTACTCTGATCCTAAGAGGCCCTTTTTACTCTTACCAATCTTGCAAGCTTCCTTTCATTCCAGGCCTTAGCCTGTGACAATTCTCACAGGTCCCCATTCTTTGGCATTTGATCTCAGTTCTATACTCTTATTTCTATCCATCATCTTGTACTTAGGTTTAGTTCATCTGTCTCTTGTGAGGCAGTCTTCGAGAGACACTGACTCTTTAGACAGATTCCTCACCCACGTTTTTACAGGAGATAACTTGTAACAATACTTCAGAATTTCTTTGCATTTCACAAGCCATGCAAGGTACCCTCTTTCCTATTTCAGTCATTTCAGAGTTATACTTCAATTTTTTGATCTGTTTGCTTACGTTTAGAAAAGACGCCAGTAACCAAAATCCTCCTTACTGTGTGGCGCTAAGGCACCCCCCCCCCAACCCCACCAGTTCACCAAGTTCCTGCTTCTGGCTCTTTCTCTGGGGGCACCAACCCCTTCCTGGGAGGCAGCAATGAACACAGGGGCTTTTCTGTCCAGCAGGCCTGCGCTGAGGCGCCCGTTCTTTTATCTTCTGGTTGCACCCTGGGCGAGACGCTTCCTCATCTACCAAGACTTAAAACGAGTTACTGTCCCGGGGGAACTGGGAGAAAGCAGGATCTGCAGCAAAGGCAGTGCCTGACACCAAGGAGGCAGTCGGCAAACGCTCGCCAGTCCTGCTTCTCGGCCTTTCCACTGTCTTCCAGAAAAACACAAGCCAACGATTCATCAGATGCTTCATTTTTCATAAAGTGTAACTTCTAAGAATAACCCAGATGGCAGGAGCCCTGCTGCCTCCACCACGACTGCCCCCAAGCAGCTTCGGACGTCTGGGGGAAGCAGGAACTCCTTGTACTACAGCAGCAGGATGGGCTTCTGGTCCCCGGGGCCTCCCCCAGTGCTCCCCCACCCACCTCCCGCATCTCTGTCATTGGTCGTCTGACCGGCAAAGTCCTTACGGGAGGACCTGGGCCCCCTCCCCAAGTCTGCTCTCTCTAGGAAGGCAGAAAAGCAAATGGCCCTCAGCAGACACACGAAAGCCAGGTCTGCAGAGCAAGCTGCTAGTTTCCATCCCCGCGTCTTGGGGACGGCTCCTTCATTTAAGGAACTCCGTTTAAGTTCTTCGTTTAAGAACTGTTTGCAGCTCCCCAATGTCAGAGCTAGACTGACATTTCCACATGCAGCACCTTTGGCCAGATCACATCAGCCTGTCTAGGCTTTGCTTTTCTGTCTCCAAAACAAGAGAAAAACGACCCGTTTCATGGGCCTGCTCTGAGGACTCAGGGAGGAGCCTCGTGCAGAGAGCCGACCCCATGCTGGGGTCCCCGTGCCCAGGGACACTGCCCGGCGGGGAGAGGCCGGATCATGTCATTAGCCCGTGTGCAGAGGTGCAGAAAACCACCACCCGCCTGCTGGGCCAGACACCCCGAGCCGTAGGAACCCATTTTATGCTTCACGTGCTACTGAAACAGCAGCCCTCTGAAAAGGATTTACACTAGAAACGCAGGAACACAGTTTCTGGAGCTTTCCAGTGGCAACTTGCTGAGTAGCACAGCCTTTGCTGCTGTTTGAGTTTGGATTTATTGAGGCAGAAGTTACCGAATCACGTAAGGAATCTGTGTTCCAAGTAAGGAATCTAAAGTTACTGCAGTTCGGTGCTGTCCAAACATAAGACCATTTAAATTTCAACTAAAATTAAAAACACTTAAAATCCAGTTCCTCAGTCCCCTCAGTCACATTTCAAGTGCTCAGTGGCCACACGTGGCCGGTGACTACTACACTGGGCCGCACAGAACTGGAGCCCCCCGTCCTCACAGAACGTTCCACAGACAGTGCTGCTCTAGCTCTGACCTTCCCAGGCCCTCACTTTTGCTTCCTGCAATATACACAGAACACGTGCCAAAAGCTGCAAAGAGCTCAGAGAAATGGCATAACATCCACTCCTTCCACTCCGCACAGAACAAGACCAAAATCCCAAACAACTCTAAGCAAGTTACACAGGGCAGCACACACATACCGGATAAATACATCAGCAAAAACCTGAAAGCTCTGGGAAGACAAGATTCTTACTTAAATACCTAGAGGACACATGACTCAGGCATTGTTTAAATTTTTAAAAATAGAAAAGTTTGTCTTGGCTCAAAAGGAGAAAGCATTTCCACGCATCAGGTGGGTCTGTCTCCAGCTGTGCCCGCTGCCTGCCCTGAAGACACCAACTCCAAGTCTTCAGCAGTCTCTCCAAGAGAAAAGTTTTGGCCTGAGAGGGAAAGTTGTCTGTATCTGGTTGGCAACAAGAAGTTTGGTTTCCATTTCTTTCGAGAAGAGAGGAGAAAAGGAAAGGAGCAGCCCTCCTAATTCCCCCACCTGACCACTCACACAGCGAGCCCATGTCTCCTTTCTCTAATAAGCCCTGCGAGGGCAATGGGGCAGGCCCTGCTCCACGGGTGGGACGCTGAGGCTCAGAAGTCAGAACCCTCGATGAAGCCAGCCATGCCCAGACCCGGGAGCCAGGGTACCTGAGATGCAGGCTACCAGCAAGCTCAAGGCCTCGCATATACTTCCCGATGCTAATGGGATGGAAGAAAAGAAAACACACAAATAGTTCGATTTTTCATTTCCCTTTAACTACTAGCATTCTAGCCATTCCTTCAGGTTCCCAGGATTCCAGAAACGTTAAGATCACCTGAAATCTCTTTCAAACATGAACAGATATAAACTACCTACATCCACATGTTATCACTTAGGAAATTAACTCTGATCTCAAACCACAGAGAGCTTAAATGATTGTGCGGAGCAGCTGATTTGGGAATTAAAAAAGAGCACAAGCCCACAATAAAAAGGCACGGTACTGATAATCAAAGCCGCTCCCCACCATGGGGAACCTCAGAGCCCTCAGTCAAGTCCACCCTGTCAGTGCAGAGAAGGACAAACTTCTGCGCCGAGCCTCGCAGGCCAGGGCGGGGCCCAGCCTCCGTCCCCTCCCACCAGCAAAGGGAACACAGGCTTCCGAAGCCCAGGCCACGTGAGAACAGGTGACAGGACGCTCGCCAGGTACCAAGTTTTCTAACTTTTCATGTCAGGTATTAATTTTATAGCAAGAAAAAGACCAGGTGGAACTAAATGGAGATGCCTTTCTAACGGAGAATAGAATTTTTGTTGAATGTTTTGTTTTTACATTCTGTCACAAGGCATAAAACTGATTTAACCACTCTCTTCAGGAAGGCAGGCAGATACACTGCAAGAGATTTTACTTCATTCTGCATTTAAATAACTTCAGAGTGGGCAATCAAGTCTGCAGAAATTCTAAGACAAACAGCAAAAGTTATTTTTAGCATTGGGTTTATTTAAACTCTGCAGACCGGCCACACCTCACTTGCTCCTCTAAGCTGCCCGAGTCCTTCTCTCTTCCTTCCTTCCTTTCATTCACTCACTCACCAGACACTTACTCAGCAGTGGCTTGGTGCATGCTTGGCACTGGGAATGCAGGCTAGGACGCAGCCCATCTTCCCCCGAAGAGACCCAGGAGAGCAGGGGTCAGTTTTTAAAGCGTAGTAGTGACTCCGCAGGAAGAGACAGAGCTCTGAGGCGGGGCTTCTGGGCAAGACACCACTCCCATTAACCTGCGCTGCAGGACGAGTGGTGCAGGGTCTTCTGCAAAGCAAGGACGGACTGCGGAGATCCACTGTACTCGGACTCTGGAGGCGACTTGGGTGAGTCACCGACCTCCCTCCCCCAGCACAGGAACGGCACCTTTCCTAAGCTGACCAGTGCAGGATACCTCACAAACGGGACTTTTCAATCACTGTAATTTCCGTATGTTCATCCACATGGCTTTCACATAACCTCTTCTCAGATGACATATTTTAAGAACAGTCCACGTGAGAAAGGCACAGAAAGGCACTCACAGCTATGATCACTCTGGCTGTCCCTGAGTTCAGGGGTGACAACCAAGCCAGAGGACAGACAATCTGCAAGAGTCATCGTGATGGGCTGGAGTCCAGTCAAAGGAGAGAAGTGTTGGAAAAGAAAAACACAACCTGTGTTCCCACAGCACAGAAGTCTACGTACGAGAGAACACCTGCACGTGCAGCAGGCAGCCCCCAGAAGATTCCGTACCCTGACCCCCGGCATCTGCGGCCGTGATGAAATTGTCACTGCTCCTGTGATTATGCTGTATGACTACGTGCCCTAAACACAGACAGTCACGTGGGTGGACCTGACCCAACTCCATGAGCCCTTAACGCAGAAGGCTTCCTTCAGCTGGCAGAGCCATCTAGAGATTCAAAGCCCTGTGGTGGGTTTGAAGATGGAAGGGCCTCGAGCCAAAGGATGCAGGTGGCTTAAAGGAGCTGAGAGAGGCCCCAGCGGGCAGCCAGCAAGAAATCAGGGACCTCAGTCCTATAACTGCAAGGAATGGAATCATGCCAACAACAGGAGTGAGCTCACAGGAGGACCCTGAGCCCCGGCAGAGAACACAGCGGGCAGCCCCGAGACTTCAGCCAGCGGGGGGCCTGCGCAGAGAACCCAGCCCCCAGCGCCAACCTCTGACCCCCAGAACCTGTGAGACATCAATGAGTGCTGCTGTAAAGCCACTGAGCCCGTGGACATTTGTTACACAGCAGCAGCAAACCAGTGCAGCATGGAAATCCTAGCATAAGACATTTCATTTTTAGTGCAAATCCCAAGCCGTCGGGGAGAGGCACCTGTGAGCACCTCACTGGGAGGCTCGTTCATACTGGACGCAGATGTCTGGGGCACCTGTCTCAATTACCGAGACCACCCACCTGCCCTTCCTCGGGTGCCACACCCACTCAGCAGCCTTCTGAGAGAAGAAATCCCTGACAAGCTGACCAGAGTCTTCTAGGCAGGCCTCTGCACAGCTGTGCTGGCCAGTGGCAATTTCCAGGTGACGCTGCGGCTTATGACAACCTCCTATGACTCCAGTGAGTGAGACTCAGTCACACCTCCCCGGTGAGCCTGCCTTCTGGCTGTACCATCAAAGTCAAGTTTCTGAATCTGAACATCACAGGCTTTTGTTTGTTGACTACAACCCTCTTCTACTTCACAGCCAAAAACTCAAATCTTAAACCATAATGACCTAACCACGGCACACAAAGCCTTATTTTCCAAGGATGACTGTTATCCTTCCTTCTATTTACACGAATCCATTTAAAATGGGGGCCAAAATTTCATATTAAACAGAGAACAAAAGAAGGTCTGAGACTTTACTTTGAAAAACAGATCTTAAATTCTGAAAATCCTGTTTACTTTAAAACACTTAAAACTACTTTCAGGAGCAATTAAGTCACAACCACGTGTCACGTCTAAGCGGCAGCAGTGGCATTGCCTTGGCACTGCTCTTCCATCCAGAGCTCACAGCAGCAGGACGTCCGCTTTATCCCACCCTGACCTCCACAGCAGGAGCAGTCAGGAGGCCATTTTCTACAAGACCATTCGAGGGCCCACTTTTCAGAGGACTCCTAATATCCTGACCCTCCACTTCCAGAGCTCCGTCCCGCCCCTCCTCCTCCTCCTCCTCCTCCTCCTCCTCTTCCTCCTCCTCCTCTTCCTCCTCCTCCTCTTCCTCCTCCTCCTCTTCCTCCTCCTCCTCCTCGGCAGCCCCATGCTAGCTTTGCCCATCCTCGTTTACCAGCACCCAGGCATGACTTTCCCCAACTGTCACAGCCAGCATCTTGTGCTGGATTTTCAATTTCACTTTGCAGAGACTGGCCGTGGCGCGAGGGGCAGGGATAAGGACACAACTTTCACGCAGGGAGGAGTGTCCGAGTGGGAGCTAATTTCATGAACGGTCAGTGCAGCAGCAAACTCGTGCCCAGCGCGTCACCCTCGGGGCCTCCAAGGATGAACACTCAGAAAACAAGGCCCACGTGTGCCACCATCTCACAATAACCATTCCTGTGCATCCCCGGATGTTTACAGGAAGAGATGAGAATGAGACAAAGGCAACAAGAGTGGTGACAGCCATGGTCCATGGCGGGTCCCGCTGGACCTTCACCTGTGCCCTCCCCCTGGTCCCCTAAGGACGAGCCGTGGGAGGCCATTCGTTGGACTGTAGGTAGTGCCACGTCAGGCTGGAGGCACAGAGGGAGAGAAGGGATCCTGAATCTTCTCCAGGCACTGACTCAGGAGAAAGGAGAAAAGAGAACATGCGTGGAGTCAGAAAGAACCCAGGCCGGGGCCCGGCGGGGCACGCTGGCCACTCCTCTGAAACGACATCTGTCTGCTTCTCACAAACTTCAGGCTAAGTGAATTTTCTTTGAGGGAACAGAAGATGTTAAAGAAATGAAATACTGTCAAGGGACCCGCAGGGAGGGTGCTGCGTGTGACTCTGCACACTGCGGGCAGGCCTGAGAGGACAAACGCTGAACACAAGCCAGGGCAGGGCCCGGACTGCAGGCGTCCGCCAGGGCGCTGGGTTCTCTCCCATTCCAGGATCTCCCTCCTGGGGGTCTACAGGGCACCAGGAAGGATGCGGCAGAGTATGTGAGGTCCACGCGCCCACTCTCACTTATGCAGGACTTCTCCTTACCTTTGAACTGGGAAGGTTTCTGAAGCTGTTGAGACTGACCCAGGCAAAGTCACAAAGTACTGCTGGGTCAGGAGACAAGGGCCGGAGAAAGTGGCGGCAGCCAGAGGCCAGGACACATGCTCAGGGTCAGCCTCGAGACTGAGAGCTCAACCAAGGAAACAGGCTAAGAACCAGAACCAGCGGCAGCTCCACAACAAGAATCTGGCCTTCTCCGCTCCGAAGGTTCTCGCACTAACTCCTGCCCACTGTCACCTGCCTTCTCTTTGTCTTACTCAAGGATGAAAACAGGTTGGTCACCTTACAAGGCGGCCGCCAGGCAAAGTTCCCAAGGGCAGAAACCTCCCCAAGAAAGAAGGGATGGTGCCAGCTGCCACATGGGCTACCAGGCAAAGGCCCAATGGGGCTCAGCTGACGCTACTCACACTCCCACCCGCCAGCAACCGCTTACCCTTTCTTGAGGACTGCAGACACTGTCTTTCCAGAAATGCTGTCCTGAGCCTAGATGGGCTGAGCAACTTCTCATCAACAAGATTCTTTTCTGCTGGCTGGCCTAGGATCGCTTATTTCAGTTCTTTCCCTTTCTAAGCCACAAGTGAGAGACCTTCTGGTGGCCTTCCTCATCACTCTGGGTAAGCTGGTAGCCTGGAGCAAGTTCCAGACACAGCTATTTCTCGATACCAAAAAGTTAGTTGGAGCAGCCCAGCGGGCCCCGTGGAAATGTCTGCTCACGAAGGACGCCTCCCTCCTCCCACCTCAGGCCGCCCCTCCGGTGCACTCTTCCTCCGCTCCGCCCTTCTAGGTGGGCAGTCCGCTAGGATTCAGAGCAGCGGACCAAGGGCAGGGTACTCACCCTTCCAGGCACGTGACAGGCAGTCCCGGCAGGCTGCTCCTCGAGGCAGGGACGGCAGGGAGTGGACAGGCCCAGGGCCACCCATAGAGGCGGGCAAGGAAGGGCGGCCAACAAAGCCTGCCTATTTAGGGGGGCCGAAACACAGAACTTCTGGCCGCTTCGGAGCCCACTCTTCAGCCCTACACGACTTGGAACCGACTTCTAACAGGCTGGTAGGGGTGGAAGCGGGGGACCCTGACAGAGAGGGAGTGGAGACCCCAGGCAGGGCCCAGAGGGACAGCACCCGGGAAGCAGGCCGGGTATCAGGCTTTGCCTCTAACCTAACAGGAGCGAGGGAGGTGCCCGGGGGTGGGACCTGACCCAAGCTGCTGCCAGAGGAGAGCAGCTCACTGGCCACGCCGGGAACAGTCCAAGGGGGGCAAGAATGCGTGATGACCACCTCGGGGTTCGTGAGCAACCTCACTAGAGACGACAACCGGCCACGTGACGGTGAGGAGGACAGGCAGAGAGAGACTGAACAGGCAGGGCTCATGGGCCCTAGGTGCGGGCACCCCGGACTCAGGTTTCCAAGTCAGGATCCTGAGTCTGTCTCCCCCATGCCGACCCCTCCCCCAGATCCCAGGGCAGCACCTGGCAGGTGGTAGGCTCACTTATTAAGGAAAGCGATAGCAACCTATGTACTGAGGCTTACTAGAAACTATGGATGAGGAAACAGCTTCCAGAGGCTGAGCAGTTTGAACAAGGGCATCAGACTGGCACTGCTACCACCTCACGAGAGGAAGAAGCGGGACTCCAGACAGTCTGGGCCCAAAAATGCTCTACAAGCAAAGACCACGTGCCTTCTGTTTTCCAAGTGCTAAAACACAGCGTCAATTCCAGTTACAAGACAGGCTGGAAACCTACAGGTCCCCCGAAGAACTTTTACGTTTAACGCCATACATCAAGAAACTGTGTCCGGGACTTCCCTGGTGGCGCAGTGGTTAAGAATCCACCTGCCAATGCAGAGGACATGGGTTCAAGCCCTGGTCCAGGAAGATCCCACATGCCGCGGAGCAACTAAGCCCGTGCGCCAACTACTGAGCCTGCGCTCTAGAGCCCGCGAGTCACAACTACTGCGCCCGCACACTGCAACTACTGAAGCCCATGCGTCTAGAGCCCATGCTCCGCAACAAGAGAAGCCACGGCAATGAGAAGCCCGTGCACCGCAATGAAGGGTAGCCCCCGCTCGCCGCAACTAGAGAAAGCCTGTGTGCAGCAACGAAGACCCAACGCAGCCCAAAAAATAAATAAATGAAAGGAAGAAAGGAAGAAACTGTCCCCACCACCTCTTCTTAGAAAGTTTTACAAGTAAGAACTGGAGAAAGAGAGGGAAGAGGAGTCTGGGCTCCTCCTTGGGGCTGAGTGCATGCTCAAGGCTTCAAGGAACTTAAGAAAGTAATGCTTCCAACCCACACCAGGTGAAACGAGTTGCAAAACGCAGCTGTTACTGTGTATCATACACTCTCGAAAGTAGTATCAACTTAAGTGTTTTACAACACACTTCAAACCAGAATAAATAGACCTATGAAGAGAAAAACTTACTTGAAGAGATAATTTCAATACCTAGCAATTGAGGGATTTCTAAGCTTCTAATGTTTTCCAACCCTAACACCCAGGAAAATCATTAGGTGCCCTGTAAGTCAGCATGAGATTGTACAAGGAGAGTTTATGATTTAAATCCTGAAATACCAACATAAAACCTACATACAGATATCTTGTTTCCAGGTGCTCAGAAAAGCACAGGAAGGTACGAGGGCTGGGTAAGTAGCACTCACACCTGAGCAGCGTCACCTGGGACTGCTCCAACACAACACACACCCACCTTTTTTTACCAGTCTTTGCATCTGTAATTGCACTAGCCCTAAAAGGAACTTCTAATCCCCTAGGCTGGTGTGGAAATATATAAAACAGAAGTGACGCTTTCCAGAGAATAAGTATTTGCTACAAACGTTACTTTCTTTGAATGCAACTAACTTGTTTAAAAAAAAAACACAAAACTGCAGATAATGCTATTTGTCACTTTCGGCACAAAATTAAACCGTAACATTGAAACCCCCTCCCGAAAATGTCATTTCTAAATTCGCTGTTGGTTAAATTGTATCGCTACCAAAAATCTAATCCTCTTTCAAATGGATTTCCGCTGAGGAACAAAGTTACATTTAACCAATATTTACCTGCCACTTAATTCAAATTCCTGGCAATACTATAATCCTCTGCAAGGTAACATAAAACTCCACACCTATCTGCACCCGACTTTGACAAAAGGTCCCTAACCTGTCGGGGTGGGGTGGGAGGAGATGGAGAGAAAGTTAGGCGACCTCCTCTCCAGTTTCGCCAGGGAGACTGAAAACATCCGCACAAATCGGACTCAACGGTCCCTCTCCTGCACTGTTAGTGCAAGAATCCGGACATTTCACTCGTTTGTTAAAAGGAGTTTAAAATGGAAATAACAACCACCTCCCAGGGAGTCGGACGATGGCCTCCAACATCCACCCTCCAAATAAGACGGGAGCCTGGATGGGGACCTCCGAGCTCCCGCGACGCTGCCCGGGGAGCCCCGCGGCGGGGTGGCGCGCCCGGCCAGGCCGGGATCCCCACGGTAGGGCGCCACTCCCCCGCCCCCCGCCCCCCTCCCCGGTCCCCGCGCCGCGCCATGCGCACTCACCCTTGGATACCCGGGCTGTACGCGCGGCTCTTCCACGGCGTGCCGGGCCGCGGCGCCTGGGGCCCGGGGCCGCCCCCTCCGCTCAGCGCGGCCGCGCGGCTGCCGGACAGCAGGTAGTTGAGGCCGTACGTGCTGGCCTTGTTCTCGCGTTTCCGGCGGCCCGGGTGGAACTGGTGCTGCAGCGGGGAGCCGGCGGGCGCGGGGCCGCGCGGCCCGGGGTGCCCGTTGGCCGCGCCGGGGCCGCTCGAAGGACCGTCGGCGAAGTGGAAGAAGGCGCCGCCGCGGCCTCCTCCCGCCCGGCCGAGCGAGGCGCTGCTGGAGGACGACGAGGAGCAGCCGGGGCTCTCCGTGCCCGACTCGGCGTTGGACGAGGACGACGACGACGACGACAGAGACGGCGACTTGTGCAGGCGCCGGGCGCCCTCAGCCGCGGGCCCGAGCGCCGTCAGCAGCGCGGGGGGCAGCGCGGCGGGGCCGGGCGCGGGCGGCGGGGGCGACGCGGCTGGCAACGCAGGCCCCGCCAGGCCGCCGCCGCCCAGCCCGGCCGTCCCCGCCGCGGCTGCCGTGTCCAGTGCGGGCGAGTTGAGGCAGAAGTAGGACGCGAAGCCCGAGCCGCCGCGGCCCACGCCCTGCGAGGTCTCCCAGATCTGCATCCACAGGGCATTGGCCGGCCCCTTCTGCTCGGGCTGGATCCAGGCCACGCGCGGATCCATCCACGCGCCGCCCCGCGGGCCCGCGCGCCCGTCCGCCCCGGCCCCGCCCCCGCCGCGCCCCGAGCCCCGGCCGCGCCGCGCACGGACGGACGGACGGGCCGCGCGCGGCCGGGCGGACGGACGGGCGGGCGGGCCTGCGCCGCGGCTCAGGCCGGCTCGCGGCGGCGGCTCCCGTCGGGGTCCCGGCTTGCGGCCGCCTGGCGGGGCCCGGGCAGGCCGCGGCGGGCTGCTCAGGCCTGTCGGGCTCCCTTCACGCGGCGCGGGGCGGGCGCGGGGGCCGCGGCGGCGGCGGCGTTCCACTCAGGCCGGCGGGAGAGGCCATCGGAGGGGGCGAGCGGCAGGGCCGAGGGGGCGGGCCCAGGCGCCGCGCAGCCCGGGACCCGCGGGAGGGCCGCCGCCGTGCGCCGGGCCCTCGGTCACGCTCGCGCCGCTCGCTCCGCGCTCCTGCAGCGGCGGCGGCGGCGGCGAAAAGACACTCTCGGCGGCGACAGAGCGCGGGGGAAGGAGGGGGCGCCGCCGCCTCCGCTCCAATGAGGGGCGGGGAGGGAGCCGGGCGGGGGCTGGTGGGGAGGAAGCGCGGCCTCCCTTGCCGGGGCCGGGACGCCAGTGCGCACGCGCGACCGATTTCAAATCCTCACTAGACACCGCCGCCTTGGTTACCGCGCCTGCGTACTGGGGTTCTCCTCGGCGAGGCCCTGGGGGGGGGGGGGGGGCAGGGGGGCACCGCGTCGGAAGGATACGCGACAGGGAGGGGCTGGAGGGGGGCGGCGACGGCGGCGGTTTCGTGGGCCTTTCTAGACCAAACTGGGCTGCGGTGGGGCACGGAGAAGCCGCGAGGCGGCGCGCCGCCCTCGGCGCGGCCGACAGCCCCACTTCCCTCCGCCGCGCGCAGGCTGAGGCGTGGAGACATGCGCGCTGGCCCTGGAGTACCGGCAGCCGCCTAGCCGCGCCGCGCGTGCGCAGGGACGCAAGGCCGGTGCTGCCGGTGGACGTCTCCGCGACCCTGTGTGGGGTGCTCTCCCTCAGCCGGCCGACCCTCCAGACCTGCGTAGGGAACTGACAGGTTCCACTGCGGTCCCGTCGCTGCTCCAGGGAAAGGACAAAGATGCCCCAAGCCCACTCCCGTCCATCAGGGTCCTGCGTGCCGCCGGTCACGCTGCGGTCCCTGTGTCGGCGCCCTCACAAGTGCTCGCCGGCGTCCTCCCGGAGGAGCAGGTCTCACACCCTGCGGCCCGGCCGGCAGCGGCCCCTGAGCGGCTGCCAGGAGCGGGGCCCAGGGGCGCCCTGGCAGAACCCTAATCTGCCGGTTTCCTCACAGGCTATTTTAGTTTGTTTTAAAAATGATCTTCTATGCAGAAACGGGTGTTAAAACGTTCAGCTTAGCTCACTGGAGCGATTTCCCGAGGCAAGCTTGGCAGTGCTGCCCATCAGAGAAACAGCCCGTGTACGTGGGTGTCGGGCGCGTGGCCTTGGCTGTTCGAGCTGGCACAGGGTTCGCAGGATGCATTGGAGAATTGCCCAGCTGTCTGCTCTTTTGAGTTCCCCGTGTCCAGAGGATGCTCTGAGCCGGGTCTGACAATAGTATTGTTTGGAATGCAAAGCTAACCACGCAGTCTGTGAGATCCAAAGCAAGCCTGCCGGTGCCATGGGAGCCCGGACTGCCTGCCGGACCCCGCGGCCCCCCCCCCCCGCCCGGTCCCCGCGTCCTGGCCTGAGTCCGGGGAATGCGTTCCCGGGCCAGGCGACTTCACGGCACCGAGCCAGGACCCTGAGGCTGTGTGCCTCACTCCCACAGCGCCTGGGCGCCATTCCTGTTAAATGTGTGGGAACAAGGCGTATTTCAAATGGTCTGTTCCTCGTCTGTGTCAAGAGATGAGTAGACGTTACTAAGTGCTTGACGCCTCAAACCTTGTACCGACATGAAAAGTCCGTGTATTGCATACTAAGGTTTTTTGCCAGATGATGTTACTTGATAAAAGTGGCTATTTCGGTTCAGACTTTTCCAGTACCTGTGTATTGTACATGTGGAAATTATGATCAAGGATTAGAACATGTCCAGTTAAATAAACTACAGAAAATCGTACACAAGCAAGTCAGTCACTATTCTGGAACTCCTTGCTTCCAGTGACTCAGGCCAAAATCATTGGAGTCATCCCAGCCTCCTCTCTCTCCATAACCAATACACCCTCTTGGCTTCACCTTCGGAAACAGCCAAAGCCCTACAGCTACCCTCAGTCCACCCTACCCACTACCTACACCCCCTTCAAGCCACCAATATTTTTAGCCTATTTTAAACAGTGCCTTCTAGCTGGTTTCCCCCATTCCATTCTTACCCCTTTGGCATTGTCTCCCTACAGCCACTTGAGTGATCCTTTTAAAAAAGAATGTGGACTTAAAAAAAAAAAAAAAAAGATCATGCCACTTTTCTGCTCAAAACCCTCTGGTGGCTTTCTTTCTCACTCAACCTTACTATGATCTACCAGTCCCTGCATTGTCTGGTGCCCTATACTAGCCTGATCAAGTCACAAGCCAGTGGGCACACTCCTACCTCAGGGCCTTTGCACTTGCTGTTACATCTGCCTGGGATGCTCTTCCCCGAGACGTCCCTCCCCACTCTCAGGTCTTAGTGAGGGCTTCCAAGTGGCTCTGTTTAAACTACAAAGCTAGCCTTCAACACTCCCTACGACCCTACCCTGCTTTATTTTTCTTAGCATTTATCTCCGTTAGTTTCCTAGGGCCACATAACAAAATACCACAAACCAGATGGCTTAAAACAACAGAAATTTATTCTCTCACAATCCTGGAACCTAAAAGTCTGAAATCAAGGTGTTGCCAGGGCCGTGCTTTCTCTGAGGGCTCTGTGGGAGAACCTTACTCTTAACTTCTGGTGTTGCCAGCAATTCTTGGTGTTCCTCGGCTTGTAGGTACATCACTCCAATCTCTGCCTCCATTGGTGCATGGAGTTTTCCCTGTGTGTGTGTCTCTTCTCTTCTTATAAAGATACCATTTACATTGGGTTGGGACTCATGCTGTTGACCTCATCGTAACTTGACTACATCTGCAAAGACCCTATTTCCAAATATGATTACATTCTACTGGTACCCAGGGTTAGAGCTTGAACGTATCTCTTTTTTGGGGGGGGGGGCGGACACAATTCAACCCACTATACCATCTAATATAAACATTGTTTACCTTGTTTGTCATCTGTGTCCCCTCACCCCGTTGGAATATAAGCTCCACAAGGAGAAGAATTTTTATCTGTTCTTTTCCCTGCTGGGTGCCAACTCAAGGACGGTGTCTGGCACATGACAGGTCCTCAGTGAACACTGGTGGGGTGACCAATGGTCGCCTAACCGACCCAATGGGAATGAAAGCAGGAAGTTGCCTTGCCGAGCTTCCAGGATCTATTACACGGGTTGTCGTTGTTTTCTTGTTTTCAACATTTCAAGCTCCCCCCATGACCTCCCACTCTGTCTTTGCCGTTTGCCTCTAGCTAATCCCCCTTAGTTTGATTCATCAGCCACCAGTCAACTTCTTGTAATTATATCCAGATTTTGATATTTATGCATTTGATCAGAAATCTTTTATGTAAATTAGAAGCAGTATATTTCTTTATGTAAATCAAGAAACAACACTGAGGGCAAAATGCAGTCTCTCAGACTCTGGGCAGGGGAGGTCTTTCTCTTTGCTTATCAATTTTCACAGTAAGCCCAACATTTACCCTTTTTGACCAAAACCCACTCTTCTCTCTCTCTCCTGATATTAAAGGAGAGGTGATATTTGAGATTACATTATGGTTTTAGTGTTCTCACGAACAAATGGTTTCCAAAGTGTGTTTCATGGGCTTTCTGTACCAGAATCAGACATGCTGGTTAAAATGCAGGGATCTGAGGCTCATCCAATCTACTGAAACTTTCTAGAAGTGAGACCCAGGAATCAGTATTTTAAGTAAATTCCCTGGACAATTCTTAAGCACAGTAAAGTTTGAAAACCTCTGCCTAATCGAAGATTTCCAAACTCAATTGCTCACAGGAACTGACTAGGTAATATAAGTAATTGACAAAAAATCAGTGTGTGTGTGCACACGCACGTGTGCGTGTGTGTATTAGTCAGCTACTGCTGAGTAACAAACCACCCCCAAACTCAGTATCTTAAAATAAGTGTTTGGTATTGCTCACAAGTCTGTGGATCAACTGAGTGGTTCTGCTGATCTGGGTCAGACACAGCTGAAACTGGCTTAAGTTTACTTAGATGCTTCAGTCAGCTAGAGGGTACACCGAAGGCTGGCTGATCTAGAGTAGCCACACTCACAGGGCTGGCAGTTGGCTGGCTAGCAACTGGCACACCAGGGTTGACTAGCCCATGTGTCTCTCATTACCCCTCAGGTTGACCCCAGCTCATTCTCAGGGTGGCTGAATAGGATTTCAAGAAAGCAAGCAGGCATGCATGAGGCCAGACTGGCATGCCTCCACTTCCTCCCAATCTATGAGCCCAAGCAGGTGACCAGGCCTTGGCAAGATTTAAGGAGTGGGGAAGTAGCCTTCACCCCTTGATAGAAGAGCTGAAGTCACATTTCAGGGGTCATGGGATGCTATGAAGGGAATAATTAGGGCCACAGTGTGACATGAATGAGGAATGGTGGGAACGAGGGACCCTGGAGAGCACCTGCCTGCCGTAAAGGACCACAGATGCTGCTCTCCAGCTGGCAGGAATGCAGGACTCACCCAAGGTACCAGAGATGGCCTTTCTCACAGGAAACTGGAAATGCAGAAATGAGCCTGAAATGTCCTGTTTTGAAATGTCAACCTGTAGGCAGGTGCTGCTGGTTGCCCACTCAAGTCGTTTGGCCCTGCTGCCGCCCTCTGTTGTAGCAGGCAGAGCCCCCTTTCTGCCCAGGTGTCAGCATGGCCAGGTACACAGGAAGGGCCCACCTTCCTTGGATCAGAGGCTGAATCATGCCGCGTCTACATCCCTCCTGGGGGTCTCATTCTCCCTGCCAGCACCAATATAAGCACGGCACACGACTCTGTCGTAGAGGACAGGACCTGCAGGAAAGGCTGCCGGACACTCCTGGGAAAGTCTTCAAGGTGAACATAAAAGAGACATCCAAGAGGAAACTCCCCTCTTCACCGCTGGACACAGTTATATAGGATGCCTGGCACTGCTGCAGCCTCGCTGAGGCCAGAAAAGAGAGGGGACCAACGCTCTGGGGGCCGAGCAGAATGATGGAAAGAAGATGCCCTTGGTTGCCTCACTGAGCAACAGAATCAGCCACAGCACAGCCTCCCTCTGCAGACCCCTTGGCATCTGAGGTGACGACCACCCTCACTAGTAGAGGCATTTTCTGGACGGGTCACACTTTGCTGCAGAAATCACCTTGATACAGCAATTTAATTCAGAAAATGCTACCATACAGTGAGAGCCAGACTAGAATAGTCAGTGGGTTACATGTAGCTTATGGGTAATCTCTGGTCCCTGGGAGGCATATAATATGATGGAGAAAAAAGAGATGAGAAAAAGCGAGAGAGCGATCCACCTGTGCTGTGCCCTAGCGATTCTGTGTTCATGAGCAGAGGTTTCCCTATAAAGAGCTATATTCCTGCAAAGGTGGGTGCTGGACTTTTTGAAAGTTGCAAGCACTGGGGCCACTCCTTGAAGGAAATCTAGAATATATATATGTATAATGGAATCACTTTGCTGTACAGCAGAAACTAACAAACACAACATTGGAAGTCAACTATACTTCAATAATTTTTTTCTAAAAAAGGAAATCTGGAAGTGAGTATTTTGGTATAATGAATGACCTTCCTCTTATCATCAATTATGGAAATTTTCAAATTTATACAACAGTAGGAGAGAATCTGTATAATGAACCCCTGTATACCCATTACCCAGATCCAGTAATTATCAACTTGTGGTCAACTGTGTTCATTCATATCCTCACCCACTTTCTTCCCTTCCAAATACGTTGAAGCAAATCCCAGCTAATATATCATTTCATCCATAATATTTCAGTAGGTATTTCTAAGTTATAAGCACACTTGCTTTAGAACAAAACTATGATATTATCCCATCAAGGTAGTAATAATAATGTCTTGATATCATCAAACGTCTGATCCATAATATAATGAATATCTTTGATTATCTTACAAAAATTGTAATAGGTTGTTTTTTCCCCAAAGTTCTATATATTGCAATGGTTGATTTGTATCTTCCCAGGTTTTTAATTTATGATTTCTCCCTCATCTTTTTCTCTTTCTCCTGCAAGGGTTGAGGGGGTTACAGTCTGTTGTTGAAGAATTTGGTTCCTTTGTCCCACGATCTGGATCTTGCAGTTATATCTCCCTGTGGTAACATCTAACGTGTTCCCTGTCATCTCTCTTTTCTGTAAATTGGTCTGTTGGATCTAGAGTCTTGATCACATTCGGCTTCGGTCTTTTTTGGCAAGTGTGACAACGGCGGAGGTGGATCTGTGTCCCTCAAGCGCCTTTGATGAGCATCGCCTAAGACCCTCTGTCCATTATTCCACCAGGGCGGGGTCACCACATTTCAACAGCACAGCCGTCCCAAGACGCCCCTTCCCACCTGAGACGCAGAAGATGCCGTGCAGATCATCCGGTCTAACTCCTCACAACCCCGGATGAGGACTCTGAGGCTTTCCTGAAACCCAGACTTCTAATATTCTGGCCCAGTCGGGTCGACTGGAGTGGGGGGCTCAGCTAAGCAAGTCCCGTCAGTTAGACCCCATAAGAATTAACTTCAATATGTCACGCAAATATGACATAATGGAATACGGAAGGAGTATTCCTGTGGAAGGCATATGTAACAGAATTTGGGAAATGGTCTGTAGGGAATCTATAAACAGGGAGCCCCATAATCATGCTTTGACTCTCTCTTGTCCCAGGATGGACACCCTGACCCTGGTGGACACACATGGTCCTTCACCATGAGCTTTGAGGGGGGCAGGGAGATTTTCAAAAGGCTCCACCTAAAAAACCTAAGGTAACCATGTGACGAGATGGATATGTCAGCTTGGCTGTAGCAATTATTTTACTATGTACAGGTGTATCCAGTCACCACGCTGTACACCTTAAATATGCACAATTTTTCCTTAAAAGTAAAATAAAGAAAGAAATGAGGTTGAATTTTTTAAACTTTATACGTACGTTCAAGCATATTGAAAAAATTTTGGTTTTGAGAAAACAGAAAATATATGCTTCAAAATGCTTCAAAATTAACACTAAATAAATGTATAATTGACAATATTAGAAGTGTGTGAGCATAAAAAATGGTAAGCCTCAGTTTTCTGCAAAATCATTTTATGTGGAAAATCTAACTTCCTCACAATGTAAGATAAATGAAGTGTATTCCATGAATGTTGTTCTCCACCATTTAATGTCTCTATGATAAATAATAGAAAATAGATCAGTGGTAAATATTTGGAGCCAATTTTTTTTAAAGGCTCCACCTAGACATGAAAGAAACCAGCTTCATTTTCCCTAGAACAATAGCTGACCTGCTCCTCTCCTTCCCTTGTCTTCAAACAAGGGCCCTGGAAATAAAATCTCCCAATGTGATTTTTAAGTTGGTTCCTCCATCCATGTCTTAGTGTATTCATTGAGAATAGTTTCATCTAAATGGATAAAGACAATGTGGTACATATAGACAATGGAATACTACTTAGCCATAAAAAAAGAACAAAATAATGCCATTTGCAGCAACATGGATGGACCTAGAGATTATCATACTAAGTGAAATAAGCCAGACAAAGAAAGACAAATATCATGGGATATCACTTATATGTGGAAACTAAAATATGACACAAATGAACTTATCTATGAAACAGAAACAAACTCACAGGCATAGGGAACAGACTTGTGGTTGCCAATGGTGTGGGGAGGGATGGAGTGGGAGTTTGGGGTCAGCAGATGCAAACTATTATGTATAGAATGGATGGACAACAAGGTGTTACTGTATAGCACAGGGAACTATATTCAATATCCTGTGATAAACCATAATGGAAAAAAATATGAAAAAGAATGTGTGTGTATGTATATATATATAAAACTGAGTCACTTTGCTGTACAGCAGAAATTAACACAACATTGTACATCAACTATACTTCAATAAAATAAAATTAAAAAAAAATTTTTAAAGAATAGTTTCATTTAAAGCAGCAGAAAACTTCACTAACAGTGGCTGTATTTGTTTCCTGGGTCTTCCTGTAACAAATCACCACAAACATGGAGGTTTAAAACAAGTGTAATCCACTCCCTCATAGTTGAGGAGGCCAGAGGCCCAAAATCAAGGTGTTGGCAGGGCCGCGCTCCCTGCTTCCTCTAGCTCCTGTGGCTCCTGGTGTCCCGTGGCTTGTGGATGCATTGGTTCCTTCTCTGCCTCTGTCTTTCCATGTAGCCCTCTTCCTGTGAGTCTCCCTGTGCTCTCTCCTCTTCTTATAAGGACACCAGTCACTGGATTTAGGGCCCACCCTAAATTCAGCATCATTTCATCTCAAGATCCTTAACTAATTATATCTGCAAAGACCCTATTTCCAAATGAGGTCATATTCTGAGAATCTAGGTGGACATTAATTTGGAGGTCGGGGGAAAGATACTATTCAACCCACTGCAGGGGCTTACACAAAAGCAAAGAGTTCTTTTCTCCCATAACTAAGAGTCAGGAGAAAAAGCACCCCCGGCAGGTTGGTCCACCATCCGAGGATGTCCGAGCTGACCCGCCCGTGGCTCCCCTGGCCTTTGCTCCAGGGCTGCCCCAGGCCCACTCGTCATGTCCACGGTCAAGGATGGAGGGAGGTGAGGCAGGGAGGTGTCTCCTGCTTGCGGCCCTTTTTTTATCAGAAAAGCAGAAATTTCTAAAAAGAACCTAGATTTCGCCTTATATCTCGTTGACTAGAACCAGTTATAAGGCCACCCCTAACTGCAAGAAAGGCTGGGAAATTATATTGAGACACAGAATGATCAAGAAAGGCCTAGACGAATCGTGAGACATTGCTGGTGCTGGGCGTATGGCCATGTTGACAAAGACCGGGGTCTGTTAGCTCAGAAGAAGCAGGCAGTGGGTACTGTGTAAGCCCAGTGTCTGCCATGCCAGTCTCTTCTGAATTTGGTCCCTTGAGAGCTTGTTTTGATAAAATCCAGGTTCAGGTCAACATTGACCAGGGTGACCCCACCGAGATAACGTGCCCTCTGGTTTCTTGTCAGGATCAGCAGATGGTCCCTTCTCCCGCCTGACTCAAAGGCAGGGCTTCTCAAGTGGGGTGGATTTTGCCTCCCAGGAGACATCTGGCAACGTCTGCAGACACTTGTGATTGTCAGGTCTCAGGGGTAGCTGCTGAGCCTCTGCTGTGTGTCAGGCACAAAGATGACCAACACAGTCTCTGAACCACACGCTCTGGGTGGAGAAAACACAGTGATGTGCATGGCGTGCTGGTTTTTGAGAGGGGTACAGAAAAAGGGAGCCTGGAGTGGGTGTTGCTAGATGATCCTGCGGGATGCAGAGAAGTAAGCCAGCAGAGGGAGGTAGAGGCGGGCAGATGAAGGATGGTCCAGGCCTGGGGAGAGAAACAGCCCTGAGGACAGAAACGCCTGCCCTCCCTGCATCCGGGCCCAGGGGATGGCCACAGAAATCTAACACGAGGCTGGCGCTGTAGACCAAGGCCAGGCCTGGGAAGACCATATTCCACGCTGCAGCACTTTGGAGGCTATCGGAGTCCCCATGAAAAGATTTGCACTGAGGAGTGACAGGGTCTGAGCTGTTTTAAGAGGCTCACTCTGCCTTAGGAGATGGAATTGTGATGCACGAGGGACAGAGGTGAGGAGAACATGGCCTGGGGAGAGAACTAGAAAGTCAGTAATGGGCACAGTATTAGGTTTGCAAAGGAATATTTAGGAGAAGGTAAACTAGTTCGGGTCAGTAGCTGTAGATGGTGTAAGAAACACCCTCAGATCGCAGCGGCAGGACGTAGTGAGCTTCTCTCTCATTCACATCCCCATCCAGCTGGGCCCGATGGGGCCTGGGTGTCGGGAGGAAAGGGACTTCACGGGGTCCCTCAAGGATGCAGGCTCTCTAATTCAGGAGTCCAGCGGTTCCCTGGCGCCTGGCAGGCTCCGCTGGTTCTTGGCAGAGGGCCGGCAGGAGAGGGAAGGAGCAGGATGGCGGGTCCTGCAGGAGGTTTGGGGCCAGGCCTGGGGTGGCCGACACATCTTCGGCCCACATCCCGGTGGCCAGAACTCAGGCTCATGGACCCACCTAATCGGAGGGAGTCTAGAAAGTGTAGTGGAGCCGAGAACCCCAAACAGAAAGGAAACGGGTCTGGTAAACACAGGGCACTGACTCTGCCATAGAATATGTTTCGGAGGTAAAACCCTCGGCCCTGTAATTGATTCCACCTGGAGGAAGGGAAGGGGGAGGAGCCGGAGAGCTTCCAGGTTTCCAGCGAGGAGCCTGAGGACAGACCCGCTGATGGAGAACGCGGGAGCCCGGCCTTAACGACGAGACTGACCGGGGCTATCCTAAAAGCACCGCAGAGCACTTAACAGGCACCACCTGTTTTACTGTGTGCCCTGCATCCCATTATAGGAGAAAATATAGATATAAATGCATGTAAATCTACGACGTAAAAGACAACCTGCATGTGAAACCGGAAAATTCTCGGTTTCCAGTATCTCATTCTTACCTAGTAGAGGCCCCTTGGCTTTCTTGTTTCTCCCACTCCCTGGAGAAGCCTTTACAACCAGAAGCACGTACTGAGTGTTTACTTTACACACCAGAGTCTCAGACACTTCCTGCAGCTGAAGTCGCCGGGGGCTCTGTCCCCGCCCCTGACAGAGGTCACTGGCAGCCAGGTCCAGACGTTACTGCCACGGCCCCTGGTGTTCGTAAGATATGGCTCGATACAGGGAGGCAGTCGCAGGTAAGTAAACCCAGACGCTCTGTCTCACGGAGTTTGCTGAAACTTCCCTGTGCTTTAGGACTGTAATGGGGCATACGGCCCATTCTTAAACCCAGATCTGTTTCTCTGGTTAAGAACAGGGGCTGTGGAGCCAGCTCACTTTGCAAACACTCTGCCATTTCCTGACGGTGAGGCCTTGGGCAAGCTGATTAACCTTGGTGGCCCTGATTTCCTCATCTGCAGAATGGGGACAATAGTTGTAACCTATGCGTAGGATTGTGTGCAGACTAAAAGAGTCATACATGTGAAGTGCTTACCGGAGTGACTGGCACAGAGCACATGTCCTACATGTGTGTTCGCAATGTTATTTCGCGGAGATTCTTAAAGAAGCTAGAATTTTCCTGGCATCCTTAGTTTCCTAGTTATCTCCTCCTCTAACTGAGGGGAAGGTGCAGTCAAAGGCCATGCTCCGTGCTTTCGGCTCTTGGTCAGGATCCAACTTCCCTGGTGATGGAAGACAATAGTTTATTGCTCTGCAGGTCTGAAGAACTAACTCATTTTTCTATTTCTCTTCAGTTCCAGACAAACCCTCTGGATGTCTGTTTTGTTCTATTGTGCAAACCAGGACTTGGGCGGGTAGACTGGAAGCACCTCTATTTCCAATCATTGCTAAACCATCACTTGAGTCAAGATCTTCTGTATATGACATTTAATAACCAGAGACAAGAGGGCCTCAAGACCCACAGACACGTGTCCTTCCTCACAGGCCAGGGCGAGAGGATTCTGAGCCGAGCGATGGAGACGGCGCCTACACCCCCAGCAGGTCGCCGCGTGCTCTGTGAAGGGTAACCGGGCGGAGGGAGGAATCCAGGCAGGGAACCAGTCTGGGGCCACGGCAGTTCCACGGAAGAGATACGGGCGCTGGTCCCAGGATGTTGGGGGCTGACGGGGACCAGGGGGCAGATCCAGCATGGAGTTTGAAGGTAGAATTATTAGGATTGACTGAGGAGTGAGGCAGAGGGAAGAGTAAAGGGTCCACCCGGGTTGGTGGCCTGAGCAATTGAGAGCCTTCCTTTCCCAGATGGAGACACAGGGAAAGCAAGAAGCATCCCTTTTGGAAACGTTAGGTTTGAGATGTCCCTGCCTGACATCCTCGGGGGATACCCAGGAGGCGGTTGGCCACATAAGTGCTGTGTTTGGAAGAGAAGCTGGTCTGAAGAGGCGTGTCTGGGAGGGAACCCTTCACTGCTGGCCTGTAGTGCCGATGGGTGAGCTCAGCCCGGTGGGTGTGGGTGACAGGGCAGCCGAGCGGGGGTGAGACCAGCCTGATGGCACAGGGCAAGGCGGCTCGTCACTGTGGGAATTCACTGCATGGTATTTTAAACCTGTTCAAATTTCTGAGTAGATTTAAGATGTGTGTTGTCATTTTTCAAGGCCCTATTCAATAAAATATTTCAGCAATTACTACATACACTTGGGTAACTGGCTTAGGTCCACCGAGGCCTAAAAATAGCATGTTTACAGACCTGCGGGTTCTTTTCTCCTGACTGTGAGGACTCGCAGGCCCAGCCAAGCAGCCCTGGAGGTGGAAGGCAGAGCTGGGCCTGGAGACTTGTCAGCAGAGGCGTTTCTAGTGAATTCCATGCTGCCAGAAGGGCGGATGCAGGCGGTGCCTGGGATCTCCTAGTCCACCAACCCGCTGTTTGTTGAGGAAGCGTTCTCATCCTAATGTCACCTTCCTTCTGAACTTGAGCCATGACAGGACCATGGCTAGAGCCCCCCATCATGAAGGGCCACAGCCCTTCATGAAAGAAAATGGTAGGTGGACGGTCACGTGACACAGGACGGTCACCTTCTCTGAAGCACAGGGCACCCTCCTCCCCGAAAATGAGGGAGCAATCAAAGGAATCCATTTCTGAAGTTTCAAACCAGTACACGATGCTACAGTGCTTCCTTAACAGACCACAAGTTGTGAAAAAGGCATGGGTTTCACCAGCAAAGAAATGATGACAAGTACCGTGGTTTAAAAAATTATAGGACAGGATGCTAATCACTGCCATTTTCTGTTTATTAATTCTCTTGAATTGGAGGAGTGTTTAATTTTAGCCATGAGGTGACTTAGTGCAGCTCAGAGAGAACATGGTCATTTCTATGGGAAGTATTTTTGGGCCGGACTCCTGCTCTGGACTTACAGCTGCATTTCAAGAGTATGGGATTTGAAGGGAGTGAGCAGGGTGAGCAAATACCCCTACACAAGGGGGCTGGAAGGAGGGTGCTCCAGCCTGGGGGGCTCTGCGTGATGCATGTGCCTGTCCTGGCACAGACACTTTGAAAGAGGACCGTGCCCTAGGGTAGAGATGGGCCGGCAGCGCCGGAGGTCACTTTAGCCTTCCTGGAGGGGAGGGTGTGGGCATCGAGTTGCAAAGAACACGCTGGCCTGACACACGCTTCCTTTGGCCGACACTCTGTTGTTTAACGTTTTAAAATATAAATCGCGGGAATTCCCTGTTGGTCGAGTGGTCAGGACTCAGCGCTCTCACTGCCGGATCCCTGGTCGGGGAACTAAGATCCCACAAGCCGAGCAGCGTGGCCATAAAATACCATAAAATGAAATAAAAGAAAAGAAAATTCACTTGATTAGTCAGCTCTGCCCGTTTATGCTGCAGTAACACCCCCCAGCCCCCATCTCAGTGGCTTCTAGGAATAACATGGCACACGTCGGCAGCACCTCCCGGCGCTGTTCCACATCATACTTTCTTCGTTCAGGGACCCTGGCCGGAGGATCAGTCCCCAACTCAGTCACACGGCGAGGGAAAAGGAAGACATAACCAAGCCACACCTTGGCTCTCGGGTTCTGCTGGGATGTGGCGATGCCACATCAAGTCACACCCCGCTGGCTGAAGCCACGCCTGAGGGAGAGGATGGGATGCATGATCCTCTGACAGAGGACAGAGAACAATCAGGGATAATGAAGATCCAATACCACCTCTGGACAAAGGATGCCACCTTGCATGTGCCACATCTCACCAGAGGTCCACCCCACTCATAGACAATGCTTCTGTGGTCCAAGGTGGCACTGGGGTTTGCAGACCCTGGGCTAATAAATGCAGGGCTGTTTATTGCCTCAGTCTGGCTAAGTTTAAAAACAGCCATTAACAAGTCCATTTCCTTTTATCTTAAAAATATTTAAGACTAGTGGATGTTCTGACCTCAAGATGTTTGGAAACAAGAAAGAAACCATTTCAACTGTCAAAGCTTTGCTTTGTCTTTGTGGCCGTGACTTTCTCGGTTCTTCTGTAGATAAATTCATCCACTTGTGCATTCATTATGCAATGACTGAACAGACCTATGTGGAGTCCTTTTGCCCCCATGTGATGGGTACAGGATGGACAGCAGGGAATAACGCAAGGATCATCTTCCCATCAGAAAGTCAGAATGAGGACTCGGGGTCAAACACCTTCCTCAGTCCCGGGGAAGGTCCCACCCCCCCCACCCCCGAGCAAAAGGCAAATGCTTGGGAGCAGGAGATAAAAGTTCTGGGTAGAAAATCTCAGTGTGACCAACCATGTGCGCAGGGGATGGGCCATGAGCCATCTCAGAGTGAGGTGACCTTGGTGACGTACCCTTCTGCTGCCCCGGCTGGGGACAGGGAGAGTGCCAACCTGCCCACCCTTCGGCACAGCTCAGCAGGGTGTCCCATACACAGTTGTCAACTGAATAAAGGAACCGACATTCAAGATCCTCCCAACCGCACCTCAATCTCCAGGCCAGCCTTCCCTCCAACCACTCCGCCACTTGCTGGTGCCCAGGGTCTCAGAGTTCTTTGCTCACAGCCCCTGAGCTTAGCGAGCTGCAGTCTTTCTTGTCTCTGACCTGCGTTCAGGGTGCACCAATTTTCTGGAAGTTTCTCTCAACCTCATCTTTGCCTCTCCCAGTACAACTCAAACCTCCCAGACCCAGGTCCAGCCAAAACCTTTGCAAGGCTTTCCTGGCCACATTAACCTAAAATGATGGAATTAGGAAGTGGAGATTTACAGCCATTCTGAACGTTACTGTAGTGATTTTGAAAAGGAGTGATGGGCTTCTCCCACTGCCTGGAATTTGGTAACTGTGGGATCCCTTGATTTTTCACCCTTTTACTCGGTGTCCCAGGTGGACCATAGGCTTCATCACAGCAGGAGTCTTACCTCCCGAGCATCTGAGCCCTGCACAGGCCCCAGTCCCTCAGCTGGCCGGCAGGAGGCGCTCAATCCACGCAGGTGTGACGTGTTTCCAGCTGCTTCTCTGCTCCTTTGTAATTCACGGGACAGGCACGGGTCCTTCTGACACTGCCTGGGATAACCCAGTATCACAGGGGAGGAAATGTCCTTAACCGCAATTGGGTACAGATCTTTTAAAAGAACTACAAAAGTTTCAAATTAACAGAAGACAGACACCATTCATCTCCAAGTGCTCCAGGCAGCAAAAGGGGGAATCTGAGGACAGAAACACACTTGAATCTGTAAGTATTTAAGGAGTAACCACCCCACATCAGGGTGCCAGGCTCTGAGCTGCCCACTATCCGGAAGACCTCAACTTAGTGGACAAGAGAGAAGTTTTTCCACACTGGTTTGAAAACATAAGCTCTTATTAAGCAAAAATCAAAAGATTGAAACGGGTCGCTTGTAGGATTCAGTGAACTCAACACAATTGCTGACATGGATTATCTGGGTGCTAAAATTTCAGAAAATTATCTCAAGAGTAAAAGGAGATATTCAATTTATTTTGTTTTCATCCTTAGCTCAATCAAATAATATTTCTAAAATTCACTTCCAGAAGCCAGACAAAGATAAATATATGATATCACTTATATGTGGAATCTAAAAAAAACAAAACAAAAATACCCCAAAAAAGATACAAATGAACTTATTTCCAAAGCAGGAAGAGACACACAGACATAGAAAACAAATTTATGGTTACCGAAGGGCAAAGGGGGGTCGGGGAGGGATAAATTAGGAGGTTGGGATTAACAGATACACACTATTATATATAAAATAGATAACCAACAAGGACCTACTGTATAGCACAGGGAACTATACTTAATATTTGAACAAGAAAGAAACCATTTCAACTGTCAAAGCTTTGCTTTGTCTTTGTGGCCGTGTCTTTCTCGGCCACAAAGGGAAAAGAATCTGAAAAAGAATATATATATATATGTATAACTGAATCATTGTGCTGTACACCTGAAACTAACACGATATTGTAAATCAACTATACAACAATAAAATTTTTTTTAAAAATTCACTTCCCATCCTTTTGAAATGGAATATGTGCTTTATAATCAAACACTACATCTTATCATAAAGTTAGCAAGTGATCTTGGCTAAGTTTTTTCCCAAAGAAGCTGGCTCTTTTTCAGGACAATGCACTCAGCCCGTTTTAGAGACACAAACCAGAGCGTGTGTCTTCCACCAGGTACACAGCTATTGGAGGGAGATGGGAGAAACTTTCACCTCGTTTCTTTACCACTGATTTCTAAGAATGAGTTTGTGAAAATTTAAAGTGTCAGAGAAAATATATGCACGAATCCTGTAATTAGGTCATTACTTAATAAAGGCCTGTCTAGTAACAGACAGGTGAATGCATTTCATGTCTAAACAATAAAATGACAAATCAATTTTTTTTCCGGGGGAGTTAGAAAGTTTTATTCCAAAAGCATCTTGTTTGCAACATGTCTAAAGCAAAACAAACATGCTGTGGAGACAAAGACATTTCCGGAATTCAAAAATTTTAAATTGCTGTGAAGAATTATTGCCAACACTGGCACATTACTTAGAGCTGCTAGTCAAAATTTTTGAAAGCTAGACATGTTTAAATCCAAATTGTGACCCCTTAGGACCCAGTCTCCTGACGTCTAAAATGTGACGTATAATTTCATGGGAGAAAAAATACTTATGGTAAAGTTAAGCCCAATACTGAAAAATATCTTTTACATTTGTGAATTTTTATGAGAAAATAATTCAAGAGAAGAACATGTATACTGTTTTCAACTGGTGGATCATGAAAATAAAACATGGGTTCAATGGGTTAGTATAATATTTTGGGAATAATGATCAACCACAGTGAAGGGATGAACTATTCATAGAATACTTTTTCTGACTGTGAGTCACACTTAGAATTTCTTCACCCATTCAAATACATATATTTATTTCCACCATATATGTATGCGTTTATATTATGCATACACAATGGAAATAAATATATGCGTTTATATTTCACATTTAAAACTTTAATGCATTTGAATTGATTCGTGTATAAACTGTGAGATAGGAAATCTGATTTAGTTTTTCCAAATAATTAGTCATTCAATCCAATATTTCTCTGACTACTGTGATTGTGACATACTACATTTTTACAAACGCTTGAGTACATTTCTAAAGTTTCTTTCTGTGTTGATAATTAGTCTGTCCATTCTTCAGCCAGAAAAATACCATTTTAATTATTAGATTGTACATTGGTATGTCTAATGTCTGGTAAGGGGGGCAGTTCCTCTCCAAAGTTTTATGTTACTTTACAAGAGACAAATTATCTTGTATGTTTCAGTAAAGGTATTGTTCCAGGTAAATCTTAGAATAATTTTGTCAAGGTCAAAAAAAGACCCAATAGAGTTCCATAAATTCAAATGTATTAAATTATATTACATTTTTAGATCCTATAAATTAATTCTATTACATTGTATTAAATATATATAAGAATTAATGTAAGTCTTCCCACCCCAAAGAATGTTATGTCTCTTCACTTATTCAAGAATTTTATATCTTGAGACTTCCCTGGCGGTCCAGTGGTTAAGACTCCATGCTTCCAATGTTCCAACACAGGAGGTGCAGGTTCTATCCCTGGTTGGGGAACTAAGATCCCGCATGACGCGAGGTGGGCCAAAAAAAAAAAAAAGGAATTTTATGTCTTGAAGTAAAGTGTTAGTAGTGACTTGACAGGGACTCTGCACATTCTGTTTATTGCTAGTATCTTTATTTTTTTAATTGAAAATATGTAGATGATTTTTAAACTTTACTGCTGTTGCTGCTATGTCAGAAAGATATTGATCGCTGTGTATTGGATTGTTAACCAACCACTCAGTTTGAGTTTGTCATTAATTAGAATAGTTTTAATAAGTTGATTCCCTTGGGCTTTTCAGGCAGACAGTCAAATTGCCTGTAAAAAGAGATAACATTGTCGCCTACTTTGCAATTTGCAGCTTCGTGTTTTTTCATCTTATTTCATTGTCTAAAATTTTCAAATCAATGATTAGCCATAACAGTGATTGTAGGCATTTTTTTTGTTCTTGATTTTAATGGGAGTGCCCATATTTTTTCACTGCGAAATAAATTTACCTGCTTATTTCCAATAGGTTGTTAGATTTTTAAGAAAATGACATACTATTTCTAGTTCTAGAAGCTTTTTTTTAAAATTCAGAAGTGAATATTATCAAACACCTTTTTTATATTTATAAAAAAATCATAAAGCCTTTCTACTTTGACCTATTTATTCATTCAAGAATTATAGAACAAGGACTTCCCTGATGGCGCAGTGGTTAAGAATCCACCTGCCAGTGCAGAGGAGAGGGGTTCAAGCCCTGGTCCGGGAAGATCCCACATGCCACGGAGCAACTAAGCCTGTGCGCCACAGCTACTGAGCCTGCGCTCTAGAGCCCGCGAGCCACAACTACTGAGGCTGCATGCTGCAGGTACTGAAGCCCATGCACCTAGAGCCCGTGCTCCGCAATAAGAGAAGCCACCGCAATGAGAAGCCCGCGCACCACAACGAAGAGTAGCCCCCGCTCGCCACAACTAGAGAAAGCCCGTGAACAGCAACGAAGACCCAACGCAGACAAAGAAAGAAAAAAAAAAGAATTATAGAACAACTTAATTTATGTTAAATCATTCTTACATTCCAGCAATAAAATATACTTAGACATGGTGGATTATTACTGGAATAGACCACTAGACAATAGACATTAATATTTTATTAAAGTTTTTGCATCTGTGAGACTCATATGTAGTTTAAATAGTGAGATTTGTTCCTTAAGGATTTCATGACAATGATTTGTAAAATTATCTTGTGACAGCGATGTTATTGAAGACAGATTTTTGATAACTTTTAACATTTCAAGAGTTCTTTCCTGGCTTTCTATTTCTTATCGAATCCATTCCAGTTATCTGCATCTTTCTAGCAAAACATCAGTTTTCACATTTATGTAGCATAAAGTTGTGTTTCTATCAATTTCTGTTTTGTAGTTCTAAATAGTTGTTGCCTTTTTTAAGCTCTGTTGTTTGGTCACTGAAGAGTCATTAAAGTTATATATTTGTTCTGAACTGTATAATCTAACAATGTAAAATGACACCCCTGTGCTCCATTCAATCCTCTTCTTCTCGCTGGTGAGTCAGCATTCTATCAGGATAACAGAGCCACTGTGAGCGTTATGAGAATGAGGGACTTATCTTAGGACCCAGGGCTGACAGGTGTGGCAGAGGCTCGGGCAGTGAAGGTCTGTGAAGGGGGAGGGAGGATCTGAGAAGCCGTCACTCACCAGCTCATCTGAAGCTGGTGGACATACGGGGGCTTGCAGGTCTCGCTTCCAAAGTGAAACCACAAAGGGCGAGCCCTTGGTGAGGGCCAGGGATACTTCCGCCTCAAGGGAGGCGCTGCCTCTGAGTCCAGCCATCTGTGCAGGTCTACAATCAACTGCCTGGTGGTGGCCTGGGGACACGGTTTCTCAGCAGGACCAGCAGTCAGGAGCGCGAGTTGGACCCAGAGCCAAAATTTAGCAACATATAAACATGATGATACATCAGGTCAAATTTGGGTTAATTACAATAGAAGTTTTAACATTTGAAATCAATCTACCTAGTTTACCACATTAGCATAAAAAGAAGAAAAAGCATATGATCATCTAGATACATTCAGGGAAAAAAAAGCACTTTATGAGATTTAACACCCATTCATGATTATAAAAAAAAAAAAAACTAAACTCTTGAAAACCAGGAATATAATGGGCCATCTTTAATCTAATAAGAAACATCAACAAAAACCTTGAAGTAAACCTCTTAATGATAAAATATTGAAACTCCCCCCATAAAATCAGGAATGAGACAAGGATGTCCACTGTTACACATTCATCATTATATGGTAGGTCTTCTGTTTGTGACAAGCCAAGCAAAAAAAGGCAAAAGAATTATAAAGAAATAAATAAAACTCAGTATCTGCTGATGGCATCATTGTGTACATAGATAAGCCAAAGCAATCTACAAAGTATTCAAATTAATAATCAAATGGAGCAGAGTGACTGAATACAAAACCAACACGCACACAAAAATCAATTGTATTTCTATACACCGGCAATAAAGAAGCAGAATAAGAATTTTTTTAAATGTATCATTGACAATAACATAAAAATAAAATACCTAGAAGTAGATGTATCAGAATATGGGCAGGAATTTTACATTGAAAATGATGAAGCATTTTTGGGGGAAATTAACGCAGACCTATGTGAGTGGAAAGGTACATCCTTTCCATAGATGGGGAAAACCAATATGCTAAGGATGCCAGTCATCTCAAATTGATCTGCGGGTTGAATCCAACCCTAAGTAAAATTCCAGCATGTCTACTAGTGTGAAACTTGGCGAGCTGATTCCAAAATGCATATGGAAATGCATAACGCTGAAGCAGCAAGAAAATCTTGACTCAGAACAAAGCTGGAGTCCTTCTCCGCTTAGTTTCTTCCTTTAACTTTCAATCTGCTAATATCAGATTTTGTAGGCATGACTCTCATGAATAGTACTCACTTACATTTTCAGAACTTTCTGAAAGTTTTCTTTCTGATTCTGGATTATTACACCATTTATATGTTTTATTCTAGTTGATAATAATTGCTTGCTTCTGTCTTCTTGTTCTTTGGATTTATCTTCTACGTCTTTGTTCTTTCTCCTTGCCTTAAAATTTTTTTTTTCTTGATGGTATGGAGGAGGAGCTTTATATTTCGAAGTTAGATATCCTGACTTTTAATTCTGGAAATGGTTATATTGTTGATTTTTAATATAAGCTCATGAGCTAGCCTTCCCTAATTCTCAGAGTAAAGATCTAAATGTTACTTTTTGATTTACTATCTATTGCTCTGTCTCACCCAATCCCCCAAGTACACACATGCACACATACACACACGGACACATGCACACCTTTGCATACACATACATATACACAAACACACACCACACTGATTTTCATCCTATCTTCTCCCGTCCATGTCTCCACATTTTAAATATAATCTGGCGTCTTACATCCACTCATTTACTTTCACCATTTTTCACTTTCTAAAACTTCTCTATTGAGGATAAACTTATTAGTTACATTCCAAGGGTCCTGTGCTCACTACATCACGTCTGCAATTTTCTCGTTCTCAGGCCCCAGCTTTGGCTGTATGTCCCAACCAGCGAGAGCCCACCTTCCTGTAACTCACTTCAGTGTCCTGCACTGAGAAAGCCTGAGTATTTACTACACACTGGTAAAGTGCATTATGGGGTGGTTTTGGCTCTTCCATTGGCTAAAAATTAAAGTGGGATCAACTTAAAATGACATGAAATAATAGAAAGAATAAATTTATGGAAGCATTGTGTTTAATTTTAAAGAAAAACATTTTTAAAGAAAAATAATTATGGGGGACTTGTCCTTCCAGACATCAAACAACACTGTAAGAGCATAGTCTTCCAAGAATCTTGTCTCTAGTAAATTAATAAGCAAAGTAGAGAACGCCAAAACAGACCCTGGTAGATTCGGAATCTAGGAAATGAAAAGAAGTGGTATTTCAAAAACCTGAGGAAAAGATGAAATATTGGCCTTCCGCAGGAAAAAAATGATACCAACGAGGCCCTGAGGCAGCAGGTTCTCAAACCTTAAACACTTTGATCTCAGACTTCCAGGCTCCAGAACTGTGAGAGCATGAATTTCTGCTGTTCAAGCCACCCCGTATGTGGTATTGTGCAAGGGCAGCCCCAGCTGACTAAGAGAGTGAGTCCTACCTACTATCCCACTGCTGGTCCCGGGAGCTTCAGTCCTGCCTGAATCAGACATTTGTGCAAACCACACATCTGTTTACGTGTGTACTGACTCATTAACAACTCCCTGTGAACGGGGCCTCCGCTGACTCAGCAAAGACGGCTCTCAACAGATGACAGTTACATAGTGACGACTCATTAATTCTCCCTCGAGTATAAAGGCTCAAACCTGAAATATACAAAGAAATCCCGGTGGGTTCTTCAGTTCTCTGATTCCCAAACATGTCTCGATTGGTTTTTTAAAAGACACTCAGCGAGTTCAGGTGGCGTTGGCCCGCTTTACATCTGTAACGGTGATTTTCATCCTTTTTGGAAATGTTAAATGCCATGTTGCTTGATTTTTAATCACTTCCCCCAACTTGTTCAATTTTAAGTGGCCTCATAGTACTACCATGAAATGAGTTTAAATTCTTCTGAAGAGATTTCTATGACCTTCCTAAAGATAATTTCTGATAATCCCAAGTCAAAAACACAAGAATGGGGAAATTCCCTGGCAGTTCAGTGGTTAGGATTTGGCACTTTCACTGCTGTGGCCCGGGTTCGATCACTGATTGGGGAACTAAGATCCCACAAGCTGTATGGCCAAAAAAAAAAAAAAAAGCACAGGAATGGGAAAAGGGTAAGCAACTGGGATTGGAAATTGTGACACTCAGCTGGGACTATTTATGTAACCATGTTATAGAAAAATTCTTAGGTCTTTCCTGCAATCATTTTGAACCTTAGCAAACAGGTGCAGGTCATTTGTGGTTTGATCTTTACAAAATTGCTGGAGGAGTCTCAAGACTGTCCAGGGGTCACCTCCTCCGAGAAGACTTCCCTGAACTTCCTGGGGTGTAGGAACATCCCTCCCCCCCTAACTCTGGAGCTTCCACAGCACCCTGAGGCTACCCTAACTCCACCATCACCGCCTGGCAGCCTCCCCCTTCTGTCTGTGGGTTCTGGCTTCCTGGTCCTCACATCCCCAGGGCCCACTGCAGGCCCGGCCCCAGCAGGTGCTCGATGAATATGAAGGATGGAATAATCCACCGTGAAAGGAAGAGTGACACAGGTGGGGTTTTGAGAGCAGGAAGCTGCCATCCTAACTGTTGGCGCCCCTCTGGTCCGACCCCAAGTACGAGGCAGCAGGCGGAAACCCAGTAAGCCTGTGTGATTGATGACAGCCCCCCAGTGGGGATGGGGGGTGAAGGAAGCAGAGCAGGTGCAGGCCCTGTGCCCTGTGCCCCTGGCTCTTCCCTCCGAAGCGCCCCTGCTTCTCTGGGCCGCCTGCACCACCCTTAGCTCAGCCTCGCACAATTCCCGAAGCCTCAGATCTACCCAGGACTGTTATAAACTCTTATTAAGAATTACTCTCCATTAAAGTTTGGTGTTATTTTAAGGACTTCCCTGGCGGTCCAGTGGTTAAGACTCTGTGCTTCCACTGTAGGGGGCATGGGTTCGATCCCTGGTTGGGGAACTAAGATCCCGCGTGCTGTGCAGCGTGGCCAAAAAAAAATGTAAGCTTAGTATTTTTTTTTTTTTTTTTTTTTTGCGTATATGTCATCTTTTCAAGATCTGAATTCTCCAGTGGAACTCTGGTGTGTCTAGGGGACATGTATGGCTTATCTGATCCATAGGGGCAGCACCCTTGTCTCTGGCTGGGCCATTTTGAAACTCTATAGAGATAGGAGTTAACATGCGCAGAACTGAGGAGTCCCCTTATTAAACATGCAAGTGAATTTTGTCCTGTCAAGATACAAGTGCTTTCTACCCTGTAGAAAGGATGATTCCAAATATCCTAGGGCATCAATTGGCAAACTCATCTATATATATCTATTCTTCAGATTCTCCTTTGAGCTGATTGTAACGTCTTAGCAGTTCTCTCATTAATAAAAGCCCTGAGTTAAAAAAAACAAAACAAAAAAAAGATCTGAATTCTCTAAGAAGAGTAGGACCCTTGCTTGTGAAGGTTGCTGGGATGGTTAATTTTATGTGTCAACTTGGCAAGGCCATGGTGCCCAGTTGTTTGGTCAAACATGAATCTAGGTGCTCCAGGGAAGGTATTTTGTAGGTGTCATTAACATTTACAATCAGTTGACTTGAAATAAACATTCCTCTTGATAACGTGGGTGGGCCTCATCCAATCAGCTGAAGGTCTTAAGAGCAAAAACTGGTTCTCCAGAGAATAAGGAATCCTGCCTCAAGACAGCAGCATCAACTCTTGTCTGCGTTTCTAGCCTGCCCTTCCTGCTGGCCTGCCCGATGGAGCTCAGACTTCTCAGCCCCGTGATTGCATAAGCTTATTTGTTCAAATAAATCTTTTTGTATCTATTTCTCTGTGTGTGTGTGTCTGTCCGTCTGTCTGTCTATCTATCCATCCAACCATCCTAGTGGTTCTATTTCTCTGCAAAACTTTGACTGATACAGGTACATATTTTAAATATAATGCAGGTTTCCAAACAAGTGCACCTGTACAAGGCATAGACGTTCCGGTGGCGCTGTCTGGTTGACCTTCTCTCTCAATTGAATAAAATGTACTGGAAAATTGCTTTACTTTCTGCTTTTCTTATACCTCAGAAACCTGGCTGAGATTAAATCAAGTTGCTAGTAGGTAACTGATGCTTCTTGGCTACATGTTATAAAAAGTTTTGATAGACAATATTAAGCTATGGCTTTTAACTTTTTATTGCTTATGCATATGACATCGTGGCTACAACTTTCATTACTAAATCCTGTAGTTTTATGGGGAAAAGTAATATCCTTCCACTGTTATTGGAGAGGGGTCTGCAGACCTGGTGATAAAGTCACTCTCTGAGAGGGAATCTAGGCAGAGTCATGAAAAGCAGAGGGGACCAGCTATGAGTAGATACTTCAGATCCAACATGCTTAAATCTGAAGCTGCAGCACTGTTCACAACAGCCAGGACACGGACACAACCTAAGTGTCCATCGACAGAGGAGTGGATAAAGAAGATGTGGCACATATATCCAGTGGAATATTACTCAGCCATAAAAAAGAATGAAATACTGCCATTTGCAGCAACATGGGTGGACCTAGAGATTATCACATTAAGTGAAGTAAGTCAGACAGAGGAAGACAAATATCATATGATATCACTTATATGTGGAATCTAAAAAAAAATGATACAAATGAACTTATTTACAAAACAAAAACAGACTCACAGACATAGAAAACAAATTTATGGTGACGAAAGGAGGAGGGGGGGAGGGATAAATTAGGAGTTTGGGATTAGCAGATACAAACTACTACGTATAAAATAGATAACAACAAGGTCCTGCTGTATAGCACAGGGAACTATATTCAATATCTTGTAATGACCTATAATGGAAATGAATCCGAAAAAATATATATATACATACATATACATATATATGAATCACTGTGCTATACACCAGGACCTACTGTGTAGCACAGGGAACTCTACTCAATATCTTATGATAACTTATAATGGAAAAGAATCTGAAAAAGAATATATGTATAACTGAATCACTTTGCTGTACACTTGAAACATAACATTGTTAATTAACTATACTTCAAAAAAAAATCTGATTCCTCCCCAGAAAGCCCCCATTCCTTTAGCCTCCATCTTTGCTAACAATGGCACCTCCATCTTTCCAGTTGCTCAGATCAAAAACCTTGGAGTCATCCTTTCTTCCTCTCCTTCTGTTTCACTCTGGCTCTTCCTTCCCTGTGCACCCAGGACCCATCCCCTTTCAGCATCCCTGCTGCGAGCACCTCAGTCCCAGCCACCATCACCTCTGCCTTGAGTTCAGCTATAACAGCTTTGTTACATACAGACTGAATCTGTGCATCCCCCAAATTCATATGTTGAAAACCTGATGTCCAAAGTGATCCTATTAGGAGGTGGGACCTTTGGAGATGATTAAGTCATAAGAGTGGAGGCTTCATGAATGGGGCCAGGGCCCTTAAAAGAGGTGCCGGAGAGCTCCCTGTCCCTTTCTGCCATTGGAGGATGGAGGAAGTCTATGACACAGAAGAGGACTGTCAGCCGACCACGTTGGTACACTGATCTCGGACTTCCAGCCTCCAGACTGTGAGCAGTAAATTTCTGCTGTTTATAAGCCACCCCAGTGGTGGCATGTTAGTACAGCAGCTGGCCCAGCTCCCTCTGCCCTCCCCCGCTCCTCTCCCCAGCTCTGGAGGCTCTGGCCACATTGGCTTCCTTGCTCTTCCCAAGCCCTCCAGGCTCCCACCTTAGATCTTTGCCCCTCCCTCCGCCCACAACCCTCCTCCATATATTCCCTTGGCTCCTTCCCTCCCCTCCTTCTCAGCCAAGCCTGCCTTGGTAGCCCTGATCAGTACGCCCTTCTCTCCTCCACACTCCTGATGCCCCCAATCTTGCCCTAGTCTGTCGTTCTTTTCCCTACAGCACTTTGCAACTCCCAGCGTGCTGTAGAATTCACTTCTTTACTGTGTTTATTGTTTCTGTCCTGTCTTCTTCCACAAATGTGAGCTTTGTTCACTGATGTTTGCACAGTGCCCGGAACACACACACAGTAGGTCTTCATTAACTACTGGTTGAGTGAATAAATGAAGGGTGAGTAAAAGTACTTTGTACTTGGCATGGGTCTGGGGCAAACAGGGACTGTTCCTACAACCACGTGTGATGGATCATCAAGGATGCACTGGTCAACCAGTCCAGGAGCCAACAGCAAGAAAGGATGGCTCCAAGAGATGAAGAAGTTGGCATTGACCAAGGGAAAAGGAAGCTCCCTGGCAACCAGCCTCTCGAAGGCCAAGCGATGTCTCCTTGGAGAACACCTGCTCCCCTTTGCGCTTATTTCACATTCAACCAAGGAAGCTCTGACCACTAGCAGAGGCTTTTGGGTACCAGAAGGGGTGCTGGGACAGGAGGCCTAGTTATTTTGGCTGATGGACAGAAAGATCCCAAGTTGGATGTCGCTCGGTGGCGCTCTGACTGGTACATTGTCCCCGTGGCTGGTCCTGCACTTCCCCTAAGCAGACCTGTGGTTGTGAAATATTGCACCCCACCCTCTGCCTGCCCAGCAGCCTGTGGCCTCCTCTCCACAGTGCCCGGTGGTCAGGGAAGAACAGACACTTTGGGACAGCAGTTCTTGAGCCCAAGGCCCTGCCACTGACCCCCTGAGCCCTTTGGGTCAACGAAGTACAAAGGGAAGCAACCACAGAGCCCAGCATCGGCCTGCATGCTAGGTTCCCTGCAGGAAGGGAGGACAGTCCAGTCCCCAGCTCCAGAGATTTCGAAGAGCCGTTCCATCCTTGGGCCAAATGTGGTCCCCGCAGAGATGCAGAGAGCTGTTTGTGTGGATGGAGGGCAGCACCAGACCTGAGGTGGGCATCCTGAGCTGTCACAGCTGAAGCCAGAGCCCACTGTGCCACTGCCCTGCGTCCAAAAAGGTGGAAGGAAGGAAAGAGGGAAGGAGGGAAGGAGGGAAGGAAGGAAAGAAGAAAGGAAGGATGGAAAGAAGGAAGGAAGGGAGGAAGGATGGAAGGAAGAAAAGAAAGAAGGAAGGAAAGGAGGGAGGGAGGAAGGAAGGGTGGAAGGGAGGAAGGATGGAAGGAAGGAAGGAAGGATGGAAAGAAGGAAGGAAGGGAGGAAGATAGGAAGGAAGGAAGGATGGAAGGAAGGAAGGATGGAAGGGAGGAAGGATGGAAGGGAGGAAGGATGGAAGGAAGGAAGGAAGGAAGGAAGGCAAATAATTGCTCACCTCCTTGAAATAAAAATAAGTATCAATATTTATTACCAATATTGAATATGAAACTGACAGCTGTTCTGTGCGTGTTACTGGTGAAAACACAGAAGTGCGTGGCACGGCCCTTACAGTCACTTTTCTCTTAGGGGGAGAACATGAGAAACAACCATGGAAGAACCCACTGAATCACTCTGTGCAAATGACAAGTGTTACTTTGAAGAAGGCGAGTGAGGAGAGGTCAAGTTCACTGAAGAAGGCTTAATAAATATCAGAAGCAGACCCTGAACTGGGCCAAGAGCCACCTTGCTTGCGGGGTGTCCCTGGTTTGGCTGCTCAGATACTGTCTCATTTAATCATAACAACAACTCTGCAAGGGAACTACTATCGTTCCCACTTTACAGACGAGGAAACCGAGGTGCAGAGCAGTAAGGGATGTGAGGAATCCCGTAGCTGGTGAGGCGTGGGGCTGGGAGTCTGTGCAGAGCTCCTGGCTCTTACTGTAGCACCACACTGGCCTCCACCAGTGGAGGGCAAGATGTGAGAAAGGGATTCCAACCTGGCCTTGAGGGGAGATGCTACGGCAGGGGTGCACCCCTCCCCAGGGCCTCTGACGTCCTTGCCCACTGCATGGCCTGCAGCAGTGGCCAAGGCCAGCTCCAGGACGGTGGTGGCCACACAGTCGGTAGAGGGAGGAAAAGAGAGTGGGCCCTCAAACATGCACACGCACACACACACACCGAGCAGCTCAAGGCCCATAAGCCCCGCTGTTCCGTTGGTTCTCTCCCTTCACCATTTTGAAATAAATTAACTATAATGCATCAGGTTAAAAATGTTCCCCTACCTACTTACCCCCTCTGTTGGAAATTACAGTTGCCAGATCCAACACAGTGAATTCAGGCAGGGATATAAATATTTAAACAAACTCAAAAGCAATGTCTTTGAAAAGCAAAGAATTACTCCTTGAGAACGATCACTACTGCATTTATTATGGGGGTCACAGATTAAGTTATTTTATAATAAAATATGTCTTAAGGGTATTTTTATTTATTTTTTAAAGAAAACCTATTTCCTTTTAAATTTTTATTATTTATTTATTTATTTTTGGCTATGTTGGGTCTTAGTTGCTGTGCACGGGCTTTCTCTAGTTGTGGCGAGCGGGGGCTACTCTTCGTTGTGATGCGCGGGCTTCTCATTGCGGTGGCTTCTCTTCTTGCGGAGCACAGGCTCTAGGCGCGCGGGCTTCAGTAGCTGTGGCTCACGGGCTCAGTAGTTGTGGCTCACGGGCTTAGTCGCTCTGCGGCATGTGGGATCTTCCCAGACCAGGGCTCGAACCCGTGTCCCCTGCATTGGCAGGAGGATTCTTAACCACTGCAACACCAGAGAAGTCCGTTAAGAGTACTTTTAAATCCTCTTAGAAATGAAGAGTAAATTTAAGATTTCCTTTTAAATGCGGGTAAGAAATAATTCATAGCAAATGGATGCCTCAGTCATATGTCAAATCTCAAAGTGGTTTTTAATATTCTCGGAGAGGTTATGGAGAGTCTTTGATGGCCGGTGACTCATCTTATTCATCAATCATTTCACTGTCTGTCTCCCATTGATAGGGGGTCAAGAATTATGGACTGTGGGCCAGTTCCAGCCTGCTGCCTGTCTTTATAAATAAAGTTTTATTGGGACATAGCCATATGTATTGGGGCCATATTGTCTCTGGCTGCTTTTGTATTAGGACATCAGAGTTGAGCAGTTGTGGCTGGGACTCCCCTGACTGGGCTGGCGTCCACATCAAGGGTTTCTCCACGTTGTGTAGAACTAACTATAAAGCAGGCATGAGGGCTTCTCCCCAGTCAACTAGACATAACAAATCTCCCACAAGGAAAATGAGGCAACTCAGCAGGGACAGAGGTCAGAGTCTGAACCACATACTTATGCAACTTCCTTGTGCCTTCTA
The DNA here is from genome assembly GCF_028564815.1 of Eubalaena glacialis. Lineage (NCBI taxonomy): Eukaryota > Metazoa > Chordata > Mammalia > Artiodactyla > Balaenidae > Eubalaena > Eubalaena glacialis. The sequence goes on along the minus strand of NC_083719.1, from coordinate 5,343,069 downwards.
TACCAGCCAGAGGCCAAGCACATAGACACAACATCTACTTGGTAATGAAATACTCATGCACCCACCCACACTTGGTGGCTTAGATAGCACCTAGTCCAGAATGAAGCATTCAGGTCTCAAGGACACCGATCCTGTGGTCAAAGTTCCATAGTTTCCAAGGCCTATTACCAAGCCAGGTGCTTTTATTCAAAGAGAAGTCTGTTGCTCTGCAGAAGAGAGGTCTTTGCTCCAACAGTGTATGGTTCTGTCCCATGATCCTCTTGTTGGGGCTTCCCAGAGAGGCCGCACACAGGGAACGTCACTCATCCGCTCTGTCCTGAGGCTCAGGTGGCGGGGCAGTTTGGATCGTAATCTGCACCTGCTACAGACTCTTCTCTTGCTCTGAAACCCCATTGAAAACCGGTGGTCTTTCTGGTTATTCTGTAGATAGGTTGGAATAGCACACTCAAACGTGGTACGTGTCGCCTCCAACATCCGAAAGTGCCCCTAAGTATGGAATCTATTTTTAGTTTTAAGTAGAAGTTGTGTGCAGCAACTTTTCTTTAACCTTCAAAAAGTATCCTGATGTGCTATAGACCATAGAGGCCTAGGGACATTATCAAGGTAATGGGCCCATGAATTTTCTTTGTATTTATCTCACCTGCTCTAACTGTCATGGTTCTTATATGACATCTGCTATACACTGAATTATGTCCCCCAGATTCATATGTTGAAGCCCTAACCCCCAATATTACTATAGATGGATATGAGGTCTTTAAAGAGGTCATTGAGGTTAAATGAGGTTGCAAGGGTTGGGTCTAATCCTATATGACTGGTGTCCTTATAAAAAGAAGAGACATTAGTGCTCACTCTCTCTCGTGTGTGCACGAAGGAGAGGCTGGGTGAGGATACAAACAAAAGGCAGCCATCTGCAAACCAGAAAAAGAGATCTTGCCAGAAACCAACCCTGCTGGCCCCTTGATCTTGGACTTGTAGCTTGCAGAAGTGAGAAAATAAATTTCTGCCATAACAAAACACCAGTGTGGTGTTTTGTTATGGCAGCCTGAGCTGACTGAGACAGCATTGAAGGTACTTGTTATTTCTTGATCAAATCCAATCTACATAATTCCAGGCACATACAGGGTCAGTGTGATATTCTGAAGGATATCAAAATAATCAAGTTCTCCAGAGACTAGATTATGGCAGAGAAGACAAGTGAATACAACTCTGAGGCAAGATTGTGAAGGTATATTGTTGGCCCTGCCAAGTAAAAGCAAACTTCTTCTGGTACTTGCAAGTTGGAAAATAATAAATGAAAGCATTTGTCAGATCAATAGCTGCATATCAAATGCCAGGAGCTCTGTTCATATTTTCCAGTAAAGGTACCATGTCTGAAAGAACAGCTAATATTGGAGTCACCATGTAAATAAGTTTGTGGTGATCCATAGTCCAATTACCTTCTGAAAAGGTCAAGGCTTGTGTATCTATCTTCCAGTTTGACAGGATCAGATCCTAGGTGTCCAGAACACTGAATCTTGACCATCTCTCAACCTTCTTTTTACCTAAAGATAGACCCCTTTTCCCTGTTTACTTCACTGCCTCGTGGTATTCTTGGCAAAGCAATCATCTCAAAAACTTAGTGACTGCTGATGTATTTGCCTCCAGTCACTCTCAGGTACCTATAACTGCACCCAAAGACTTTTCCTAAGCACTGTTCTGGAATCTCCTTTGTTTTCTGGCCTCCTCACTCCTGTGACTCTCTCTCAACAAAGAGGCAGCCTCTTGGAGGCCATTGGGCATGGGGGGCAGTCTACCTGCTCACTCACACCTTTGTCCCGAGTCATGTTATTTCACTCAGAAAGTTCACCAAAACTGAAAAGTCAGCTCAATTACATTTTATTCCCATATTTTACTGTTTGGGGACTAGAAACAGTTACCTTTTGCAGCCTTACAAGTTCCTGAATTTCTGGACTATTACCTTTCATTTTCTGCTTAAAAACAGCCAACTATTTCCTGAGCTCACCTCTTCCTTGGATCGCCTTCCCAAACAGAGCCAAGTCCAATTATAACACATTTCTAACATTCCATTTTCCAGTACACCCCCTATCGTGATGGGGTCTGCCTTCCAAGTCTCTGCAGGTGACCCTTTGGTTGAATGATTTGTCACTACATCACATAGATGTCCAGACACCCAGCATGCTGTTTCTTCACCCTCTCTTGCCCAACTGCTAAGAAAATAGCCACCGATTTTTTCACCCAAACAGCCCACTGCAAAACAGCAATTTCCATGGTGTTAAATAAATTACGCTAGTTGTTGGAAACAACACCCAAATTTCAGTGGCTCGACAAAGTAAAAGTTTCTCATGCACTTGATATCCAATGCAGATTTTCCAGTTGGGGCACCTCCCTCAGGCAGTGACTCAGCAATCCTGGCTCCTCTGTCTTGAGATGCTGCCATTTCTAACATGTGGCTCTAGATTTGCTACAGGAGAAGAGGAGAAAGGATCAGGTGTGCAAGGTATTTTATGGGCCAGCCTAGAAGTATCATCTATCATATCTGCCTACCTCCCACCGGCTGGAATTAGTTTCAGGGTCCCACTTGTGTAAATGGACCTGGTAAATGTCATCCTCTGGTTGCACAGGAAGAGAATTAAATGGTTGATAACAATGAGAATTATTTCTGCCAAAGACTAGTCTGAAATGTTACCTGATGTCTTTGCAGAATCAAACATTTCCCCCTCCACTTACACGTGTCTTGAGCATAATTTGTATCACATACCTGCCACCTTGTGTTAAAAATTTATTTTATTGACTCATCAGGTAATGAGTGCCTCAAGGCTGAGAACTGTCCTGTATTCATCTCTGTAGCACCTGAGCCTGAGCTCTGCCTGCCACTTGGCAAGAGCTGAATGAATGCTTGTCAGGAGGATGTTGAGAGGGGAGGGAAGCGAGTGGAGGAGAGTGGGCATTGAATCTGTCCTCTCTGCAGGGTAGGATGGGTGTTCTCTATTATGTGAACTAAAAATGCTGCCTGCCATATCAGTAAACAAAGGATGTAGCAGCCATTAAGCCATCACATTACAGTCTCCTGATGGTGAGTCCTGAGGGAACTCAGGATAGAAACAGGATGCCCGCCATCAAGCCCTCAGTCACTGCAGCCACCCCACATAGATGCACCCTGAGGAGATTCAGGATGAGAAAGCACAGGATACTGGCCCCAGACAGCTGAGGTGCTTATCAAAGGAATGATTTCAGTGAGTCCAGACTCTTGCATCTTCCCATACAGAGAAAAGCACCAAATTCCTTAACTTGAGATGTCTGGTTTTCTTTAATTAACAATAATCTTTTGACATTGCCACTACCCAGTCTTTGTTGCAAAAACTCCTATATAACCTGGCTCCCCACCTTGTCTCTTCAGAGTGACCTGAGATTCTTTGTCCCCAGCTTAAGTCCTCGTTTTTGTCCCCCGGATAAAACAACTCTCAACTTTTAGGCTGTGCATTTTTTTCAGTTGACAGTTTGAAAGAGAAAACTTGGGAGCTATTATAAGGCATATTTTCTAATAAAAATGAAAGTAGTGACCCCTGCGAACATGGCGCTGCGAGCGGCGCGGAGTGTGCCAGCCGTGGTCTGCAGCCTGCGCGCCATCTCTGTGCCCAACGTGTCCTGCCCGCAGTGGCCCTGGGGACTGAGGGCGGGCGCCGTCGGGGCGCTGCGCGCCAGCCCCGCTCTGCTGTCGGTGAGTAAATTCACAGACAAACATGAATGGGTAACGTCAGAAAACGGTGTTGGAACAGTGGGAATCAGCAATTTCGCACAGGAAGCTTTGGGAGATGTTGTTTACTGTAGGCTGCCTGAAGCTGGGACAAAAGTGAACAAACAAGAGGAATTCGGTGCTTTGGAAAATGTGAAAGCTGCTAATGAACTCCATTCTCCTCTATCAGGAGAAGTAACTGAAATTAACGAAGCTCTAGCAGAAAATCCAGGACTTGTCAACAAATCTTGTTATGAAGATGGTTGGCTGATCAAGATGACACAGAGTAACCCTTCAGAACTAGATGAACTAATGAGTGAAAAAGCATATGAAAAATACATAAAATCTATTGAGGAGTGAAAATGGAACCCCTAAATAAAGTAGTTTGAAACAACTTAATCTAGCATAGTTGTCTTAAATTAGTAGTGGATAGATTTTTTAAAAGCAACTTTTAGCAAAAGAAACTACTTGCAACAATGTTGCCTGAAGAAAATACCCCTTAACTTCCTAATGATGTCAGATAAACCCTATGCATCTTTTTCACAACACCCTATGATTTTTAGGCTAGTCTCCAGTTATAATATTCAGAATTCCTGAAATTATCTGTGGTAAAACTAGTTATAAAAATTATGTAATTCAAGGATAACATTGTTATCTTAACCTTATATAATATTGTAACTTGCTTACAGCCATCCCTGGATTTGGGTCAAAATACTCAATGATATTCCCACTGGAAATAAATGGCAGTGGAGAAAAGTTTGTTAGCTGCATAGTGTCCAATGAAGAGCGTTACTATCTTAATTTTGCAATATACTGTGTTTGCTGGTGCTATTTTTGTACAGTGAAGCAACAGCCTTGCAGGAAAATAAGAAATGGTTTAATAATAAAATATTCAACTTCTTAAAAATAAAAATGAAAGCAGCAGTATGCTCCTTTCCATTTATTCAAGAGGGAAAATTGTCCCCGAGCCCCACCAGCCTTGGCATTCACTTGCCAATCTTGCATCTCCCAGTGCTTTATTCTCAACACAATGAACATTCTTAGTACAGACTATTACTTATATGTCTTTGAATAACATCTCTTGTCCTGAATTAAATTGTTACTTATAATAGAAAAAAAAGCTGTAAATTATGGGCACTGGACATTCTCAGGATGCACGCTGCACTCAGTACTGGGAGGGTGATGTACGGGGAGTCTGTGCCCTGAAGATTTAGGACGGCACCCCAGGCTTCTCTTCTCAAGGAGCCCAAGAGAGAAAACCTTCTTATTCAGGCAGAGCTAGGTCCAATTAACTGATGGAAATAAATAAAAATGTGGAACAGTAGCCCCTTTTTGTGCTGTTAACCTAAGAAACAAAGGACTCCTGAGGAAGCTGCACGAAGGGATTCTGAACACCATCTGTGAGGTCTCCTGGCCCCCAAGCAGGGGCGAGTGAGTGTGGAAGAGGACGCCTCCTGCGGGACAGAGGGAACCAGCCACCAGGATGGATATTCCAGGAGCTATCGGGTGGTTGGGGAGTGCGGAGGGGGGCACCACATCTAGGAGGTGCCGTCAGAGGTGTGGACAGTGCAGGTTTGTATTTACCTTGACAGTTTTCTAGCAGATGCAAGTGTCTTGTTCTAAAATAAGAACAAGACTGGCGGTCCAGTGGTTAAGACTCCACGCTTCCACTGCAGAGGGTGCAGGCTCCATCCCTGGTCAGGGAACTAAGATGCCGCATGCCCGCAGGACAGCTAAATAGATAACTAAATAAGTAAATAAAAAATGTGTTGAGTAGATAGACTACACTTAAAAAAATAAGTGACTATTATTGGTATATAAATTATAATAAATAAATAAATAAATAATCAGAACATTGTGACAATGTTCTGACAGGTAGACGTGAAGTGTCTTGAGGAAGGGCACATTTTTATAACTTGCCCAGCCCTGGCCATCCCCCCCAGCCCTCCCTCCCCAGAACCCAGCTTGGAAAGGGGATTAGCTGTGCGGATCGTGGGCACACGTGTCCAGCTCTGGAGAAGGCACTCCCTGGCTGGAGTTAGGCACCTGCCTTTGAGAAATTCATCCAGCAGAAAGCTCTGCGAAGCAGCTCATGTGTCACCTGTCCATTCCCCCCCCCCCCCCCCCCCCCCCCGCCCTGGCACCTTCAGCAGGGGGCAGTGGAGCTCAGCCCTGGGAGAACCAGAGCATCAGAAGCTCAGGGTGGGGGCAGCCTCTCTTACCTACCGCGGGCTCCGCCCCAGGGCATCACACATCACACGTCTTAACGATCTGTCTGAATGCGCAAAATGCCCTCTCTTTCCACTTAGCTATTGTTTCTTTAATTAATTGACTTTACTTTTTTAGAGCAGTTTTAGGTTTACAGAAAAAAATGGAGCGGAAAATGGAGTTTCTGTATCCTTCCCTCTCTCCACACACAGTTTCCCCTATTACCAACATCCTGCATTAGTGTGGTGCATTTGTTACAATTAATGATATTAAAAATAGAATTTAAATAAAGTAAAACCTAAATAGCGTTTACATTTAACAATTAAATTATTATTTAAATGATGAATTAAAATAAATAATTATAATAAAAATAATACATTATTATTAACTAAAGTCCATAGTTTACATTAGGGTTCACTTGATGTTGTACATTCCATGGGTTTGGACAAATGCATAATGACATGTGTCCGTTAGTATAGTGTCATACAGAATAGTTCAACGGCCCTAAAAATCCTCTGTGCTCTGCCTACTCAACGCTCCCCTCACTCCCAACCCCTGGTGAGCACTGATCTTTTTACTGTCTCCATAGTTTGCCTTCTTCAAAATATCATATAGTTGGAATCATACAATATGTAGACTTTTCAGATTGGCCTCACTTAGCAATATGCACTTACGTTTCCTCCACGTCTTTCTGTAGTTTGAGAGCTTTTTATCTCTGAATAATATTCCATTGCATGGATGTACCATAATTTCCTTATTCATTTACCTTTTGAAAACCATCTTGGGGACTTCCCTGGTGGCACAGTGGTTAAGAATCTGCCTGCCAATGCAGGGGACACAGGTTCAAGCCCTGGTCCGGAAAGATCCCACATGCTGCGGGGCAACTAGGCCTGTGTGCCACAACTACTGAGCCCACGTGCCACAACTACTGAAGCCCACACACCTAGAGCCCATGCTCTGCAACAAGAGAAGCCACTGCAGTGAGAAGCCCGTGCACCGCAACGAAGAGTAGCTCCCGCTTGCTGCAACTAGAGAAAGCCCGTGCACAGCAATGAAGACCCAACGCAGCCAAAAATAAATAAATAAATAAAATTTTAAAAAAAATCTTGGTTGCTTCCAAGTTTAGGCAATTGTAAGTAAAGCTGTTATAAACATTCATGTTCAGGTTTTTGTGTGGACATAAATTTTCAGCTAGGTTGGCAATCATCTAGGAGCATAGTTGCTGGATAGTATAGTAAGAGTATATTCAGTTTTGTAAGAAACCACCAAACTGTCTTCCAAAGTGGCTGCACCATTTTGCATTCCCTCCAGCAATGATGAGAGTTCCTTTTGCTCCACATCCTCACCAGCATTTAGTTTTGTCAGTGTTTTGGACCTTGGCCATTTGAATAGGTGTGCAGTAGTAACTCGTTTTAATTTGCAATTCCCTACTGACATATGATATCAAGCATTTTTTCATATGTTTGTCACTCATCTTTTCCCTATGGGCCTAAGGGAGATATTTGTAATTCAAAGAAGAAATAATTGGCTTGTCATTATGGGAGAAATACTTTTCTAGACTGATTGGGCCAAACACTCCCTTAACACATCTTTCAAAAGTGATGGGAAATGATACTAATGCCAAGTAACATTTTCTTTTTTACATGCTTTCAAATTAGACAGTACAATCAATGTTAAAACAATGGGGGATAACTGATGCCCTCTCCAGAGGATCCTAGCTGGGAATGGAGTTTTCTCAGCCATGTGGAGCCTTTGAGACCAAATCTCGCAGATTTGCAATGTGCGGAAGCAACCAATCTAGACTGTTGAATACTTTGCAAAGAGCTAGACACTAATTAACTTGAGATAGCTCTACAATACTGCCTCCCACTTGTGTATTTTAGGTCATGCAAGCTAGATTTTTAAAAAGAGAAAGGCAATTGTCACCTCATTGAGAGAATTGGCTTGTTTTCAATTCTATCAAACTGAAGAATTTAAATTTAGTGTCTGTGCTTGCTCCAGCAAATTCTCCATGAGCCAATATTTATTAAGACATTAACATTATCTCTTAAGGACCACCCTGTCAGCCACAGTGAGAGACGCAAAGAGCGAAGAGTGGTGGCTCACTCGTCACCTTGATGGGAAGACGGGATTAATACACAGACAACAGCCCGGACAGCAAACATCTACAAACAGGAATGCAACTGCCAGGAGTTTCAGCGTCCAGCTTGCCCATGATGCTTGAGCTCTTTCTATCTCTAGTTTGACATTGACAATCGGCGCTGTCTGCCCTGAAGCGTGCCACCCCACAGAAGGAACTCATCTTGGTGGGACTGAGTGACAGAGCCCAGTGGCTGTCTGTCTGAGATCCTCAGTGTGTCCTTGCAATGGTCAGTGTGTGGGCACCATGGTTCCTAGAGGCCCCCTACTCACAGCTTGAGTTTTCCTCCTTAAGCTTTGGGGAATAACGAACTGTCAGTTCTCTGGAATGTCTAAGTCAGTGTTTCCAGGAATCCAGGCCAGACTCTTCCCAAATGCACCCAAACTGTGGGGCTCGACTGTGAGCTTCGTTGCTACTCGTCCTCATCCTGGCCAAGCTCTGATGAGCGTCACTCTGTGAAGGAAAATGGGAAGTGAGACGTCTTTCACATCCTTGGGCTTTGTCTTTAGCCCAGCGGTCCTTCATTTCCCATGGTTTTCACTCCGCTCTGGGTACTACATAAAACTTTTCCAAATATTCCCTCCAAAATAAAGAGCTTTAACAATCTCATTCATTCATTCTTCCTCAACCAACTCATTCATAGATACTAAAGAACCCACTCTTCCAGTGTAATCTATATAAAGCAGCTGGGTTTCCAGTATCTTCCTAGAGGAAATGCAAACTTAGGGAGGTACCCTGGCAAAGGGCAGATCTCTTTGACCAGAGGGCTTCATATATACAGTCTTCAAGAGATACCACCTCCCGGGCTTCCCTGGTGGCGCAGTGATTGAGAATCTGCCTGCTAATGCAGGGAACACGGGTTCGAGCCCTGGTCTGGGAAGATCCCACATGCCGCGGAGCAACTAGGCCCGTGAGCCACAACTACTGAGCCTGTGCTCCGCAACAAGAGAGGCCACTATAGTGAGAGGCCCGTGCACCGCGATGAAGAGTGGCCCCCGCTTGCCGCAACTAGAAAAAGCCTTAGCACAGAAATGAAGACCCAACACAGCCAAAAATAAATAAATAAATTAATTAAAGTTAATGGGTTATTTAGAAAAAAAAAAAAAAAAGAGATACCACCTCCCCCTTTCCATTTGGAGCAGAACAAATGCTCACCGGGGGACTAGCTGCATGGGTGATGCAAACCCCTAGTCCTCTGCCTAATGCTAAGGCAGCCCTCCCCAGCACCCCATCAGCTCTCCAGGCTCCAGTCCTGTTGAATCCATCTTGTTTCATTTCTGGTGGGATAGAGAGTCCCATCATCCTTCCTGAAAGCAGGAGAATAGTATTTAATCCTTCCTGTTCTTCCGTATAGGTAGACACCTGTCCATTTGTCAACAGACTTCTAGATAGACCACTAAATGCTGAGAGATTTTTATATTGTTTCTTTAAACATATCTTCATTTTATGTAAAAACTGACTGCTTTAGGAGACCCAGGAATTGATAAGGTAACAATCTAATATACCATTCGTATTGTATTTGACAAAGGTGAGGTTTTTACAAATGAAGGTGAACATTCTGAAATATTACCTTTGAGTTCCGTTAGTCAGTGGCAATATAAATACGATTTTCCAGCCCCATTTTCTTCAGGGAAAAGTGGAGAATGTCATTTAAAAAAAAACCTGAGGAAGTGGTCTGCTTTCAGCAGTTTTTAAACTGGTTCATAGTTGAATGATAGTGTTAATTAGATTCCATCATTCTGTGGACAAGGTCCTAGAAGTTCAGAAAGACTATTTTACTGACTTAGCAGTTCCATTTACTATTTTCTGACAAGTTGGGTTTTGAAATGACTTAAAGCAGGAAGGACATTTTGACCAAACCTGATGTTAGCGCCGGGGTTAGAACAAACAGACAAAAGGCAGTTTTACAAAATGTTCTGGTTCTTTGTGAGGTTAAGAGGATGTCCTGATATGTGTATATGTGTCTTAGCTGTTCTGAAAAGTTTTCCATCCTCAGTCTATTGTGGTTTTCAAAAAAAAAAGCAAACCATCATACTCTTTATAATTGTATTAGTTATCTTTTGCTGCATAACAATTGTACCACAAACTTTAAGGTGTAAAACAACACATGTTTATGACCTCAGAGTTTCTGAGGGTTGGGACTTGGGGGCACAGCTTAGCAGGGTCCTCTGCACAGGGTCTCACTAAGCTGCAGTCAAGGTGTCAACTGGGTTGGGATCCCATCAGAGACTCTAATTGGAAAGAATGTGCTTCCAAGCTGGTGTGGTTGTTGACAGCCTTCAGTTCCTGTGGTTGTAGGACTGAGGGCTTCAGCATCTTGCTGTGAGTCATCTGGAGGCCATTTTTAGCTCCTTGTCATGTGGACCTCTCCATGGGGCAGATTCCACCATGGCAGCTGGCTTCTTCAAAGCAGAGAGAGCATCTCACAAGATGGGTGTTACAGTCCTATATGTCATAATTACACATAAAAGAAATTGAATCAGTAATCAAAACCTCCCAAGAAACAAAAGCCCAGGGCTTCCCTAGTGGTGCAGTGGTTAAGAATCTGCCTGCCAGTGCAGGGGATGCAGGTTTGAGCCCTGGTCCGGGAAGATCCAACATGCTGCAGAGCAACTAAGCCCGTACGCCACAACTACTGAGCTTGCGCTCTAGAGCCCACGAGCCACAACTACTGAAGCCCACATGCCTAGAGTCTGTGCTCCGCAACAAGAGAAGCCCCTGCAATGAGAAGCCAGCGCACCACAACACAGAATAGCCCCCACCCGCCGCAACTAGAGAAAGCCCGCGCGCAGCAGCGAAGACCCTATGCAGCCAAAAATAAATAAAATAAAATAATTTATAAAAAAAATAAAAAGTCCAGGACCAGACAACTTCACTGATGAATTCTACCAAACATTTGAAGAAGAATGAATACCGATCCTTCCTAAGCTCTTTAAACAAACAGAAAAGGAAAGTAATCTTTCAAACTCATTTATGGGGCCAGAATTACTCTGATACCAAAACCAGGCAAAGATGCCACAAGAAAAGAAAATTACAGGCAAATTTCCCTGATAAACACAGATGGAAAAATTCTCAACAAAATATTAAAAAACCAAATTCAACAATGCATTAAAATGATCATACATGGACTTCCCTGGTGGTGCAGTGGTTAAGAATCTGCCTGCCAATGCAGGGGACATGGGTTCAAGCCCTGGTCTGGGAAGATTCCACATGCCACGGAGCAACTAAGCCCATGCACCGCAACTACTGAGCCCGCATGCCACAACTACTGAAGCCCATGAACCTAGAGCCCGTGCTCTGCAACAAGAGAAGCCACTGCAATGAGAAGACTGAGCACCGCAACAAAGAGTAGCCCTCGCTCACCGCAACTAGAGAAAAGCCAGCGCGCAACAACGAAGACCCAATGCAGCCAAAAATTAATTAATTAATTAATTTTAAAAAATTTTTAAAAAAAGGATCATACACCATGAACAAGTGGGGTTTATTCCAGAGATGCAAAGATGGCTCAGTATCTTCAAGTCAGTCAATGTGATATACCACATTAAACAAAGTGAAGGATAAAAATCATACAATCATTTCAATAGATGCAAAGAAAGTATTTGACAAAAGTAAACATCCTTTATGATAAAAACTTTCGACAAAGCACGTATAGAGGGAACATGCCTCAACATAATAAAAGCCGTATTTGACAAGCCTACCGCTAACATCATACTCAGTGGTGACAATCTTTTCCTCTAAGGTCAGGAACAAGACAAGAAATCCTACTCTCACCACTTTTATTCAACATATTATTGGAAGTCCTAGCCAGAGCAATTAGGCAAGAAAAAGAAATAAAAGGAATCAAAATTGGAAAGGAAGAAGTAAAACTGTCATTATTTGTAGATGACATAACATAAATATAGGAAACCCCTAAGACTCCGTCAAAAAACTGTTAGAATTAATAAACAAATTCAGTAAAATTGCAGGATATAAAATCAATACACAAAAATCTGTTGTGTTTCTATACACTAATAACAAGCTATCAGAAAGAGAAATTTAGAAAATAATCCCATTTACAATTGCATCAAAAAGAATAAAAAACCTAGGAAGAAATTTAACCAAGGAGGTGAAAGACCTGTATATTGAAAACTACAAGATATCAGTGAAAGAAATTGAGGAAGAATGCAAATAAATGGAAAGATATTTTGTGCTCATGGATTGGAAGAATCAATATTAAAATGTCCATACTACCCAAAGCAATCTACAAATAAATGCAATCCTTATGAAAATTTCAATGGCATTTTCACAGAAATTGGACAAATAATCTTAAAATTTGTATGGCAGCCCAAATAGCCAAAGAAGCCTTGAGAAAGAACAAAGTTGGAGGCATCATGCTCCCTGATTTTAAACTATATTACAAAGCTATAGTGATTATGGTATTGACATAAAACTATGGATTCGACTCCAAATTTTGTGGAAGCTTGATTCAAATGAGTTTTTTAGAGCTGAAAGTCTTGTCTCCAACTCCCAACAGTAAGTGCAAATCTCAGAGTATGTGTTGTAAGTATGTATCAGAAGTGGGCTTGATCTGCAGGCACTGTCCCCGATGCTGGGCTTACCAGGGGAAGGTGAGGTAGCCTGCTGGAGATGGCTTCTCCATGAGCTGACCCATTGGGTATCCATCCCCTTTGGCATTTCTCTTCTCACTGAGATGTAATATCAAGAGGGTCCTACGCAATAAGACAGAGGTTTCTAGAAATGGAATCAGTGGGCAGAGTGATTCAAACTGCTGTGCTGCGGAACCTGGGGCAGACATTCCCTCCTGGATCCAGCAGAAATGGAAGTCACAGGAGGAAGCCTGGCCCTGGAGAAGCATCCTCTGAGGAGAACAGGTATAGTAAGCTCTCTGCCTTGTTGGATTTCAGATTTAGCCAAGACAGCCAGTGGATTGTTTTCCCATAAATAGCAGCAGACTGAGTGGGTAGCAGATAGCGGATGACTGAGGCCTTGCACAGTCATGGGAGGGAGGAGCCTGGGACTCAGGTGGTTTGGATGAGAAGCAGGTAAAAGGTAGAGAGAGAAGTCCCTGCCAGGCAGAGTGCCAATTGCTGCCAGGTCAAGTGAGGAGAAGCTTGGCACTGAGCCCTGGGGGTTGCTGGAGGGATTCTGAGTCAGTGAAGGAAAGGGACCCTCTGTTGGGGCTGAGGGAAAAATCACTTGGGGTTAAAACAAATAAGGCAGCTGGCAATTGTAAAAGATGACAGCTTCTGCAATACCGCTTGACTTCAGCCCCTTCATGCTAAACCAGTCCTGCGTTCTATCCTGCACCTTGTGCAACAGCAAGGCTTAGCCACAAAGTTGAAGGGCAGAAAGAAAGCCCAGCTAGGCAAGCGAGGACAGCGTGGGAAGCCTGCCCCTTCCAGCCCTGGGCAGAGTGAGGGGAGGAAGGAGGCGCTCTCTGAAACTGCCCCCTGGGGGAGAGGGGCGGACAAGCTGTGGGAAAGGGCTTGGGCCCCTGCTCCAGCCCCAGGGCTGCCACAGCAGAGTGATTTTGGCAGAGGGAGGCCAGGTATGGGAAAGCAGGCGGCTCATAGGAGACTGCAGATGCTGAGAGGCAGCTCAGAAGGCAGCAGGTCTGTGGGCAGGGTGGTCAGCGCCTCTCCATGCTGAATGAAGAGCTGTGGGTTGGACCCCTGGATGCACCTGGTTCCCCAAGGATCCTGAACGATGAGGGAAGACTGCCCTGGCCACTAGAGAGAGGCTGGGACGCTGGTCCCCGAGGAGAGGTTACAGCCTCAGCAGTAGCAGGGAAGTTTCCCTGCAGACCAGCCTGCTGCCTGGGGTGGGTGGACAGCGCCGGGGTCCCACGTTGAATCTCAGCTAAGAGTTGGTCCCAGTGGGAGTGGGAGACACATGTTCCGATGGGAAAAACAAAGACAGCGGATCCTCCCCAGGGGCATAGCCGAAGGCTGGAGGAACCAGGGGCCCCTGAATCACGCTGGAGTTACAGGCTGTTAGTTAAGTCGTGACTTATTTGGCAATCTTGGACTTCATCATAGCACAAGGATACCCCAAATCTCATCCTTAGTGATGCTAGTCAAGGCTGAGTCTGCGCTTTGAGAACAAGATCCAATAACAGAGCAAAGAGGCAGATGTGAGGGCCCCAAGCTGGCCCAGGGAGGGGTTTTAGCTTCTGGAAGTTGCTTCTGTGCAAGAGGGGTCGCCAGGGGAAACCCCCAAGAGCCATCAATCATGTGCACCCACTCACTCGCTTCCAAGCATACAGGATTCCAAGACGATTACGGGTCTAAAAATACACAGGCCAGCTGTGTTTGGCAGTAGACTTGAATGACCTCCAGCCAGAGGCAGTGACAGGCACACTTGTCCAGACTGTCTGTGTGAAAGCCACCAACTCCCTACAGGACACTTATTTCAGGATCTGGACCCTCGGCCCAGGTTGTCCCATCCTAAAGCATGGAGCCTTTCTACCTTGGTTTTCTTGTTAAATGAGAAGCAGTGTGGGAGTCATTGTTTCATTTAACAAGTGTGTTCTGAGCCCTAACTATGCCCCAGGTTCCCTACCAGGTCTTCAGGTGGACCTCGATGGACGGGCCCTGGGACAGTGCTGTCCAGGGGGGGATAAAACGTAAGCTGCGGAGGCCACGCTGTGCTCATATCTAATCCTTGGAACCCAGCCTCCTGGACACTGATCAGCCTGGGTGAACAGCACACTTGAGGTTGACGTCTCTGTTTATTATGGCTGCTAGCCTGCTGTTCAGACAATCACTTGGGAAAATGCCAGAGATTTCTATCATAGGAAGGCATAAGATGTCTATCAGAAGAGGATTTGCCTGCAGAAAGTGGGAAGAAGAGTTTTAACCCTCTGCACATTAAAAAAAGTAGTCTCCTGGCAGCTGTTACTTATTTTTTATGTTGGTGAATCCATGTTCTATGTAAATAATTAGCACATAACCAACCATTTGACGTCTGAATAATTTTAACGGGTTAACAGTCAGCCTCCTGGTTTTGTTGCGTGCGTGTCCAACAGCCTCATACACGGTCATCCCCATAACTCACTCTGCAAACGCTCTTCTGGTGTGTCCGAGGGTGAGTTTGCGAGGAATTCTGAGGCATGTGGTAGAAGATAAAATAGAAAATTACTTACATCTCTTTCACTGTGGTTTGGAAGAGATGCATCTTTACAGGAAGAGGCCATTTTTGGACTAGCTTTTTAAATTAAATTTTAAAAAAGAGGGTTAAAATGTTGTCAATAAAGGTTATATTCTTAGTAAGGTTTGCTTTTCTCCGGTCAAACAAATTTGCATTGTACTTGGAGAACCTCCACTTTGAACAGACCTAGTTTTTAAATGATCTGAAGTAAATGTAACAGTATTTAATGGGGGGAAGTAAATAAGTTATGACTTATGAATCTTACTGAGGAAAATGTTCATTCTTATTCACTACTTGACCAGCTTCAAGTCTCTAGAAAGGGCAGAGGGACACTGTGAAGTAAGGATTCTTACTGTGCACGTCATCCTTTGTGGTGCCAAGCCTTTGAAAATGAAATTATTTTTATTTATCCAAATTGAAAATTTATTTTCTTTTTAAATACAGCATTTTAAGTCTAAATTATATTTTGCCTGCCAACTTGAACTGGAGTCTCTTATGGTATTATGGTCTTTACTTCGTATGTGATAAACCGTTTCCAAATCCTCTAATGGCACATTTCCAGTTCAGTATGCCATGGGATAAATACTTCTGAACTTTGACAATGAAGGAATGCTTTCAGTAATTTTAAGTCCAGGCAAGATAAATATTAGGAACGTAACTCCTAAAGCTTCTAGAGGTGTGCTTATTAAATTCACACTGTCAATGGTCTTCAAAGAATAAGCAATACATTTAAAAAATTCAATCACTTTTACAGTTAACATTTCCTAAAATTCAATAGAAATTCAGCTCAACTTTCAAACTCAGAATTAAGAGCCTAAGAATATGTTACAGTGTTTTTGTATATAGATAGATGGTATGTTGTAGACCAACAATGTGTGCTGTTCATGATCAAATAGTGATAAAAATGTAAGACCATTGGGTCTTTAATTAGCATTAAATATTTGACAATTCAAAAAAAAAAAGGAAAATAAGGAAGGGAGAGAGAGAGAAAGAACATAAGAATGAAAAGAAGAAAATAAGGAAGAAATGAAGAAAAGACAGGGAGGGAGAGAGAGAGAGAGAAAGAGAGAAAAAAGAGAGGAAGGAAATTTCTGGTTTTCCAAATAGGTCTTGCTATTTTCCATTCCCACCAGCCAGGTGGGTGAGACTTTGAGTTTGCTTCACATCCTCACCGACAGTTAGTATGTTCAGGCTTTTCATTTGAGCCATTCTATCACATGTGTGGTAGTATGTTTGTGGTATCAATTTGCATTTTCCTAATGACTAAAAATGTTGAACATCTTTTCATGTGCTTATTTGCCACCGGTGTATTTTCCCTAGTGAAGTTCAGATCTTTGGCTCATTTAAAAATACAGCCTTCATGGGACTTCCCTGGCAGTCCAGTGGTTAGGACTCGGTGCTTCCACTACAGGGGGTCGGGGTTCGATCCCTGGTCGGGGAACTAAGATCCCACAGGCTGTGCGGTGAGGCCAAAAAAAAAAAAAAAAAAAAAAAAATACAGCCTTTCAACTTCTACTCCTCGGTATTTATCATGCCCACCCCTCCCCCAACACCTGTCTGGGGCAGGTCCACACCTGCTCTTCTCCTGACTCCTCACCAGTCTCCCTGTCCTGCCCGCTCCTCTGCATCACACTCACGGCTGCCAGAGAAACCTCTGGAGCCTCCAGGTCTGATGTCATAGCCCCTCTCAGACATCTCTGCGGGCTCTGAACGACGGGACTTTCTGTCCTTTGCCTGCCACACAGTGTCTTCCTCACACGTGCCTCACCTGTTTTATCTTAGCCCCTCCCATTCCCCCTTTCTCACTTATTTTCACCAACATTGGACTACATTCGGTCCCAGAAGCCTCCTGGCCTTCCACTCCTCTGGCCTCTACAGGTATGGCCTCTGCCCAGACTCTTTTCCCCAAATTGTAAACATACTATAGCCTCTGGGCAGATTGAGGGCCCTCTGTCCTTTTCATTTCCCATAATGCAAACATCCCGTTGTATTTTCCTTCTACACCAGACCCCAGATCTACTGGGGACACAACTGCATTGTGCCTTTTAGCCCCCTTGTCTAGTTCCGTGCCTGGCCACGGTGGACCACAGGTTTCTCCAGAAATGTACTGCGTAACCTCACCCTGCATTTCTCTTTTGGAATACGGGGATACAGTATCTGTGGTCTGTTAAACTTCCTCATTCCGTGTGTAGGAACTGTCATCAAATCTCAGTGGTGTTCATGAACTCCTTGCGCTGATTCTGATCTCCCAAACAACAACAACGACAGCAAAGGAAGGTGTGAGACCCTCTGCCCTGAGAACAGGATGGCTGCCTGTGTGGAGCTCTCCATAGTCCTGTGAGTTTCCATGTGCAGGGCTGCTCCAACTCAAGGCACGCCTTGCTTACAGCCCGTTTTCTCCTTTCCTATTTACAGCATCCTGGCTTCATTTTCCTCACCATCCAGACTCCACTGTCCACTTCCGTATTCTTTTCCTTTTTTACTTAAAAAATAAAAACACATAGAACTGCAAAGTATAACATAGCCACCCAGCATAAATATTAATATTTGAAACACAGATTTGATATATTTGCTTTAGATCTTTAAAACAAACACGACTGGAAGCCTGAAGTAGCCCAGATTCCCCTCTTCAGTTCCAGTCTCCTCTCCTTGCTGCCGAAATATTGGCTTCCCTGTGCACCTAGGCCGAACAGAAATAGAGATAGGGATTTTGGAGGGAGAGAGAGATGGCTTTATTTTCCTGCCGGGCAGAAGGAAGACACAGCAGGCTAGCGCCTCCATAGCTGTGCCCTGCCTCTTTGGGAATCAGGGAAGATTTTATATGTGGGGCTCTCGAAGTCCGGGGTATATGATAAGGATCAAAGTAGTGAAGGTCTTGCATTCTTCCTTTTCTTTGCATTATTTCAAAACAGTCATAGCTGGCGTCAGGCTGCCCCGTAATTGGGGTCCAGCAGTCTGGTAATTGCATCCTTTTGCCTCTGGTTTATGGACCCGGTGACCTTGTTTCTGAAACGCAAAACCTATAAGGGGTGATTTGTTACAAGGGGCGTATAGAATGTAAGTGCCCGGGATGTAACTCACACAGAGTTAGGGGTGATAGGTACCCAATGTAAATTACATAGTGTCAGGGAGTGAGGTTAGCTTTGTAAAGTACAAATCTAGTTACTCCAAATTAGTGACAGTTAAAGTAAACCAAGGCATGATTAACTCTTTCAGGCCAGGTTATGTTTCTTCTCTAGCCTATTCGCTGTTCCCTTTGTTTTCCTTGCTCTCAGGAGAAGAAGAAAGAAAACTCTCATTTCCATTTACATTGCAACGTGATTAACTCTTTCAGGGCAGGTTATGTTTCTCCTCTAGCCTGTTCACTGCCCCTTTGTTTTCCTTGCTCTCAGGGGAGGGAAGACTTCATTTCTATTTTTGCTGAAACATCCTCTTCAAAGACAGCCATGATCAAGGACTTCTGTGTATCCAATCCCTGTTTTTATACTTTTACTACATGTGTGCGCACATTCTCCCCAGATACAGTGTTTTGTTTCCCTCTCAACTCGCAAACACTGTATCATTCTCCAGTGATTGTTCTGCCACTTGCTTCCTTCCTTCACCTGAAGGCCACCCAGGGCTTCTGGTCTAGTCTGAGTCCGCCTTGTTTCACAGGTCACCTTGAAGCCTTCCTCAGATCAGCTTATGTGGACAGAGGTTCTTGACATCATCCCAGTTAGGGAAGAACTGGGGAGAAGGCTTTCCTGTTACGCCCATGAGTCAAATGTGGGACCGTCTACATGGTGCTGTGTTTCCTTGTTCTTGGTCTTTTGTTATATTTTCTAGGACAGCCTTGATTTTGCCTTCTACCTCTTCTATCAAATTCTCGTTTTCTAAGTTCCTAGATTCATTGTTCTCAGATAATTTCGTTTTCATAGCATCCTATTGTTTTGCAAGTGTAATAACACGATTTTTTTTAAAAAAGCTCGAGATGTAAGGGACATACAATGAACTGCATATATTTAAAGTGTATAATTTGATGCACACAGCTTCACATAACCAAGATAACAAACATCAACCCCAAAGGTTTCCTCATGCCCTTTCGTTAAGACCCCTCCCCCTTGCCCTCATTCCCAGGCAAATGCTTATCTCCACACAATGCAGCAGGCACTCTTTTTTATCTGGCTTCTTTCAGCCAGCATAATGATTTTGAGACACATTCATGTTGTTGCTGAGATCCATAGTTTATTCCTTTTTATGCAAGGTAGTATTCCATTGTATGGATACACAACAATATATTTAAGTCATTCCCCCCTTGGTGGACAACTGGATTGTTTCCAGTGTTTGGCTATTATAAATAAAACTGCTATGAACATTCATGTAAAAGTTTTTGTATAGATATGTGCTTTTATTTCTCTTGGGTAAATACATAGGAGTGAAATGTTTGGATCATATATTAAATGTATGTTTAAGTTTTTAAGAAACTGTTAAAGTGTTTTCCAAAGTGGTTAGATCATTCCCCATTTCCTCTAGCAGTATGTGAGGGTTCCAGGGTCTCCACATCCTTGCCAAACCTTGGTTGGTCATTCTTTTTAATTTTAGATATTCGAAGAGATGGGCAGTGGTATCTCGTTGTGGTTTGATGGGTGTTTCCCTAGTGACTCAAGATGGTAAGCACCTTTGCATGTGCTTACTTGCCATTCGAATGTATTCTTTGATGAGTGTCTGTTCAAATCTTCTGCCCATTAAAATATATTTAAAATATCTATTACTGAAGTTTGAGAGGTCTTGACATATTTGGATACAAAATCTCTATCAGATGTGGTTTGTAAACTTCTGTCAGCAGGCCACCCCTTCACATCGCTGGTTCGTATTCCAGCGCAGGAAGTCCCACAGCTGTCCACTCATCTATGGATGCCGAATCGCCCAGATGTTACAATTTTTTAAAAACACTTCCTTTTTGCTCTTGGAATGATGTTTTCTCCAGAGGCATCTGTTCTAATTTTCACGACAGAGACTTTTCTAAGTATCCGGTGATTCTTGGTCATCAGTTCACATTTTTAAAAAGCACCAGAAAAGCAGAGTAGGAGCCTATCACGAAGGGGACAATGCTTCCCCAGGCTCCCGGGCAGCCCCAGGCAGAAGGTGACCAACTACCACGCTACACTGGAGGGTCCCTAAAAACCAAAACGTGGAGACATTTTGTCCTGGGATGCCAACATCTAGTTGCTCGGGCTCTCCCCAGAGAGCTAATTTTTATTCATGGCAGGCCTCCCACCCCTGCTCCCACCATGCTTTTCCCTGGGAATGAGTATACAGCTGATTTCTGGGCTTTGCGTGCTGTTTGTGGGGAGCAGGAATGGGGTGGGGAAGGGGGCACTGTCGCCTGCTCTGTGCAGTTGGCCCTTATATTAAGCTGCACGTTTCCCTCCCACCCTCCCATCAGCCCTGGCATCTAGGAAGGACCATCTCGGCAGGCACACTGCGGGCTCCGTGCGTCCTCACAGCACCTCTGCCCAGCTTTACCTGTCTCCACTCCCACACGTGCTGTGGATATGCTGCCGTGACCCGCTCTCATTCTCCTTATGGGGCCATCCCTCCTTAACCCTTAAATCCCTTCACAGCGATTGTAATGGGGTCAGGATGGGGAGGAGGAAGTCAAAGCATATGTTCAGCTCATCGTATTTAACTGGGAGCTTCTAAGTGAACTCCTAAAAACATAAAATCATTCCTAAGGTGCTAAAAAAAGAAAAGGAATTTTAACAATATAACTAATATGCTTGAATTAACTATAGAACAAACAGCACCAACTTTAAAAATGGTGTTGTTATTTTATAAAAAAGGTTTGAGGCTGCAAAGGAAAACTCAAAATCCACAAAGGAGAAATCTCACAGAAAATGGTCTCTATTATACCCACACATGTGAAAAGAACAAAAAAGGTTTAAATAAAATCCCCCCAAATGGTTGAAAAGTAAAAAGCACCATTTCAAACAAAAAACTAGTTTCCTAAAAATATTTGGATCAAAGTAAATCTAAGAAGTATAGCTGGGACTATTCAGGATCATAATTATAGGAACTTGGTTAAACTTAAGGAAATGTGGTCAATGTTACTTAGCAGAAACACAGAGCCTTAATAAAAGCCAAAAATACACATGCTCAGAAGAAGATAAATGAAGCACTCCTTCTCAGCAGTTACGAACACAATGGAAAAATCTCCCCCAAATTAGAATAGTGAAAATAAGATCAAAGTGAATATTAACAAATTAGGCAATACAGAGGAAATTACCATAAAAAACATAGAGTAAAACAGAAAAAGATAAACTTCAAGAATATCTAATGAATAACCTACAAGATCAGAATGTCCAAGTGGGCCTGTTCTTAGTTTGCCATCTCCTCTATGCCTGCTGGCCAACCCTTGCCTTCGTTTCTGATCTGTATGAAGTGCATTTGAAATTCTCAATAAAAAGAAGACTAACAAAAAAAGCAAAGACAAGATCCCAATGGCTGAAGCTTAAACAGAACAATAACTACACAAGAAAATGAGTGCTCAAAATAATAATTTCAAATTAGGCATTCCTGTTAAAATTATGCAAGAATTCTAGCAATCAACTCTATTATTTAATATTGCTTTTGAATTTCTTGCTAATATAAGCAGCAAACGACAATAGCAACAGTTTCAAATACTGCAAAATAAGAACTACTTATTGAGAATGGTGTGACTGTAAAGCTAGAGAACCTAAGAATAACAGCAACAAAAGGTTGGAATTTATAAAATAATCTTAGTAGCATGGCTGGATGTGACAAATATACAAACATCAATAGGTTTGATTTATCCTGGTTATAAAATGTATTTGGGGACATATTCTCATTCACATATATCTAAAAATAACCTTAAGCTGGGACGAAGTGAGAGAGTGGCATGGACATATATACACTACCAAATGTAAAACAGATAGCTAGTGGGAAGCAGCCGCATGGCACAGGGAGATCAGCTCGGTGCTTTGTGACCACCTAGAGGGGTGGGATAGGGAAGGTGGGAGGGAAATGCAAGAGGGAGGGGATATGGGGATATATGTACACGTATAGCTGATTCACAGAAACTAACACACCATTGTAAAGCAATTATACTCCAATAAAGATGTTAAAAAAATAAAATAAATAAAAATAAAAATAACCTTAGCAGAAATGCACAAGATTTATACGAAGAATGTCACACAGCTCTACCGAGAGATAGAAGAGAATATTTAGCACTATGAAATATTAATATGGGTGGGAAAGAGATTTCAGGGCTGTCTGAACTTCTAGCGTGAAGAATTGTCCACACAGAAGGGTAACAAAACAACCAAACTTTTACCAGTAATTTTATTAATCTCCTTAATTATTGTAACTAACACAATAACAAATTGTCATACTTTGCCAGTTACGGTTTTTAGCAAAGGGAAGACAGGCAGACAAGATAGAACAAGATTTCGTGCTGTCAATCATCCACCCAGCGCATGACAGTGAAGTAGCACCATGCCTCAAATCCCCACTTAACCCAAACTTTTGGTCACTCAAATAAAAAAGAAGCACCAACAGAAGTAAAAATCACAGTGAGCATCTCTAGCTCTCAGACAAGCATCTTTCTGGCCAGGTACACCTTCCAGAGCCCAGGGGCCCAAATCAGTCAAGACTCGCTCAGATTTTTGAGTTTTCTGGAGGAGATCCTAAATATTTATTGTTTTATGGTTTCAAGTAATTATTCAGTCAGAAAAAGGGCCAAAGCTTATTTGATCATAAAATTTCCGCACAAAAGCATTCAATTTTTAGTTAAAAATGAAGCCCAACCACATCAGGAAGTTTTCCGTGTAATTCTAAAACCCTAAGGGACTCTAAAAACCACTAACACCAAGAACACAGTTTCTACATGAAACCTCATGGGGAGGGAGCCCCTGGTTGGGAAGGTGAGCCAGGAGAAGGGGGAGGGAGCCGATGGGGTGCCCAGGGGCCCGAGGTGCAGGGGCAGGAGGGCCTGCTCCCTGCCCAAAGGTGGCAGTCGGTCGGAGAACATACAGGACGCAACGTCAGGCGTGTCCCGGAGGCCTCTGCCACCCAGCATCGTTAGCGATCATAAGTGCACACGGACTCTCTCCACTTACACCTTGCTCGGTTCCCACCCCTGCAAATGCGGGAGCAGTAGAGGTAGTGCTGTCCCAGGTGAGGAGGGGTCTGTACCATGTGTTCATTGGATTTTCACAGAGGGACCAAGAGACTCAGTAGGTAGCCTTCCAGTGGGGAGATTTCTTTTACATATCTGGCAATAAGTAGTACATTTTATTACTGTCATTCATCTCCGTGGAGGTTTTGAGTGCATCTAAAATAAGAAATTCTGCTTCAAATTATAGTTTTGCAATATTGAGAGGTACTTAAAAAGAAAAAGTGCCTTTAAAAAATTCTAATTCTACCTAGAAGGAGGAAGAAAAATCATCCCAAGCCAGAGACTCCTAATGGCTCATGGCGAGTGACCCGAGATGGGAAGGCTGCCCTGCGGCACCTTCGTGCTCCCAGCTGAGGGCCTCCAGGAAGTAAGTCCCTTTCATGGGGGGCACAGCAGCTTGCTCCTTAAGAATGCCCCCAGTGCCCTGTCCTGCCAGTGAAGTCACCTGGTGGTCCAGGCTGGAGCAGGTGCCAGAGGCCTTTTGCACCGGCCTCCGCTGGGCCTCTCCTCTCCCTACGCCCAACTTCTCCGCCTGCCCAGCACCCAACAGTGAGAGGCTGTGGTGGGTACTCTGTGGGGACCCAGGCCTCTCCGACTTAGGGGGATGAGAGGGACATGAAGACAGATCACACCTCCATAGGGGGAGGGGACAACATCACCTTTGACCTTAAACCCACTGCTGTAGGGAGTTGTGCAAGGGGTAGAGAATGTTTTGGTCCATAGAGGCAAACAAATCAGAGGAGGGTCAAGCTGCAATTACAGAGTTCCAGATCCGTGACCTGGTATGCAGTGTCATACTTCCACCTGCCATTTCAGTTTGATTAGACTGTGATTAGGTAGCTTACACATTTGCTACTGTTATTAGATAGTTTACTCATTTACACAATCCTAGAGCAAATCTTGAAAAAGGTCAAGTAGCAGAAAAATTACACAGACATAAATTCATTTATATCATCCTGAGAGAAACATGATCGAAAAGCTTCAAGCTGAAGGTAACCCCATTGACAACAAGCTTAAAACAAAAATGGAATCATAATTTTTCTGAATTTTGGATAGTCTTCAAATTTCTCATGGTACCACCTGAAATAAGACAAAAAAATACATTAAAAAAAAGTTAATTTTCTCGTTGAAACATTTAACAGTTGCTAACAAAATGGACACTATTTCTCATCATAAAGGGATACTGAGCTTTTTAAAAGTAGTAATAAAAATTCTGGCATCTCAGACACATAGCTTGACTTTGTCTGTATCATGAATAAACATATCAGACTGTACAGCACGATTCACGAAGATGTGACTCATATAATTCACCTTTATATTGGCAGGGAAAATTACAGGCATGTGATAAACACGCACATCAGGATACTGGGGCGCTATCTTTGCAGATCCTGGGAAGCAGGCTGACTGGGGGAGGGGAGAGGAACCGAGTAGGTGTATCCTGAGTATCTCCTAGTTACCCCAAGAGTTTTCCCTGCTCCAGACCCAGGGTCTGTGGCAGGGGCACGCAGCTACGTGCCAGGTGACTCTCAAACAAACCTAGGAACACGTGACACGGGTTGTTCATAATTCGGCCCTGCACTCAAACAGGCATTTTCAGTTTTGATATAAATTAAATCAACAAAGGCACACTCATTTGTTGTGGGGTAATAGCCCGTTGGGAAGGGTGGCAGCTAAGTGGATGGAGTAAAAGATTAAAAATAATTTGACAAAATGGAGAAATAGGCAGAAAAAGCCTTTCCATAAGTACAAAAGAGTGCTAAACAGACTAAAAACAATGATGGAAAATAATTAGCTATTGTAGAGAACAAACGCATGGACACCAAGGGAGGAAAATGGCGGGGGCATGGGGGTGGGATGAATTGGGAGATTGGGATCAACATATATACACTAATATGTATAAAATGGATAACTAATAAGAATCTGCTGTATAAAAAAATAAATAAAATAAAATTCAAAAAAAAATTAGCTAATTTGTTAAGATGGCAGAAACATATGAAAACAACAACCTGAAAGTGAGTCAACAAAATCCTGTCGATTTTAGATCAACTCAACACTGTCATGCACAAATACAGAATTACAACCTAGCAGATGCCATGGTGCTCTCATGCGCTGTTCTGTATTCCCCAAAAGACACGTGATGAGAAACACCCACAGAAGCTGGTCACTGGACCTCAGATCAAGCAGCACCTCCCCTGACATGAGGCCACAGTAACAACGGACTTTTCCAGATCAGTGATGTGTGTGCAGACAAGAAGGGCTACGGGCAGCAGAGGCGCCAAGAATGTGTACAGTCCGCATATTTACTCACGTCAGCCTGTGCTATGGTCTGAATGTGACCCCTGCAAAAGTCATGTGAAAGACCTAACGCCCGAGGCGATGATAGTATTAGGAGGTGAGGCCTTTGGGGGGTGATGAGGTCATGAGGGTGGAGCCTCCAGGATGGAATTAGTGCCCTGATTAAAGAGGTCTCCCAGCTCTGTCCTTGAGGTTACAGCGAGAAAGCAACCCAGAAAAGGGCCTTTCCCAGAACTGCCAGTACTGGCACCCAGGTCTCCGATTTCCAGCCTCCAGAACTCTGAGAAATAAACGTTTGTTGTTTATAAGGCCCTGGGTTATGGCATGTTTGTGACAGCAGCCTGAACAGACTAAGACAGCCCGCTCGGGATCCAGGACACGGACCAGCAGCCAGTTCCTAAGAGCCTCCCATGGGGCAGCAGTGTGGACAGCACGCTAGGAGAGCAGGAGGCGAGCCCCTGTCCTGAAACTTCCCCGGGGACCTGGGACACCGGCCTCAGATGGGCAAGAGCGAAGGCAGCAGCCCGAAGACAGCAAGAACAGGACAGGTGCTCCCGCCCATGCCCTCGGGACGGCTCCAGGCGCTGTGCAGCCACCCAGGAAACTTCTCATTTGTTTGATCACTGAGACCACAAACCCACCTCAAGAAAATATACTTTAAAGGACTTCCCCGGTGGTCTAGTGGTTAGGACTCTGTGCTTCCACTGCAGGGGGCATGGGTTTGATCCCTGGTCAGGGAACTAATAAGATCCCACATGCCACGCAGCCAAAAAGCAAAAAGTACTTTAAGATTTATAAGTATGTGTGTATGTATAGATACTTTTAAAAGGACAAGCAGCATATTTCTATTACTTTTCTCATTCATTTTTCTACCCCTAGAATCAAAGCTTATGTGACACTGACCAGGGCTGGATGCCAATTTTTTGTCTTGATTTTATTATTGTGGAGACTGAACTAACATCTCATTGCCTTTCTGTTGAATGCAAAATAACCCCTAACCATTTGTGTGTTTCTGGCTCAGAAACAGCTTTGTGTTTGTGAACACAGGGATGGGTCACTGACAGTTGAGTAAACACTTTCCAAGCATTCACAAATCACGGTTATGCACACAAGTCTCATGAAATAGGCTGTGACAAGATGGCAGCATGTCATATTCGTGTGGGTCTTTTTAAAAAAATCATTGTGTCATCAACCAGTGTCTTGAAGACACATTGAGTTCATTTTTAAAAATGACATTAAAGTTAACAAATAGATAAGCATGCAATAATTTATTTCAACAGAGTCTGCCCTCAAAGACTGCCCTTGAGGCCGGCCCCAACCTCCAGTGCCCGAGTGTGAACAAGCACACGTCTTGAGTTCATTCTCACACAGCTGTGAAATCATGTGCAGCCACACTCCGGCTCCATCCAACAAGCATGGCGGCTGAAGGCTGGCAGGGAAGAAAACGGTGAGAAAACGTGCCCCCCCTTAACCATTCCTTGAAATTTGGCCCTCAGACCCGAATATCTGTTAGCTACTCGGAACAGGTGACCCTAAGCTTCTGATCTACAGATCTAATTGTCAATATAACAATCATTTATGGATTTAAATACTTCACGTCTAGTTGTTACAGAAAGAAGTTCATTGTAATAAAATATTGCTTTAAGAACACTGTCAGTAAGTCAAATATAGTGCAAGGACTAGTCTTAGGGATTGTTTCCTTTGGGAAGCAATTTATCTGATGGTTTCATTAGTTGGGTTGACTGGATTTAAAAAAAAAAAAAAAAAGATAGGTTTTATTTTGTCCTCAGCTTGTAAATCTAACATTTCTGAACATACTTCCACTAAACCGAATTAATTGTTCAGCAATTAAAATTGCTTTCACACTGACATCAATTTAAACAGCAAATGAATGAAAAAGAGCCCTTTCAACCCGTGAATCTGCAAAGAACACCTTTGGGTTTTCTTTACAGAGACTTTCGTTTGGAAAATAGGATTACTGTCTATTTCTATCTGTGTCACACTGCAGCGTTGAGAGGGATTTTCCTGTGCCCTGTTTTCATTTAAGAAAACATCTTTATGACTGACCTAGTGTGCTCTTGTTCAATCTTCCTCTGTTCCACGCTCTTAAAATGTCAGGATTATCTCTTTTGCTTTTATTATTAGAAACCAACCAATATTCACTTTTTAATATCTAATATAACAAATGGACAGGAATAGCATCTCCCCCATGGCCATGAGAAAGTGGTCTTAGGCCCCTGCACTGGGCTGTGTGGGGTAGGTGCTGGTGCTGAGGTGGGGGAGGAGGAGGAGGGGGAGGGGAAGAGGGAGGGGGAGGAGGGGGAGGGGAAGAGGGAGGGAGGAGGAGGAGGAGGGGGAGGGGAAGAGGGAGGGGAGGAGGGGGAGGGGAAGAGGGAGGGGGAGGAGGAGAGGGGAAGGGGAAGAGGGAGGGGAGGAGGGGGAGGGGGAGGGGAAGAGGGGGGAGGAGAAAGAGGGAGGGAGAGAGGGAAGGGGGGAGGGAAGGAGAGGGGGAGAGGGGAAGGGGAGAAGAAAGGGGGAGGGAGAGGGAGATGGGGACACGAAGGAGAGGGGGAGGGGAAGGAAGAGGAGGAGGAGA